>NW_012105142.1:2652805-2723005 GCF_000951045.1 Mandrillus leucophaeus
GCAGACCTTGTTAAGAACAGAATGCTCTGATGCACTCTTAGATGTTTTTTCACCTCCTCCTGCCAGGAGCATGAGGGGATTTTCCTCCAGTGTTCAGTGTGGGAACCTGGTCCAGTTCCATGGGGTAAAACTCACTTAATTGTGAGGTATACCCAAAGACTATTCCATCTAGAGTTTTTAAATCTCAGGTTTATCCACACTGAGACTCCAATAAGTCATCAATTACAGTTCAGATATCCCTACTTTGGCATTGATTCCTTCAGAAATTCTGCTCATGAATTTCTATTCCAGTAAGTTGTGATTCTCTGTATTTGCCTATCTGTCTCTAATTTTGGGGTCGGTAATTTGTCTTGTGAACTCACTTCCCTTTGGGATCTAAGAAGAGCTGTTCATTTTCCAGTTTGTTCAGCTTTTTACATGTTGTTAAGATAGAGTAGCAACTAGCAAGCTCCTCATTGAACCAGAAACCATTACTATTCTTCCTAAAAAAATTCTTCTTCATTCTTACCAGTGAATTCTTCTAAGCTAATGTTAAAATCACATTGCCAATTTTCCAGCCCCCCCAAAACATTAACAAAAATATAGTATGATAACAGTATTTGTTCTCTTCTCCAAAGAAAATAATGCATTTCCCCAGTTATCCGCATCATAATGTATGTGACTGTGTGCTTTACAGATTTTAAGTCCTTTACAAAGGCTCATACTGTCCTGGAGATACCCTAAGAGATAAGGATGATGATTCCAATGTTACCTATGAGAAGAGTGAGGCACAAAGAGGTTAAGCAGCTTGCTCAGGCTCACACAGCTAGTAAGTATAACATTCAGGATCCTGACCCAGGTAATTAGGTGCCACACTATCTACCCAACATCATTCATGGACCTGCTTGGAACATGCCTGGCATTTGGTAAGTGCTACTGGCTGTGGCATTCAAGTCTTTTGAGATTGTTCCTTCATCCATCACGACAGTCACCATCCAGTGGGCACCTGGGGACATGGTCACAGAGGGCTTCTTTCTCCAAGGAGGATAAGAATGTGGAGGTGATGGGGTTGGATATTTGTTGCTAACAGAGACTGCTTCCTGCAAAATGTGACTGAAATAGTTTAAAGGAATCTTGAGTGAAAGAAAATTCCAGACTGGAGCCACAGAGGCCAGATATATCATGTCATATGTATGGGAAAGTCTTGTACAGACTTGGAGTCATGAAAAATGCTCAGAAAAAAGGCAGAGCAGGCTTAGAAATGACAAGAGAAGATTCTTTCTCTTTCATACATCTCCCTTTCATCAGCAACATGAGACTTCCCTATGCCACACAGGCACTGGGAAAAACCAGGGTTCACAGGTGGGCTCTGATTTTAGGGGAGGCCCCTGTATGTACCTATTGTATCGTTGGAAGATTGTGGTAGTAATGGACAGACATACAGCAAAGACTCCTCCCACTAATCACCCTCTCCACGCATCTCCCTGGCTTTGGTTTACACTTTCTCTACTACTTTTCATTAAAAAGCTGTCATCCTAAAAACTGTCATGTTAACCTATTAAATCCAATTGAAGAAAGTATGCAAATTTCATATACCCCAGGGATAGATTTCACAATTTTCTCTGCAGTGTTGTTTGTGTCAATGTAAGAGTTGCTTGGCATCTACAAACAAGTAAAAAGGATAAGTGGAGTGCAGGCTACGCGGGTGGTGGAATACTACACTGTAATGCAAAGAAATAAAGTTGACCCCAAAATGATGTTGGATGATAAAAATAAGAAATTGAAAAATATACTACAATACTAACAGAACTTAAAGGGCCAAAATGCTATATCTTCCAGAAATAAAATATAAGTAAACATAGTGAAAAAGGATTAGCAAAGACACCTATTAAGTGCAAATCACGTACTAATGTCCAGGTCTGACCTTGACAGAGTATAGGGTATTAGGCTTACTCTCCCACTATAGACAACTGTAAAACTGGAAGAAATTTACAAAGCATCTGTTTTCATACATTGGAGGTGAGATCTCCATTTACTCATTTGCTCAGTTTCTGCCCAAGAGTAATTGGTTCTTAATAAACATCACAGGCATGTGGTTGAAACCCCCAAAAGGCCACTTGTATTAAATTGTTTTCTTCTTCTAAATGTGCCTTCTGCTTTTTGTTCGCCTTTTTCTTACTTCCTGTCTTCTTTGGTTTAATTGTGTATACTTAATATTCGTCTTGTCTCTTCCATGGGCTTTTCAGCCATGCTTCTTTGGGTTATTATTTTAGAAGCTGATCTAGGAATTATATTATATATTCTCAACTTGTTTCAGTGCTCTATGAAATAAAACCGTGCTACTTCACGTATAATGAAGAACATTCCAATAGTACATTCTTATCCACGTCTCCATTATATTATTGTTGTGTATCTTAGTTTATATGCTATAGGCCCAATAAATCGTTATCATTTTAGGTAAGCAGTCAGATGTCTTATAAAGAAGATAAAAAAGAAGAAAAAGACATTTTTTAAATAAAATTTATCTTTTTGAGGCAGGGTCACCCAGGCTGGGGTGCAGTCCCCTAGGGTGGAGTGCAGTGGTGTGATCATGGCTCACAGTAGCTTCAGATTCCTGGGCTCAAGCAATCCTCCCACCTCAGCCTCCCAAACAGCTGGGACTATAGCAACGTGCCACCATGCCTGGCTAACTTTTTTTTTTTTTTTTAACTTTTTGTAGGGATGAGGTCTCACTGTGTTGCCCAGGCTGCTCTCAAAATCCTGGCCACAAGTGAACCTCCCACCTCAGCCTCCCAAAGTGCTGGAATTAAAAATATCTTTTAAATTGACATTTTTTTCCCTCTCTTCCTTCTGTCATGTGGACTAAGTGTACATCTGCTTTTATTTCCCTTCAGCCAATTACTTTGGGGGGCAAAGGAGAAGCCTGATGAAAATGTCTTCATTTTGACCACATTTTTCAAGGATAGTTTTACTGGACATAGGATTCTAGGAGGAGCTATTTTTACTTCAGTATTTAAAATATGGCATTCCACTGTGTTATAACTTGCATTGTTTCCGATTAGAAATTAGCAATACTCATACTGCTTTTTTCTTGTATGTAAAATGATTTTTATCTATGGCTGCTTTTATGATTTTTTTTTGTGTTAAAAATATTTTCAACAATTTGAATGTGTCTACATTTATCTTTATGTTTCTCCTGTTTGTGATTTGTTGAGTTTCAGTGTCAACTGTGTTGATATTGTTCATAAAGTTCAGCAATATTTTAGCCATTTTTTTTCCAAATAATTTGTTCTCTCCCAATTTTCTTCACTTTCTGACATCCCAGTTAAACCATTTGATTGAATTACTTAGGTCTGTGAGTCTCTACTAATTTATTGGTATTTTCTTTCTTACTGCTTTGGGTGGGAGAGTTTCTACTGATCTATCTTCAAATTTACTGGCCTTCTCCCACATTGTTCAATATGGTATTAATCACATCCAGTGAAATTTTCATTTCAGATTACATTTTTTCCTATTCTAGAATTTTTATTTATTTATTTACTTATTTTCAAAATAGCTTTTATTACTTGGCTGAGATTTCCCACTCATTGACTTATTATATTCAACATTTATTTTAACTCCTTGAACATATTTATAATGGCTTCTATAAAGTCCTTGTGTCCTAAGTTCAATAACTGTGTCATTTCAGAGTCGATTTATACAGAAAAGTTTTATTTACCTTTTTTTTTTTTTTTTTGGGTAAAGGTAAAATATTCTTTCTTTGCATATCTAGTGATTTTTTTAACTGTGTACTAAATATTATGAATGCTACATAGTTGAGAATATATTTTGCCATCTTGGTCTAAAGAGTGTTGAGTTTTATTTATAGATAATTATTGAGAAATCAGTTTGATCATATTAGGATTTGTTTTTAGGCTTTGATAGAGTGGGAGAGAAGTTGTCCCTTTTCTGAGATTGAAATATACTGCTCTGAAGATGTGGCCTGTATGAAGTCTCAACTGAATTCCTGGAATATTTAGGGGGGTTTCTCTGTCCCGACTGAATAAATCTCCTATGACTCCCAGTGCTATCCTCTGGAATTGTCATTCAGTTCACATTCTCTCTTATAGCTTTCTTCTCCCTCTCCAAGCTCTTGTAAAGTGATACCATGTGCATGCCTATCTTAGAATTCTGCCAAAAACTCCAGGGAACATCTACATAGATTGCTTGGGTTCCTTCCCTTTGAAGTTCCTCTTTAATAACCTGTCTTTTAAGTTCCAGTCACTTAAGCTTCCCCAAACTTTAATCCAATTAAAAGGCATAGATAGCGAGACTTCGTAACAGAGCAAAATGTAACTATATGCTACTACAAGAAAAACACTTGAAATATAAAGAGACAGGTTAAAAGTAAAAGAATGGAAAAATATGTACTATCCTTACTGTAAGCATAAGAAATCTAGCATGGCTCTATTAATATTAGACACAGAGATTTAGAGAAAAGGCTATTACCTGTATTAAGAAGGTCATTTTTTGATGATAAATGGGTAATTCAAAAAGAAGAAAAGCAATACTAACAATATATTGACACAACAACAAAGTTTCCAAACACAAAGGAAAAATTTAAGTAGCTAAAAAGATAAATAGATAAATTCACAGTTATGGCTGGAGATTCCAATACTTCTTCCTCATTAATTGATAGAGTAAGTAGATTTGAAGAACAATATTAACCAACTTGGCCTAGTTGACATTTACAGAATGTGACAGCCAACAACTTTATAATACACATTTTTGTTTTTTTTATTGCATCTGGAACATTCACCAAGGTAAAACAACTGGTACTATAATACATGTCTCTATATATTTCAAAAGATTTAAAACAGAGTTTTTTCCTCTGACAATATGAAATTAAAATTGGAAAAAAAAAAAGACAAATAAATCTGGAAAATCCTCACATATCTGGGAAAAGTCACATACTTCTAAATAATCTACTCATCAAAAGGAAAAAAAAATCACCATTGGAAATGATAAAAATTTAAAAATAATTGACAATGAAAATACAATCTATTAAATTTTATGGGATGCAGCCAAAGCAATGCTTAGAGGAAAATGTATTGCCTTAAACGTTTATATTAGAAAATAAAACGCCAAAATTCAATGCACTGAACTTAAAAATACAAGAAAAAATCTAAGTAAATAAAACCCATGAAAGTAGAAGTAAGGGCAACAGTGAATAGAAATTGAACAAACATTAAAGATAATAAATAAAACAAAAAGTTGTTTTCTTTAAAATATTAAGAAAATTGATAAATTACTATGTTAATTAAAAACAGAAGAGGAGAAACACAAATTTCCAGGGTCAGTAATAAAAAGGATGATCACTAGAAATAAATCAGACATTAAAAGTATAATAAGGGAATGCTATGAACAACTTTATATCTAAATAAGGGAATGCTATGAACAACTTTATATCTAATATTTAACAACTTAAAGTTGAAAAATACACTGAAAGAGAAAAATTGCCAAAATTAACGCACGGAATATAAAAACTGGTTAGCTATGTATCTGTTAATAAATTAAATTTGTTATCAAACTCTTCCTATCAAAAGCACTCATATATCAGATCACTTTTGAATTTATGAAATTTCAAAAAATACCAATTTTTCACAAACTGTTTCAGAAAATAGAGAAGAAAGGAACACATGACCCCTTTTTTGATGAACCTAGCTCAATGCTAATATAATAACCAAACAAGAACATTAAAATAAAAGAAAATTACAAGCCAGTATTTCTCATGAGCTTAAATGCAAACATTCTTAACAAAATATATATAAAAATGGATAATATATCATGACTAAATGGATTATTCAAGGAATGTCAGGTTGTTTTAACATTAAAAACTTAATCTAATTCACCAGAATTACCAGAATAAAAGAGGGGAAAGCCATATGATGATCTTAATAAATGCAGAAAAAGCATTTGCTAATTTTCAACACGTATTCATAAAAAACTTTTGCAAGTAAGACTAGAAGGAACATTTCCCAATCTGATAGAGTTCCCCTAATATCAAAAACAAGCAATAAAAATTCACTTTCATCACGTCTATGCAAAACTGTACTGGAGAGCTTAGCCAGTACAATAGGCAGAAAAATATATAAAAGACATCAGGTTTGGAAAGGAAGAAATAAAACTATATTTATACATGTAGAATTATACGTGTAGAAAATGCAGAAGAATCTGTAAATAGTCAGAAATAAGTGAATTTAGCAGTTACTAGAGATAAGGTCAATTCTGGAAAATCATTTGCATTTTTATATACTAGCAAAGAACAGTTGGAAAATAAAAATTTAACATATTAAATAAAATAAAAATACTTAAGAAAATCTATGTATGGCTTCTATACTAAAAAGTACAAAATACGCCTAGAGAAATTAAAGAAGACCTAAATAAATGAAGAGATGTATACTATGTTCATGGATTGAAATTCAATGTTGCTGTAATATTCTATTTCCCAAATTTAACTCACTGCTATCTAAATAAAAATTCCAGCAGACTTCTTTCTCTTTGAGAAGTCAAATCTTAAACTTTTATGGAAATCTAGAGGATTTAGAATAACCAAAGCAATATTAAAGAGAACAAAGTTAAATAACTTATACTACCTGATTTTAAGACTGCTTATGAAACTAGAGTTATCAAGACAGTTTGCATTGGTACAAAACAGACAAATAGATTAAGTGAACAGAATATAGAGGCCAGAAATAAATTCACACAACTGATTTTTGGCAAAAGCTGCAAGGCAATTCAATAAGAAAAGGGCAGTCTTACAGCAAATGATGCCTTAAAGAAAAGATATGTCCATACTGAAAAAATAAAAGCTAAACCCTACCTAACACTAAATGCAAAAATTAATTTATGATAGATTATAGACCTAAGTGTAAAAGCTAAAACTGTGTATAAAGGTCTTATAACTAAACACAAGAGAATATATTATTTCACTACCTTTCAGTGACCAAATGTCTTATATGTAATGAAAAAAACTACAAACCATAACAGAGAAAACTGATTAATTGGACTTAGTCCAAATTAAAAGCTTCTGCTTATTAAAAAAAAAAACATTAAACATGAATTGGTACAATGAAATTCCACACAGCAATAAAAATCAATGAGCTATTGATACATACAGCAGCTTGGAAAAATTTCAGAGATGCTGAGTGAAAGAAGTCAACCTCAAAAGGTTGACACATATGGTATGATTCCATTTATATGGTGTTCTGTTTATTTATTTGTTTAAAAAAACTATAATACAGTGATAGAGAACAGATCACTAATTCCAAGGGGTTATGCGGGGGGAGCATGTGCCCACAAAGGTTAGATCATTTGGGGTGACAAAAATGCTCTGTATCCTGATTGTAATGGTGGTTACATGCATCTCTACATGTGTTAAAAGTAAGAGCAGTGTGCCCCAAAAAAACTCAACTTACTGCATGTTAATAAAAACATAAAATATATTAGTTGGCAACTAAAGATGAAGAAAAAAGATTTTGTAATACACACATTTGAAAAAGGACTGGTCTTCAGAATATACAAGGAATTCATACAACTCAGTAAGAATAAGAGAACTCAATTAAAAATAGGCAAACCATGTGAACAAATACTTCACAAAGATAATTGAATGACCAATAAGCATATAAAAAGTGATAAATGTCAATGATCAACAGGAGGATGAAAATTAAAAACATACTTGGAGAGCTATACGGAATCACTGAAATGCTTAAAATTTAAAAGACTATCAATGCTAAATGTTGATGAAGATATGGAGTAAACAGGTTGCAGAGCTCTCTTACATTGCTGGCTAAATGAAAAATAGTGAAACCAAATTGAAAAACAGTTTGATAGTTGACTAGTTCTTTCTCACACCACTAATAAAGACATACTCAAGACTGGGTAATTTACCAAGAAAAGAGGTTTAATTGACTCGCAGTTCAGCATGGCTGGGGAGGCCCCAGAAAACTTACAATCATGGCAGAAGGGGGAAAGGGAAGCAAATATGTCCTTCTTCACATTGCAGCAGCAAGAAGTCCTGAGCAAAAGGGGGAAAAGCCTCTTATAAAACCATCAGATCTTGTGAGAATTCACTCAGTATCATGAGAACAGCATGAGGGTAACTGCCCCCATGATTCAATTACCTCCCACCAGGTCCTTTCCATGATACATGGGGATTATGGGAACTACAACTAATGATGAGATTCGGGTGGGGACACAGTCAAACCATCTCAGTAGTTTCTCATAGAATTAAATATACACTTTACCCTAGAGCCCAGCAATTCCACTCCTACACACTTACTCAAGAGGAATCCAAATATATGACTGCAAAAGATTTGTACAAGAACAGTCACCACGACTTGATTCATAATTGGTAAAAACCAGAAGGAACCCCAACATTCGTTAAAAGAACAGATAAAAAAATTGTGGTAGAATCACACAACAGAATACAACTCAGCAGTAGAAATGAGTGACCTATGGTTATGCGCAACAGAGAGCCACAGAAACATTGTGGTGGTTGAGAGAAGCCAGATGCAAAAGAGTTCATTCTGTGGAATTCCATTTCTGCAAAGTCCTAGAACAGGAAAAAAACTAATTTATAGTTAGAAATAGAAACCAGAACAGTGATTGCTTGGATGGGTGGGAAGGCAGGCACTGACTGGGAAGGATAATGATGGAACTTCCTGGGGTGATGGAAATATCCTATATTCTAATAGGAATGTGAAGTACACATGGCTGTGCATGTGCCAAAACTCTTCCATTTGTATACTTATGTGTCTTTTGTTGTATACAAATTATACCTTGATTAAAAAGAAAATAACGTGTCTCTGGGGAAGGCAAGATTAGGGATTAGGAGAAGAGGGGGTTAATAATATAACAAACAGACACACAGTGGCCTTGCCTGGACTTAGCATTGAAAGATGCCCAGTCCTGGGCATGGTCCAGCCTCCACCCAGCTCCCTCTGCACGCTCCTCCTCATCCCTGCCGCAGTGTCTTTCCTCTGTTCACCATAGAGGATTTGGCAAAGCACACCCCCATTCTGATTTTCCCCTCTGGTTTGTCTGACATCACTCCTTCATTTTACTTCCCTCCCCGAAGGGGCTAGGAAGCTGGGGTTGGGGGTTAGAGAAGGTGTGAAGAAGAGAGAGAGAAGTGGCTTTTGCTTATTGCCTTCAGTTGGCCCCTGGCTGCCCTGAAGATGAGCTTTAAGCCCAGCTCTGCAGGAGGACCAGGATAGAGCAAAGGGGTCTGGAGATGCTTATGGGAATAAGTCTGCATGGGGGCCACTCCCGGAAGGCAAGGGAGAGCTGGAGCTTTCCTCGCTTTGCATTTCTATTTCCCTTGGGTTGTTGTTGTTGTTGTTGTTGTTTTCTTGTTTGTTTTTTTAACATACAGTTTTACCTTCAAACTCTAGAGGCTGAGAAAGGTGTCCCTGTCTCAGGAGGATACAGTTCTGAGGCTCACCCTGCTCTGCTCAGCACAGAGGTTGTAACTGAGCAATCTTCCTTAACCCTTTGAGGGGGAAAAGAAAAGAGGCAGAGGAATGCATGTTTTCCTTCTCCCTTGTCATTCTGCTGTACTGACCTTTTGCTTAGCTTTTTGCTAATGTCATTTTCACTCTTGGTTGGGCTTTCTCGACAGTAAGGAAGACTTCTTTATGAAGCTGTGGTGATAAACTAGGGTCATGCATTCATTCACATCGAGGAAACCACTTCATCAGCTCTGACTTCAATATCAAATACCTCTAATCTAATCAGGAAAACAGCAAAACTCTGCAAAGTGCCCCTGTTAATCCTGTCACTTACTACCTCGCCAGATTTTGAAAAATTTAGTTTAATTAGCAAAATAAAAGAACTTAATCTTTCCCCATATTATTCACACAAGTAAAAATACATGCATTGGCTGAAGATAAAAATAAATTGCATAGGGCTACTAACCAAATGCAGGGGTGGGAGACAGAGGAGGCTGCAATCACCCTGATTGTAGAGAACAAAACAAACTCTAGGCTTTGTTACGGCCTCAGTAAAACAGTGCAAAGAAATGCCTCTCTCCATAAATATTTCACACACATTTAATACAAGGGAGAACAATTTTTAGGCCAAAAGGGGTTTCAACACAGAAGAAAATATTCCCTCTATTTCATGTCGTAGTTTTTGTAACATGCAATAGGACTCTTCACAAAGTCGATGCTTTGGATTTTCATAGAAATTGTAGAAGACAAGAAAGAGAGCTTTTTCCTACAATTACCTTAAAAAAGAAAATAAGATCCCATCTTAAAAGACGATTGCAACAAAGAAGAAAAAACATCCTTTTTTGGTCTTTGCTTTTGAACTCTCACCACCTCTACCCTTTTACATATTCATAAAATGTATACGGAGCTAATTTTGAATGTGCCCTTTATGACTATATCACGGTCATAATATCGTCACGTTCTGAAGGCGTAATTAAAGATTTACCTAGATTTATGAGACTTTATCATTATCAATAGGGTTAAGGAATGCCGGGGAGACACATTGTTGGAAGATTTTGCTCAGCAATTTCTTGAGCAATGAGAATACTGGTATTACTTTAGTGCTCAAAAAAATGACTGTTCGGCACTAATATATGGCCCTTTATTAGAAAGGGAACACCAAAGACACTTCAGTCAAAACACTCCAGTGCCTGCTCACCTCTTGCTTTTGAGGGATGAAGAAGCAAAATGCCTTGCTCATCGAAATGTGAAAGTTGGAAACATCAGCTCCCTACAGCAGGGGTTGGCTGACCTCTCAGCTCTCCCTCCTTATAGGTTGAGCCATATTGCATCCCGTGGATCAAGGCGCCTTTAAAACAATAGGATGCAGGAAGGAAAAATCCCAAACACACCTGGTTCCCAACCTGCTTGCTGCCTTTCTGTGGCCTTCCAATTTTAGTCAGATGATTCTCTGGAAGGTTGGTTTCAGCAGCAATTTGAGCAATAAGTTGTTTTTGTTTTTTTTCCCATGTGTGGCTAGTGTTTCATTTTTCTCATTCTCAGGGTAGTCTTCACTCAGAGCAAGACAAGGCTCAGAATGCCATTTTTCATGCAACATATGTTTCATGAAAATGAGCAGACCTAAGCCCCATGTCGAGGCACCCTGCCTTCAGGCTTTGCAGGGAAGAGGCATGTGTTGAATCAGTGTTATTATGACAGCACCTACACTGGCAGAGGCTAATTTCTTTTTGTCCTCTAAGGATGGAGGGAGAGAGAGAGAAAGGGAGACAGAGAGAGAGATCTCATAGAAATGGCTCACATGATTGTAGAGGCAGTCAGGTCCTAAATCTGCGGGGCAGGCTGGTAGGCTGGAGACTCAGGGAAGCGTTGATGTCGTAGTTCAGATCCAAAGGCCATCTACTAGCAGAATCCCCTCTTCCTTGGGCAAAAATCTCTCTTTTTCTTAAGGCCTTCAACCTATTAGATGAGGTCCACCCACATTATGGAGAGTTACCTGTTTGACTCCAAATCTCATGATTTAAATGTTAATCTCATCTAAAAAATACCTTCATGGCAACATCCAGATGTGTGTGGCCTTGTCAAGTAAACACATAAAATTAAACATCACAATACCTATTCTAGGGTCCATGAGTCTCACCTTACTTGTCCTCTGAATTAGAGTCTTACCTATGCATTTTTTTTAATCTAAGAAACTTATCTTCTTTTAACGCATCGGACTCATGTGGTGTATGGATTAAAGCAATACACTTCTATCTGCAAAGGAAAGCCATTCTAAAGGGAAAGTTGAGGCGTGTCTGACACTGCAAGCAAAGCCAGCTAGCTTCTGCTTTCCTGTGAGGGATTCTATTTGACTCTCTGCTTTCCTTAGAAGCACTTAGAATGAGGATCTTGGGTTGGGTTGGGGGTTTAGGGTCAGTCCTCGGACGTGCCTAGGATTTGGATTTTTCATCACGGGCTGTGCATTTTGGTGTGACCTAGAAATGTTGCATGTACGTTTCCAAAAGTGTGGAATAAAGCAGTGCCTTCCATCATCCCCTAGGCAGGCTTCAGCTGGGCGCAGCTAAGAGGAGCTGAGGATTTTTGTCTGACAAATTCAGTTCTCCCTGGAACAAGAGCCCTCCGAGATTGCATATGGCCGACAATTCCATGCACTCTTCATTTTGGCTGGATACACAGCATCTGTACAGAAGTGATTATTTGGGAAGATGTTTCCCCAGCTTAAACCTGCTCTCAATGCCTCTGGAAAAGGTGGTTCTATCTGGGTTATTGCTCCGAATCTGGGCAGAGACTGATGGAGCTCACTCTCCAAGTTCATATTCCACATTGGAGGAATAGTAAAAATTACTTTATCTATATGTAGAGCATGCAGCTCTCATGGGAGCCATATGGGAACAATCATGGTTTGCAGTGGGGATGACAGACACTGCATTCACCTGCAGTGGAGATGCCTGCAAGAGCAGGGGCTCTAGAGGATCTGGCCAGGGCTCCAGTTCCTTCTGGCTTCTCTTTGGAGTCCTGCATGTAGCTGTGTCCTTGACCTGACCCAGGATTCCTCATCAGTGCTAATTAGCCAGAATAGAGCATCCACAATGAGGTGGCAATTTTTCATTTGATGAAATTGGCTGAAAATATTGCAAAAAAAAAAAAAAAAATTCCAGCAACAACCAAAAAAACAGGAGAAGGCCACTTTCCAAGTCCCCTGGCCTGGGACTGTACCTTCACTTCCTCATTGCATTTTTCCTCCTTGTTGCATTTCTTCTGTCAGCCTGTGGGCACACCAACCAAACACAAATTATGCTGGTGTGGGTCTAGAGAGGGATGCCCATGCTTTCTGCTTAGCATAGAGCCTCTCCCTGGTAGCTGGTGTAAGTCTAGCTCCTTAGAGCCCCACTGGCTGCCTGTTCTCCCTCCCCAAGCCACTCCAGGGGTTCTCTCTCTCCTCTGACCCAGCCACAGAGCACTGCTACTGCAGAGGGATTCTAAAGGAAACCCCTTAGACATGGAGAAAACCCTTCTTCTCTCTGCCCAGATGGTGCAGCTTCCCAAAACAGATAACATCACCCCTGGTAATATTACCAGGCCTAAAATATTGCCAGAACCTACCCTGCCCCTTTGCTGAGTTCCCTGCCAATCTGCATCCTGCATGGTAAGGAAAAGGCCATGAAGCCAGAAGATTCTGGATGGGTTTCCTCTTCGGTAATCACGCTAAATCACGAGACACCTTCTTATGCTTAAACATGGCCACTGCAAGATGAGGGAAGGTGGTGCTGTTCTGCTTGATTCTTCAAAAACTGGTAAGTGGATCTAAATCTCTGCTACCCAGACGAGTTAAAAACCTTGGTGTCAAACTGGAGAGCCACCTGCCCTGCCATCGTGTCATCTTTCCCCCTAATGAGCTCTGGGAGTGAACAACCTGAGATTCAACTTAGTCCTCCACCAAGTGGGCTGTTATAGATGTTCTGCATATACTGAAATTAGCAGGTGAGTTGACAAGATGGTGACATTGCTCATCTTCTTTCTTCAAGCTGCTTACCTTTATCAGTCTCTTGTGAAGATTATGGTAGTAGATACAGAATTACACCCCTGCCCCAGCGTGAGCCTCTGCACAGGAGAATGGCCAGATAAGGGGCCGGGCCCCAGTAGTAGGAAAATGGCCTGACATCAGTTATCATAAAGGCAACAGAAATCCTGTCAAAGCGTCCAGCTCTCACTTTCAGCATCTCGCACGTATGAAAGAAGGAACATCTGTGACATGCCCGTCAATATGTTTTAGCAACATTTTTTGGGACCAAAATTAACATTAACAGGAAGACAGGTTTGTGTTTCTCTGTATTTTCACTTATTAACACAACAATCCCAAGGTGATTAGCAATTCTGAGCTATGTTGGGCTGTGAATTTCCATGTGCAGCATTGAGACACAGGACAAACATCCTCAGTTTTAGCTCAGAGTTTGGGCTTGTGGAAATTTTAGGAAACCATATAGCTTTGAAAAGCTTGGATGTCTTTCAGTCCATGTTTAGATGTGAGGAAACGTGCACCAGAGAAAACAGAAATGTCACAGTGCCACTGTGTTGGATTATCTCCAACATTCGCTAAGTGCCTATGGTGGGTGAGGCTCTGTAGAAAGCAGGTGTACGGCCCGGACTTTGGTGTCTAGGACTGAAACTCATAGACTCTTCATTCATTCATTCATTCATTCTTTCGTTCATTCATTCATTCACTCACTAATCATCACTGGCTTAGCAATTCCTGAGTAGCAGATACTCTGCTAGACACTGCTAAGCCCTAGTCTACAGTAGCATTCAGATATTAAACTTACCTGGAGGAGCTCACAGAGGGGTAAGGAACACAAACAAACTCAATCATAATTACAATACAAATTGCCAGGACCAGGGGCTTTACCAATTCCTGTGTTTTCAGGGAGGTCCAAGGGAACTGCCAGCTCTGGCAGTTGGGCTGTGTGTAGATCTCCCAAATCTCTGAGAATCTTTACCTCCCTATCTTACTGGGCTTGTGTGAAGGTTGAAAGCCCTTAGAACACTTGAGTGGCACTATATGAGCTCAATAAATGGTAGTCATAATCACCACCATCTTTACTATCACCACCACCACCATCATCATTACCACCACCATCACCACCACCATCATCACCACCATCATCACTACCAGCACCACCTACCATCATCATTGTTACCACCACCATCATCACCATCATCATCACCCTCACTATCACCACCACCGTCATCATCACCACCACCACCATCATCATCATCATTACCACCATCATCATCGCCCCCACCATCACCACCATCATCATCATCACCACCATCACCATCATTACCACCACCATCATCACCACCATCATCGCCCCCACCATCACCACCACCATCATCACCACCAGCGTCACCACCATCATCACCCCCACCATCACCACCACCATCATCACCACCAGCGTCACCACCACCATCACCATCATTACCACCACCATCATCACCACCATCATCGCCCCCACCATCACCACCACCATCATCACCACCAGCGTCACCACCATCATCACCCCCACCATCACCACCACCATCATCACCACCAGCGTCACCACCATCATCATCACCAGCACCACCTCCCATCATCATTGTTACCACCACCATCATCACCATCATCATCGCGCCCACCATCATCACCACCATCATCACCACCACCAGCACCACCACCACCACCATCATCATCATCATTACCACCACCATCATCACCATCGTCATTGCCCCCACCATCACCACCATCATCACCACCACCACCATCATCATCATTACCACCACCATCACCACTATCATCATCGCCCTCATCATCACCACCACCATCATCCTCCACCAGCACCACCACCATCATCACCACCATCACCACCTACCATCATCATTGTTACCACCACCATCACAACCATCATCACCACCACCACCATCACCATCACCATCATTACCACCATTTTCACCACCTCCATCACTACCACCATCACCAGCACTACCACCATCATCACCACCATCGTTATCACCATCAGCGTTGTTACCACCATCATCATCACCACCACCACCATCATTGCCACCATCACAAACACCACTGTCACCACTACCATCATCATCATTCTTACCACCACCATCACCACCACCACAATTATCACTGTTACCACCACCACCATCATTGCCACCATCACAAACACCACTGTCACCACTACCACCATCATCATTCTTACCACCACCATCACCACCACCACAATCATCCCTGTTACCACCACCATCATCATTGCCACCATCACAAACACCACTGTCACCACTACCACCATCATCATTCTGACCACTACCATCACCCCCACAATTATCACTGTTACCACCACCATCGTCATTGCCACCATCCAAACACCACTGTCACCACTACCACCATCATCATTCTTACCACTACCATCACCACCACTACAATTATCACTGTTACCACCACCATCATCATTGTCACCATCCAAACACCACTGTCACCCTTAGCACCATCATCATTCTGACCATCACCATCACCACCACCACAATTACCACTGTTACCACCACCATCATCATTGTCTTCATCATGGGGATAGATTCTCTGTTTGCCCCTCCAAATCTACTTTCTATCTTCCACCACCCTGCTCTGTACCCCAGGCAGCTGACCAATGTGGACTTCATCCATAGGCTCTCTTACTCTTTGACTTCTAGATGGGAATGGCTAATGGGGAACGCTATAAGAGAAGGATGTCAAAGGACAGTCAGAGTATTTGTTCTGTCTTTCTCTCTTCTGGGCCACCATTGACAGTGACTATATTCTCCTGGAAAAGGTTATCTGATGACCTCTTCCACTGGACAGCTCTCTCTGGGTTCTGGTTACTGCTCCTTTCCTGGCCCTTCAGGTCACAAGGTGATAGAGGTTGCTGCTGCTGATAGCCCTGGAGTGTTTTATCTTCCCTTGCTGTTTTCTGTTAGTCCCTTTCCCCGTTGTGAGTAGTCCTGTCAGGAAGCTCTTCAGTCACCCTTGGGTGTGTCCTGGGTTTCCTAGGACGCTGACCATTCAACCATCATGCTCATCATCATCATCATCATCATCATCATCATCATCAGTGCCTTCTCCAGTCCGGGTCTCCTGCTCTGTCTTCAACCACTATGTTTCCTGATTTCCACCACCATCTTTCCCAGAGGCACAGGTGCACATTTCTTTAGCCAACTTTCAGGTATTGACACCTGAAGCTCAAGCACCTGGTGTTTGCATCCTCCAGGACTCAGCTCAGGCATTATCTCCTACAGGAGGCATCATTCACCTGTCCTTCCTCCAAGGTCCAGATGATAGCCTTCTGATGACACGTCTCACCCTGGAGCACAGTTTCCTTCTGCACCGTTTGCCCTGTGATTACTGCAGAGAGGCAAGGATGGTAGCACCTTCTTTTTTTCTTGAGACGGAGTTTTGCTCTTGTCACCCAGGCTGGAGTGCAATGGTGCAATCTTGGCTCACTACAACCTCTGCCTGATGGTCTCAAGTGATTCTCCTGCCTCAGTTTCCTGAGTACCTGGGATTACAGGTATGCACCACCACACATGGCTACTTTTGTATTTTTAGTAGAGACAGAGTTTCAACATGTTGGCCAGGCTGGTCTTGAATTCCTGACCTCAGGTGATCCACCCGCCTTGGCCTCCCTTACAGGTGTAAGCCATTGTGCCCAGTCGATAGCATCTTCTTTATGCCAACATTTAATATGGACTGTTCTGAATGTGCCCTTGTGGCAAGCAGGCACGAAGGAGGGGTGTGGATGAGGAACAACTGACATTTGCCCTGAATACTATTATCACTCCAGCTAGTCCCAGTAGCCAGGAGATGCTGACAGCTCTCTGCAAACTGTGACTACCACCCAGTGCTTAGCATGCTGGAGGGATTGGGAAACATTTGTTCAATTAAACAAAAAGAACGATCATATCTATCATCAATGGGAAGCTTACTATTTGCTAAGCCCTGAGCTAAGTAACTTCATATGTTGTTTCCTTTCATGCTCAGGCTGTCCCTGCTGTGAGCCTGACATTATGAGGAAATTGAGGCAGCTCTAAGCTCAGGCCTGTTAGCCTCCATTGTCTACACTTCCGACCACTAAAGCCCAGTCTGCGGTGTTTGATTATGAAAGTAGATGAGGGGAAGCCAGAAAGTGGACTACAGGCGCCTCTAAACATTTGTTTTATTCTCATTGTAAACATCAGATTCATGTCACAGCTCTGTCCCCACCTCCCTCTCTGCACGCAGCTATAAAATGGGGCAATGATGGCACCTGGTCCTTGGGTTGCTGTGAGCTTCGAAAGAGAATATTCCTGCCCTGAGATCTCAAGTTATTACATTATAGATGTGATCAGCAGACAAATGGGAAAAAAAGCAACCCCCAAAGATTTATTTGCTTCCCAGCCCACAGAACTTGTGACTGTTACCTTATACAGTAAACACTGGGATTTAAGTGAGGGATGCTGAAAGCAGGAGCTCATCCTGGAATTTCCAAGCATACCCTAAATGCAAGCACATGTATCCTTGTAAGAGGGAGGCAGCTGAAGAGGAAACCCAAAGGCAGGCAGAGGAGAGGGGCGTGTGAAGATGGAACAGAGAGTAGAGGGATGCGGCTGGAAGCCAAGGAACATCGCAGACGGCCAGCAGCCCCGAGGCTGGGAAGGCAAAGGATGGAGATTACGTGGAGATTCCCGTGGGGCCCCTTGAGGAAGGGCAAACATGCTGACACCAGCCCTGCTGGCCATCCTCTTATATCATGTATCTCCTCCAGCTTCTGGGAGCACCGGAGAGCTTAGCACATCTCACTCTTCCCAAATCCAAGTCATTTTCAGAAATGTTTAATTTGAAATACAGCATGCCTGCAATAACCCACCGTGTGAAGGCACCGTGGTCCTTTGATGCATCTTCCTGCTGATGGATTCTTGGAGAGGCCCCAGTTTATAGCAATTCTACACCATGTTGCTGGGAAAAGTCTACTGGGATAGGGCAGGAATATTCTCTTTTGTTGTTCACAGCAACCCAAGGGCCAGGTGCTATCATTGCCGCATATGCACATACTTCTTCCAGGTACATGCTTACGGGTGGCATTGCCAGGATGGAGGGTACACATGGTAGATACTGCCAGTTTTCCCAAGTGATTCTACCAGTCTCCATTTCTACCAGCAGGGCATGAGAACCCTGTTTGCTCCAGGTTCTTGTCAGCCCTTGGTACTTTCTGTCTTTCCAATTTTGCCAGTTTGTGTGGTGGTATCTCATTGTGTTTTTCTTTCTTTTCTTTTTTTTTTTTTTTTTCAGTATTTCTCTTTGTTAAGAGATAGGGTCTCTCTCTGTCACCCGGGCTAAAGTGCAGTGGTGCAATCACAGCTCATGGCAGCCTCAACCTCCTTGGCTCAAGCAATTCTCCCACCTCAGCCTCCTTAGTAGCTGGGACTATAGGTGTGTGTCACCAGGCCTGGATAATGTATTTTTATTTTTGTAGAGATGGAGTCTTGCTATGTTGCCCAGTCTCAAACTGCTGGCTTTAAGAGATCCTCCCCACTTGGCCTCCCAAAATGCTGAGATTACAAGCAAGAAACATCGTGCCTGGACTCATTGTGGTTTTAATTTGCACTTCTCTGATGATTAATGAGATTGAACAGCCTTTCATAGGTTCATGGGTTGTTCGGATATTCACGTCTCTCTTCATATCTTTCTCCATTTTTATTTTGGATCATTTCTCACTGACTCACCTGAGTTCTTTTCCAACAATACGTTCCAAAATAATCTGTGAAAGTTAGTAACTTGATTGTCAACTCTGAAACATGTGCACACCCCTCCTCCCCCACACAGCCTCTCACCTCCTTAGGTCCGGATGGATCTAGAGGACTTCTGCTGGTAGGTCCAGCCAAGCCTCTCTCCTGCCTGTCCCCTGGGCTGGGTTATTCTCACCACCGGCCTTGCCTCAGTCTGCATCACCTGCCTAGAGAGCCCTCTCTTCTTACCGTTGTGAAAACTGATTCGAGGTGCCCCCAACCCCAGAGGGCTTCCTCCTCCTTCAGCCCACACAGAACTCTCCCCTCAGACCCAAGTTGCAGCCCCTCTTGGGTTCTCTTCCTTGTCTCTGAGTGAGCGTCCTCTCATTTTACAGAGGAGTAATGATCATAGGCTCCTAGGGGCAGGGCTGTGTCTCCATCTTCTTGATTCCCAGATGAGAGCCTTCCCAAGTACTGGGCAGAGATGTGGGGCTAAATAGAAGCTGATGCCAGCCAGGCCTGCAGTGCTCAGGGACAGGAGGTTGGGGGAAGAATGCTCGCCACTCCCCGCCTGCTCCTGACCGGGGCCCCACTGGCCACCTCCACTCAGAACAACCGAGAGCAGACACACAGCTGTTCCATCTGAGGCCCTGTGCTTTGGGCATTCCTGCCCCTTTGCACCCAGCAAGGACCCGAGCCAGAGCCTCCTTCTCCCTGCCAGGATGTGCCCCCTTTCCTGAAGACCTTGCCAAGGAGGAACCTTGTCCTTCGTGTCACCCTCGTGCCAGCCTCTGAGACCCAGTCTGACCCTGACCATACGGCTGAACCCCACCAGAACCTCTCCACACAGAGTCCTAGAGGAAGGCTTATCGGAGCAATGCTTCCAAAACCAATTGTTCTATCTAAACTTTGTGAAAAACACAAACAAATTAAAAACATGACAACTTGGGAGAGATGATTTTAGCTTAAGTCCTATATAGGGGTATTTCTCTTCACAGTTTTAGCAAGATTTATGCACATAACATTTAACACTTGAAGACAGCTTCTCCTTTATTTCATTTTATTTTATTTTTTTTCATTAAAATTGATCAACAAAACACAAAGCTGTATGTGCCAACAGGAAGGCGCAATGTAAAAATTCCCAGCCGAGGGCTGGCTGGCTGTGCAGGAAACTGACCTGGGTCTATCCAGCTCTGGGTCTCTTGGGGCAGCCTTGCCAGTCATGATGAACTGGGCCATTGGGTGGCCCCTTTATCCTACAGACAAATGGCCTCCCAGGGCTGGGGTGAGACCACAAGGCTCATTTCCACTTCTCACTTTCCCAGGGAAGCCCATCCTGGGACCCGCTGTGTTTGGGCTTTGATTTGCTGTGTCGGACCCAAGTCAGAGGGGTCAGGCCAGGGGATGTTTTGCTCCAGATTAAAAATAAAAGCCAGAATGCATGCAGGGGGGATTTGGCTGTCAGAGATGGATTTTTGTTTATTCCCATAAGGTTTGATCTCATCCAGTCTACTTTCTTCCCAATCCCTCTCCTAGTCCCACTCCTGTTCAGCCCCCTGACTCCTTCTGGTTCTTATCAAGTACCCTCTCCCCTCTGTACCAATGTCACCTTGCCTCAGCAAAATTCCATGCCTCTCTCTCCTAGATCTCCAATCGCCCACAAAACGTTTTCATTTATTCAGGATTTCATTAATTCAAGAAACAGCTGGTGGATATGATACTCTCACAGAGAAGACAAACCCATAAATACGTAGGCAGGTAAATAACTAAGATAAAATCATAAAACACCAATACAAAGGGAACACAGCAGGTGTGATGGTTCATTTGAGGTGACCTGGGCCACAGGATGCCCAGATTATTGGTCAAGTGTTATCCTGGGTATTTCTGTGAGAGTGTTTCTGGATGAGCATTTAAATTATTATGCTAAGCAAAGCAGGTGGCCCTCCACAATGGGAGGTGGGGTGGTCATCCAGTCAATGGAATACCTGAATAGAACAAAAGGACGACTTCCCAGGAGGAGCAGGTAGCTCCTTCTGCTGGACGGATGGAGGTGGGACACTGGTCTTTTCCTGCCTTTGGACTTGAGCTGAAACATCTCCTCTTCTTGGGTCTTGAGCCTGCTGGCTTTCAGACTGGAACTGACACTGTTAACTCTCCCGGTCCTCAGGCCTCTGGGTTCAAACTGGAGCTACCCCGTGGGATCTCTTGGGTCTCCCCCTTTGCTGACTGCACATCTGGGGACTTCTGAGCCACCATAGTCACATGAGCCAATTCTTTTGTTTGTTTGTTTGTTTTTGAGATGGAGTCTCGCTCTGTCTCCCAGGCTGGAGTGCAGTGACCTGATTTCAGCTCATTGCAGCCTCCACCTCCTGGGTTCAAGTGATTCTCCTGCCTCAGCCTCCCGAGTAGCTGGGATAACAGGAACACCACCACACCCGGCTCATTTTTGTATTTTTAGTAGAGACAGGGTTTCACCGTGTTGGCCAGGCTGGTCTTGAGCTCCTGACCTCAAATGATCTGCCAGCCTCAGCCTCCCAAAGTGCTGGGATTACAGGGAGCCGATTCTGTATAATAAATCTCTTTACATCTGTGTATCCTGTTGATTCTGTTTCTCTGGAGAACCTTGACTAATACAACAGGATCCAGTGGGAAAGAATGACCAGGTTGGAGGGAATCATTGAGTTGATGAGGAGAAATAGCCAGATATTCAAAACTCTTAGAAAAGAACATTTTAGGCGCCAACCGTAGCATGTGCAAATGCCCTGGGATCGGAACATATCTTTTCAAGAAACAGAGAGAAGTAAAACATTTATGAGTGCTTTCCATTTGCCACCTGATGCCCAGAATGTCCTCATGTGAGCATATTCCTCACCTGAGGCACAGATGACATGTTCTTCACATGACCTCAATTTTAAATGTGCAGTGTAGTCTGTTGTACTGAGTTAAACGCTATAGGTAAGAACTGAGCAATGGAGAGTAAATGCAGATTTATTGTTTTTCACAACAAACAAGGTAGTCAGGGATTCCTTGTTTACAAACTGCTTTGCATTAATGAAATGCAATCTGGAAGTCATCTTGTCTCCCTTCTATCTCTCAGATCCCACATCTAATCTGTGAGGTAAGCGTGTTGGATTCCCTTTAGAGTATTTCCACATTTAGATATTCTCACATCCACAACCACTGCTACTAGCTTAGTCCCTCACCTCCAGGCTATGTGTGCCCCATCCCACATGACCCACGACACAGTCATTGGATCTTCCTTTTCAAATAAGGGTCAGATAATTAACACTACTTCTCAGCTCAAGAGAACTACAAAGGACTGCAATTTCATCTAAGCATAAGCCAGAGCCTTTATGGTGGCTGTGAGATCCTACATGGTCTAGCCCCATCACTTTCTGTCCTTATCTTGGGCTTTTTATTCCTAACTCCTGCCACTCCCTCCTTGTATTTCCACTTGTATTCCCACTGACCTGCTGCTGTGCCGGGAACAGGTCAGTCCCACTTCTGCCCCAGGGCCTTTGCCTCTCTCCCTAAGATACTCTTCCCCTAGATTTTCATGGCTCCCTCAATCTTAAAATCTTTGCTCAACCTCCCCTCAATGAGCCCGATCTCATTCATCCTATTTACATGGCCACTGCCAGCTGCTTAGCTTGCTTCAGGTCTTCTGACCACTTTACTTTGTTCTAGTCTTCTGCTCCCTGCAAATACTTCTGAAATAAAATGTGATCTATATGTTCATGATGCTTTTTACTTATTGTTTGTCTTTCCACTAGAATGTTAAAGTATAGGGATTGTTTTTCCAGTTTTGTTCACTGTTGGCATGTGTTCTCTGCTGAAGAATTTGAAGTTCACTGAAGGAACACTTGCCTGTGCATTTCTTGAGTATGTGTGAATTGCACGTTTTGCATTTCAGATTTGTGTGAAAACTAAGGTAACAATTCATTGGAGTGTACATGGGAGATTTGTACTGCTGCTGCCACCACGACTACCGAAGGAATGTTTGCAATGGGATGAACATTATACCAAATTATTGCCTGATTTTCTCAGAACATTTCAAACTCATCCTCTTAGATAGACAGTGTTATCTCCCCCAATTCACAGATGAGCACGTTGAGGCATAGAAAGGATCAACAACTTGCTGGCGGTCACTGAGTTGATGCTCTCAGTAGCAGAGAGTCAATCCAAGAAGTGTGACTTCAAACCTCTGCCCTAAATCTTGGTCAACCGCCCTTCCAAGGGTACTATGATATGGAGGTAGCTGAGGGTGGGACATGGGTGAAGTGTACCTCCAAACCAGGTCTCTCCAGAGATCTTCCTTAGTTGTCATGGTTGTTTTGGTGTCTCACGGAGCACCAGTATGCCCCCAACCATGGGACCCTCCATTAAAACAGACCTGTAAGATCTGGAATGAACAGATGGGTCTTCATTCAGGAGAGGTTTGCACGGCTACTCAGATCTCTAATCCCCGAACGGGGAGAAGATTTTGGAGAAATAGGACACTGGGCAGGGAACTCTGGCCTCTGCGGGGAAAGGGAAAGGCCTGGGGTAGAATGGACAGGGCTCTGATGGAAGGCCTTCTCAATACTGACATCACATTAATTCTAGTCCTGGTGCACATGGGCCCCACCCTACCAAATCCACTCCTACCCCACAGGGAGTATGAGGGCTTAGTTATTGGGCATAAATGTCTTTTATAGGCCTTTCTATCTTTTCTTTTGAAACAGGCCTAATTGTCCCATAGAACTGAGATTTATGATTTTTTTTTCTTTTTTGAATAAACATAGAAATTCATCCTCCTTGTCTTAAAGCTTGAAACTTACCTTTGTCTGCTGAGTCCTTTTCTCAGGAAACTGATTCTCAGGTTTCTAGATAGAATCACCACATCCAGACTCTGAGATTCCAGACCACTTCCTAATTTCAGTTTTCCCACACATAGTTACATTTCTTCCCTGCTATATAAACCCCTAATTTGAATCAGTTGGGAAGATGGATTTGGGACTCATCTCCCATCTCCTTGGCTGCACCATCTGAATAAAGTCTTCTTCCCTGGCAATACTTGTTGTCTCAGTGATTGGCTTTCTGTGCAGGGAGCGACAGGATCTAGACCAACCCCCTGGCATTTTGGTAACACTGCCTTCAAGCTGTAGAGTAGGACATGGCAAACAAACACCCTGGGACTCAGAGACCCAGGCAAGGCTACCAAGTGGGGGACTGGCATCTCTCTTCTTCTTCCCCCACTAACTCATGTTTTCTACCAAGTATAATTTTTTTTTTTACCAAGACTATTTTTCCCACCAAGTGTAAATTTTCTAATTTTGATCTGTTATACCTAAATTCCCTTTCTAAAGGATTTCTACTCTAAGAAACAAGTTGATTTCTCCATTGAAGGTTCCACTGTAATTAAACTGATTGCTGAAAAAGACATCATTCTTCTTTTAATAAGGCAATTTGCATTTTCAATAACTTTAGCCTCACTTGCTGAAAGACAGTTTGAAAGTTTGTTTGTATATTCTCTCACTCAAATGTTTTCAGATTGCCTTACCTCATTTCTATTAATGGGGTGATAATGGAAAGAAAATGCAAGAAGAAATTTCTTTTAACAACAAAAAAATATTTACTTTGTTTCAAAGCACTACAATTAATGGACAAGAGGGACCCTGTGGGGAAACATCTTGTCAAAATCAGGTGTTTTGTAGATTACTTTTAATTTCCTGTTCATAAACTGATGCTTGCAGTCTAGTTGGACTTGGAGGGGTATGAGGGAAATATGGAACCCAAAGAATTACAGCTAATGAGAACAGATGAACCACAGGACTCAAGAGCATGTAGATGTGGGATGCTCTCTTTAGCTGCAGGAGGAATAGTTTGGTGAAGATAAGAGTCACATTTTTTATGGGCTGAATGTAGGTTCCCCCAAACCCCCAATTCATATGTTGAGGTACTGCACCTCAACATGATGGAATTTGGAGAATGAGACCTTTGTGAGGCATCAGGTTTAGATAAGGTAATGAGGGTAGAGCCCTGATGATGAGATTAGTGCCCTTCTAAGCAGAGGAAGAGACACCAGAGCTCTGTTTCCCCCATAAATCCTTATGTGAGGACTCACCAAGGAGGTCCCTGTCTGCAAACCAGGAAGAGAGCCCTCACCTGAACCTGATCATGCTGTAACCCTGATCTCCAACTTGCAGTCTCCTGAACTGTGAGAAAATACATCCCTGTTGTTTAAGCCTCCAACACTCATCACATTTGTCCCCATTCAGCAACGGTGACCTTCTTGCTAGTTTTGCTACTCCTGAACCCAAAATGAGGCTCCATGGCTTTCAAAACATTCATGCTACATTTCACCTTGCTTGTTAGCCATTCAGCTAGACCCTATTAGCAGTGCAGATGAAAAACAGCTGACTGCTGTCTGTCGACAAGATGCCAGAACCCATAAGATGGGTTTATCAGCAGACTTCTCCATGCCGAAATCCCCTGCCACTATGGTGTGTGACGTCTCCACCCTGGCATGAAAACCCGGGACAGTTCTGGGGCAGCATATATACTCATAACCAAATCCCAGATATTCCTTCTGTCTTTGGAAATTTGCACATCGCTCAAAGGACACATGGCCAAGGGCTCACCCTTAATGGCATTCTGGAAGATCACAGCTTTGCTCGGTATTTCTGCGGCACAGACTCAGGGAGGCTGTGTCTCCAGGAATGGACACAAACCTACTTTTTTTTCATTGTGGTAAAACACACGTAATAAGAAGTTTGCCATTTTAACAATTTTTAAGTGTACAGCTCAGTGGTATTAAGTGCATTCATATTGTTGTATAACCATCATTGCCATCCATCTCCAGAATCCTTTTATCTTCCCCAGATGGAACCCTGTACCCATTAAACAGTAATTCTCCATTCCCCCTTCTTCTCAACCCCTGGGAGTGCTGTTCTATTTTGTCTCTATGACGTTTTGCCTATTTATTCATCTACCAATGAACACTTGAGTTGCTTCCACTTTGGTTATTATGAATAATGTTGCTATGAACATGGATGTATAAGTATCTCTTCAATTCTTCAGGGTATAGACCTAATAGTGGAGTTGCTGGGTCATACGGTTATTCTATGTTTAAAATTTTGAGGAACCTCCATACTGTTTCACACTGGTTGCATTCTCACTGGCCTTTTGCTTTATTTTTCTCTGCTTGAAAAACTAGTCTCTCCTTTTTTTTTTTTTTTTTTTTTTTTTTTTAATCAATGTCTGCTTTAAATAACATGAAGTCCACTGCGGGGAGTGACTATCTTCCCCAGCCCTGTGGTTCTCCCATTTCCAGCACCCTGGAGTGGGGATTTTTGTATTTATTTCTTTTGGGGTCTAATTTTTCAATATGTCCTCTTCACATGTTCATATAAAGGGCTGAATTTATAGAATAGTGGAACCTTGCATGGAGACTCAAGCTTATGACAGTTGGATGCTTTTCTCCCTCAGGATGAGTTGCTTTTTATACACCCCAGACTATCCAAGTATGCAGCGGGCCACAGACAACGTCCTACGGGGCTCAAGACTGGCTGGTCCAGGCCAAGACCTGGGTACAGAACCTACCGTATTCCACAAGGCCAAGGTATACTGAAAGGCACAGAAGGGACTGAAAGACATTGGCTTTTCTTTGTTAAGTGGTGTCAAAATCTAGGCTGCATCCCTGCCTGAGTTGTGCCAAAAGACGTTGAGCTTGCTGGGGGAAGCCAGTGTCTCCTCTGACCCTTTGAGTTAGTCATAATAATAAGCTTCAATCTTCAGAGTTTATGGTGGTTGCCATTTTCCAAGTGGATTTCAGGCGCTTTGCTCTCTCCAATTTCTAGCTTCGGCTCCGGTTGTTCACTAATGCAATCCTGAAAGGGTGAATTTGGACAATCGCAGCTTGGCCATTTTGAGCACATATGCTAGAACTAAGTCTTTTTGGCCCAGCTGTAGCTTGAATCTAATGAAAATGACAGATAATGCAGCACTCTGTGTGCCTGCCAAAAAAGAGGATATTTCCCATGAGGTAGCACCTGGTGATGCAGAAATAGACACTATAGATTTGTGATTGGCTGGTGCGTATGCGTATTCATATCTAGTCTGTATTATCAACCACACAAGATCACATCTTGGATAATAACAGCAACAATGGCATGCATAAAAATTACTGCAGCAAAAAGGAAGAAAAGTACTAGATCAATTATGTCAATTATGCATGGGTACTTTTTCCCCTCACAGTTTTAACATTGAGAAAAGGTGGCATCTATCTCTGATCTAATTATTCACATGCTTATTTGTGGGTTTCCCCCCTCTTTGCGCTCTCCTCTTTTACAGGCAGATATAAAAGAGCTCTCTTTTAGAAACACACCGTGGACTCAAACGTGCCTACATACATATGTGACTTACATTTGAGCAGTTGAATAATCAGTAACTTGAAAGTAAAGAGGAAACGCCTCTGCGTGTTCTAAAGGGAAGCAACGGGAGGGGTATATACTGAGATGACCTTACCTTAGAGCAAAAATGCCATCAGCCTCGAGAAGTGTCATAAATTAAGTTGCTATTTAAGCCCTGATTCTAGTAAAAGGGTCCAAATTTCCAAGGTGCCTTTAATGACTCTGTGCTCAGTGACAATGAAGTATTTCTTTAACAGACTGCCACTGAGCAAACATAAAAAAATATGTGGCTCTGGAAAGAGAGCTTGCTATTTTCCCTTTCTTCTTCTCCTTCCTTCTTCCTTTCTACCCCGTTTTTACCATCCTTTCCTATTGCTTCTTCTTTGGTGGCCTTCCCTTTAAAGATGCAGTTGAAAACCCTCAGCACACAATCTCAGAATGAGACAAGGGTGGAATACTGGCAGCCTGTGTTCAAGTCTTGCTGGACTTGCTCTGTGGCCTCCTCTGTGACCTCGATAAAGGTCTGCACCCTCACCACGGACATACAAACCACTGTTACACCATCTTTAAAGTGAGGGGTCTTGAACTGGATGTTCTCCCAGGTCCCTTCAATCTCTCTGATTGGAAGGAAAGGGTAATTTACCTAGGCTCGCTTAGGAGGAAGGTGATTTTGAAAGAGAAATACAAAATCATTAAGCAGATCAGTAAATTTGATAATGAATTGTTTCAATTACATTCAGGTGGCAGCAGATGTTAAATTACTTTAGCAGAACCAAGCTTAGAGCTTTGTGGTTTACTTTTCTCATTTAAATATATAGACTCAAAGGAAGAAATCACATTTCCAGTCCATCTTCTCAAAAAGCCCTGCTGCGTGAAGCCCCCTAGCATAACTTCTGTTGGTCGGGAGATCAGGGACGTGGGGCTCTGGTCTCAGCTCCACTTCCCAAAGATTGCGTGTGCTCTGGGTGGAGCCTGTCCCTTTTTGTGTTAAAGATCTGCCATCTATGAATGAGGGATAGACTCATCTCTGCCCCCAAAATGTGCCATGCTTCCTTGAACTGTCATCTACCTTTGCCAGTCTTTGAAATATATATCTCAAGTATATTTGTGTTGAGCACACGGTACATTTTCATAAGCATGTGGCTTGTGAGCTCCTGTGGGACTGGATCTTTTTGCACGCCATAGGGGCACGTAGTCTTCTGGGGAAACTTATGATGATATTGGTTGTAGCAGTTGCAGGGGTGAAAAGGGATGATGGAAGATGGACATTTCATCCTAGCACCGGCATCTCGGCTGCCCTAGGCAGGCTTCCTGTGAACCCGAAGCCCAATATGATCCCCAAAGGGTCACGCTCATCAGCCCAGTTGACCCTGGGAGAGGCTGGACTCCAGCATCCAATGGAGGAGGGATAAACAGCATCTTGGTCCCAGAGAGCATCTCTCCATCCTCTCCCTTCTTGGCTGCAGCCTTCCTGGGAGCCAGTTGCTCCCAGGCCTGGCTCTAGAATGCTCTACACAGGATAGGCACAGTGCAGATGCCACCTGTTCCCTCTCCCTCGAAGTCCCCACTCTCTATCCAGGCTCCCTGCCCTGCCGCGTGGAACAAAACCACACTAGGTCTGCTGAGCTCCTGAGACAACTGCCTCTTTAAGAACTTATCTCATATTTTCAGAAATTGACTGTGAAAATTCTAAGTAATGGTGTGACATGATCACACTCACTTTCTGTAGTTAATCCTTCACGAGGGTCAGGCGCCCCTCTCTTCTCAGTGGCTCATTTGATTGTCACCTACCTTGCACAAAACCTCCCAGCCCCGAGCACTGTCTGGTGGGTTGACAGGCAGTCAGAGTGCTGAACGCTGTGCAGGAATAACTGAATTAGAAAAAAGCTGCTGGCGCTGTAATAAAGCGTTTAATGGACAGACAGCCTCTCTTGCCTTCCTTGGGGTAACACTAAATCCCTTTTTATTGTAGTTTGCACAGATGTTAGTGAGTTATCCATTTCTCTAATCATACTAGAAGTCGGCACATCCATCTTAAATAAGAAGACCAGCCCACTTGCTTTTACAGAGTCCTTTTTCTAATAAACTTGTGTCAGTTTCAGGTCAGTTTTACCAATACAAATAAAATTCAAACAAATAAAAAGTATATTGTCTCATGATGAGATTTATGTAATTATGTCCCTTAGGTCACTTTAAATTTTCACAGGGAGTTACACCCTGCCTAGTCCTTATTGTGGCCTGGATTTTTCTCTGATTCGAGGACACACACAAACACCCACCCACAGAGTTTACAATATTGGATCTCCCCGGGTCAGGGCAGACCCTTTGGTGCAGAACAGCCCTTGTTTATGTCCGAGGGCTGAGCTGGCCTGTGGGTGAGCTGCACTCGGGTCTTCTCTGAAACCATCCCCACGAGGTCACAGTTTTTGGTTTTTTTTATTTATTTTATTTTTGGATGACTTCTTTTACATCCAATCTGTGCTCGAGGTAGGCCAATATTCCACCCTTATTGTGGTCTCATAGACCACCCAAAGATCTTTTTGCAAAAGAAAATGTTGCAAAAGAGGTTCATGTCATGGAAAAAAAAAATGTGTTTTTTAAAAGGACACAGTGGGGAAAAAATCCTACACACCAAGGTGCTCCCATCTGCAACTTCTGTGGACCTGGGAAAGGTCACCTGAAGTTCAGGCCAGGATAAATAATTGCTGTGGTGAGGGTTCCTTTTTTCCTTTCCGTGGAGTTGATGGGTTCACAGCGGTAGCTGAATCTTGATAGATTGGCAGACGCTGAAAGGAACCGCTAAGCGGTGACCGGGGCAGGGCTGCACTTCAGTTCTCAGGGCAAAGGGTGGGCAGTGGAGGTTCCGGGGCTGGGTGGACGACAGGGGCCAGGTGACAAAGCCGCCTCTGTCCCTGCACAGAGCAGGAACAAACGCTGGCCCTGGCATCGTCCCCGGGATGGGCTCGGCAGGGTGGGCTCTCCACCACCACTGAGGCCCGAGGCTGCCGCTCGCCTTTGTGCACAGAATTACTGCTCTCTGGGGTCTCCCCTGCAAGTGAGGAGGCTGTCTCTGTTGTGTTTCCTGGTCCAATCGGCCACTTCATAAATCAAAGCGATGGGTGGTGCGTTAACCATTTGATGTCCTGTCGCAAGAGGGAAAACCACCATAGCAGCCACAAAGGGGGAAGAGGAAGAGAGCTTGGTGGGAGCTGCACCTCACCCCGGGGAGAGCTGCTGAAACGGGAGCCTTCATGCACACAGTGTCCTTAAAATCTTTGAATTCCCTGGCTCACTCACCCATCATTCTGCCAAAACTGAGGTCCAGAGAGGTCGGCGTGACTCGTGTAAGCTCCATCAAATAAGCGGATGGAGAAGCTCAGACTGGGACCTGAGGCTCTGGCTTCTAGCACAGTGCTCCTTCATTCACTCACTCATTCATTCATTTATTCAACAAATGTGTACGGAGTGCCTGCTCTGTGCCAAACACTGTGCTAGGCTGTAGGTGGCCGCTGGGGAAATATTGAGAAAAGTGTCTAGCATTTCACGTTAATAAAGAAGTGTTCGTGTTTCTTTCTTTGGTTATTAATGAGTAAGTACGCAATCCTGCATACCTGAGGTTTCTAGCCTTCCAAGGGCTCTTGTTGGGCTTCTCTCAGGGCTCCGGGTCAACAGTGCCTCCCCGGAAGTCACAGTGCAGGAACCGCGGGGCATTCAGCTTCCATGGGCAATAGTGCCATGTTCTGGGTCGATGGCCTGAGAAGCTCTAAAACAGCTACCTGGCTGGTCTTGCTGTCTTTCCTACCCCTCCAATACCTGTCCCCTTTACTGTCTTCTAGACCATTTGCTGTCCCTGACCACCAAAAAGGTGTCGGGGTCAAGGGTCTGGACTCAGGAGCCAGCCGCTCACATGAGACTGGCAGCTCGACCACCTGCTCACTGTAAGCACCAACTGGGGGACATTACTTAGCTTCTCTGCACCTCAGCTTCCTCAGTGTAACATGGGGATGATAAACATGCACTTACTTCTTAGGATCTTGTGCACATTGAGTGAGTAAATGCCCATGAAGCACTTAGGAGGGTGCCTGGTGCAGGGTAAGCCCCCAGTATACACGTGCAGCTTTTCTCAGTGGGATTATTGTTGCCCAGTGACTCCTCTGAGCTGTGTGCCCCAGCCTGTCCTTTTAATCCATGTTCCTCACTGGAGCCACAGTCATCTTTCTTGTTCTTTGTTTGTTTGTTTATTGTGAGGCACAGTTCCACTCTGTCACTCAGGCTGGAGTGCAGTGGAGCCATCTCCGTTCACTGAAACCTCTGCCTCCCGGGTTCAAGTGATTCTCATGCCTCAGCCTCCCGAGTATCTTGGATTACAGGCACAGGTGACCATACCTGGATAATTTTTGTATTTTTAGTAGAGGAGGGGTTTCACCGTGTTGGCCACGCTGATCTCAAACTCCTGACCTCAAGTGATCCACCCACCTCGGCCTCCCAAAGTGCTGGGAATACAGGCCTGAGCCACTGTGCCCGGCCACCGTAGCCATCTTTTAAAGCATCTTACCAATAACTGTACTCCCCACTGCAACTGTCATGCCTCCCTATTCTCCACTACAGAATAAATCCGAGTTCTAAAAATTGGCATTCAAGGCCCTTTATAATCAGGTTTCATCTTATCTTTCCAGCCTTAGTGCTACCAGCTCAACCTCAAACCCTACGCTTTAGCTTATCTGGCCCCATCCATCCATCTGTCTACCCTCCCCCCCATCTACCCATTTAAACATGCACACCCATATTTCAGACTGATGAAATAGCCCAAAGATTACATTCTTATCCAACAAACCTTATCCTTCCTATAAGGCCCACTAGTTTACTTCCTCTAGGCATCCTTAAGAACCCACCTTAGTTCATCTCCCCTGGCTTCACCGCTTCATGTCCCAAGGCTTGGGTGTCAATTGTAGCTCCTGGGAATGTTAAGAACATCACTTTCCTCCTCTAGATAATGGAAGAGACCTACCTTATTGGTTGCTGTGTCATTCAGTGGGTCACATAAAAGCTTTAGCACAGGACCTGAGACAAAGTGGGTCCTCAAATAACTGGAATTATTATATTACTTCCCAAGATTTCCAGGTCTTGGGGTCTCTCTGAGTGCCCATGGCCCTTATGTTGACACCCCTGGCTGTGCCATGTTCCTTGTTACCTCCCTACTTTGGGTTGCTCTTGCCTAACCTAACGTATGCTGAGCACATAATACATGCTCAAGAAAACATTTGGCTTAGGGATAACAAAGAAATTTCACAGCACTTGTTAACTTTGACCGGTTGTGAGTAACTGCATAGAGAGTTAAGTTGACAAGGATTCTGAGGCTTTGCCTGATCATAGTGGTAAAGAAATTTCATGATCAAAAAATGATGTGTGCTGTGAGGTGGAAAAGGAAAGAGAGGCAAGACTCCAGCTCTCCATGCCCCAGGAAAATCCACGAAAGTTTGAAAAAAGCCATCATCCATTTACTTATTCATCCATTCAAGTGTTTGAGACAAATTTGGGCGGGCCAGGAAATAATTTCCCCCTCCTCTATTTGCAAAGCTAACATAAATTATTGTTTCATCTGACAGCCTGATAATAGCAACATTTCCATTATCCATTCAAGAGTGATGTTATCACTTTCTGAAAAAGTATTGAATGAATATTATACTGGATATTCTATCTGATTATAATTAGATTATAATTAAATTTTTTAAAAGTATTTAATCATTATTGAGTACCTACTGTGGGCCAGGCACCATGTTGGGGTGCTGGGGAAAAAGTGATCAGTAGGACACACAAGGAACTCACAGATCCTTGGAGAATAAAATCAGGGGAGCAAATAATGAAGCTTCAAATAGCCACATTGGCTTCACTACCTAATTATGTGTGAGCACAGCCACTGATGAGTTCCCTTTCTTTGGGCTCTAAAATACTCACCAGGTACCTCAGCTAGACATATATGAAAGTGACCTACAGACATCAGGAGATAACACCCCACGTTGGTGGATGGCAGGAGTCAGGAGTATGGCCAGTGGGCCACATCCAGGCCCATCACCTGTTTTTGAAATAGTATCATTGGAACACAGTCATGCCCTTTCATTTACATATGGCACATGATTCATGCCCTACAATGGCATAGTTGAGTTGTAACAGAGACCGTGTGGCCTGCAGAGCCAAAAATATTTACTATCTGGCCCTTTACAGAAAGAGCTTGCCACAACATGGCTAAGGAACAGAACAGGCTGATTCCAAAAATGCAGCTGCATGTCTGCCTGATTGGGTCCTGCACATCAGGGCCCAGGAGGTGGCCCAAAGGTGCTGAGGGGAAGGGTGACTCAGAGGGGTTTCCAGACACCAGGAACTGCAGATACGGCTCAGAAAACATCTCTTATGGAGGAAATGTTGTGTGTGCTTAAGGGAGGTCAAGTAGAGAGTGAATTCGAAAGAGGAGAAACTGTGGGACTCATATCCCTAAAACTGTGAATCCCATATCTCTAAAATTGGTGACGTTAGCATAGGAAAAAGCAATCAGGGCATTCCAAATTATATCTATGCATATACTTCTGTTTCAAATCTCAATTATTTATTCATCTAAAATGTGTTCTGCCTTAACTTTAGTCCTTAGTTCAGAGTTGTCTGCTAGTAAAATATAATTCTAGTTATGTGTGCTCCTTAACACCAGAGTGAGGTTTGGTTAAATACACGGTAGGAAACTAACAGGCATCCAGAACCTAGGCTCACCAAAATAGTTTTAAAATGTTTTTCTTGGTGGTATGGATGTACTTTTATTATGTGCTTATACACATACAGAGGCATTCATATATGTGTGGCGATCAGGAATTATTCCATGTGAAATACACACACACAAAGATATATAAATGAATGTTAAATAAAATTTAACTTTGGAACTACGTAAGGAAATCTCGAGCTGTAGAGATATTTAAGAGAGAAAGAGTTGGGTAAAATAAGTGAGAGAGACCAGGAAATGCATGACAAATTTACATGTGCACACAGACATACATATAGCAGCATATAGAAAAAGATATGTAAAGCATATGTATATATATTCATTTGGACATATACAAATATTTTAAGTAGAGATAAGTATAGAGATATTTAAATTGTGTGTAAATGTATGTGTGTGTGAATGTGTATGTGTATGTGTGTGTATATGTGTGTGTATGTGTATATACGTGTGCGTATGAGTGTATGCACGTGTGTCTGTGTGTATGCGTGTGTGCCTGTGTGTTTGTGTGTGCGTGTGAATATGTGTGTGGCCAAACTGTCCCTTTCCTTCAAGACCTTAGGAGCTGAGGCCTTTCCCTGCAGCTGCTGGGCTCCTGCTGCTGTCTGCCTGGTGGGAATTAGTCACACGTGGAGCTGAAAAAGTGAGCCAGACTCAAATATCCATAGAGCATTTGGAGGGATACCGCAAGACGGAGTATCCAGTGGAAACTCATTTTATGGCTGGGAGTTAGATACCTGGGTTGTCACTCCAAAGAGTTGCACAAAGAACAGGTGTTATTTGTAGTTGCTTGTCAGAGGGGCAGGTGGACCCCAGAACGTTGTTGTTTTTACCAGTTGTGTCTAAGTACGGCACCCTTTATGCATCTTACAGTGTGAACTGATGTTTAACACGTGCACACCACCTAGAGGGAGGCCTCCAGAGTCCACAGCCTGTGCTCCTATGTGTTGGCTCTGTGACTCTGGCAAATTACTTAACCTATCCGTGCCTCAGCAACTTTACTTGCAATATGTAAAGAAGAACAGCATCTATCTGTTCATATAAAGATGAAACCAACTGATATTTAAACACAAGGCTTGGCCCATTGTAAGCCCTCATGAGCTATTGTAGTATTATTTATTCCTGTGGGTGGACGTGTGTTTTTGCTATCTTCAAGAGCAACTTTCTGGGGTGTGGTGGCTCACACCTGTAATTCTGGCACTTTGGGAGGCTGAGACAGAAGGATTGCTTGAGGCCAGGAGTTTGAGACTAGCCTGGACAAAATAGGGAGACCCCATCTCCATGAAAAATAAAATACTAGCTGGGCATGGTGGCATGCAGCTACAGTCTCAGCTACTTGGGAGGCTGAGGTAGGAGGATCACTTGAACCCAGGAGATTGAAGCTACAGTGAGCCATGATCGTATCGCTGCACTCCAGCCTGGGTGACAGAGTGAGAACCTATCTGAAAAAAAAAAAAGAAAAGAAAAGAAAAAAAAATAAGAGTGACTTCATAAAAAGTCATTTTCTTTCAATTAACGTTCCTCACCATCAAGGTACCTTATAGTTGGTGAAGCATATTCACATCTTGAAGCAGTGAGGCCCAATAGAAATAGAATGGGAGCTTCATGGACAACTTTACATTTTCTTATAGCCACATTAAAAAGGTGGAAAGAGACAGGTAAAATTAATTTTAATAAAATATTTTTATTTAGGTCAATTGTGATAATTAGACTTCCCTGAAGGTGTTCAAAACCTACAAATGTGTTTTGTTTCATGGCAAAAGAGCATTGAGGTTGCAGATGGAATTAAGTTTGCTAGCCAGCTGATTTGAAGAGGGAGATGTGATCTAGATAATCTGTAATCACAAAGGTCCTTAAAAGTAGAAGACGGATGACTGGGCATGATGGCTCATGATTGTAATCCTAGCACTTTGTGAAGCCAAGGTGGATGGATTACCTGAGGTCAGGAGTTCGAGACCAGCCTGGCCAAAATGGTGAAACCCCATCTCCACTAGAAATACAAAAATTAGCTGGGTGTGTTGGTGGGTGCCTGTAATCCCAGCTACTCAGGAGGCAGAGGTTGCAGTGAGCTGAGATCATGCCACGGCATACTAGCATGGGTGACAAAGCCAGACTTTGTCTCAAAACAAACAAACAAACAAACAAACAAACAAACAAACATAGAAGAGGGAGGCATAAGAGAAAGTGAGAGCGGTGCCATGGGAGAAGGAGTGAAGTGTCGTCTGTATTTACAGCCACTCCTCATTGCTTGCATTACTGTCTGAGCTCCGCCTCCTGTCAGATCAGCAGTACCATTCGATTCTCATAGGAGCACCACCCCTATTGTGAACTGAGCATGCGAGGGATCTAGGTTGCATGCTCCTTATGAGAATCTAATGCCTGATGATCTGCACCATCTTCCATCATCCCCATATGGGGCCACCTAGTCGCAGAAAAACAAGTTCAGGGCTCCACTGATTCTACATTATGGTGAGTTATAGAATTATTTCATTATATGATTACAGTGTAGCAATCATAGCAATAAAGTGTACAATAAATGTAGTGTTTTTGAATCATCCTGAAACCATCCCCAACTCTGACTCGTGGAAACATTGTTGTCCACAAAACCAGTCCCTAGTGCTAAAAAGGTTGGGGACCACCATTCTAGAGCCTCCAGAAAAGAATGTAGTCCTGATGCCATCTCAATTTTATCCCAGTAAAGCCTGCATTGAACGTCTCACCTACAAAACTGTGAGATAACAACTTGGAGTGTTTCAAGCCACCTACTTTAAAGTAATTTGTTACAGCTGCAATAGTAGACTAATCTACTGGTATACCAAACATGATCATTTCAACCTGCCATGGATAGAATGAATTGTTAATCAGATACGCATTTTTTTTTCTGTATTGTCCTTGAGATCCTTGAGATCCGGTGTGTGTTTTACGTTGATAGTACATTTTCTTTCATCCTAGCTACATGTCAAGTGTTCAACAGCCACATGGGGCTGGAAGCTACGGTTTCGGAGGGCACAGACTTAGATAAATCCCACATCTTTAAGTGGTGATGTAAGCAGTAGGAAAATACAATTAGGGCATTCCAAATTATATGTATACCTATAGCTTTGTCTTCAATCCCAATTACTTATTTGTTTAAAATACGCTGTTCTGCCTGAACTTTAGCCCTCAGGTCAGCGCTGTCTGCCACTTGCAGTTAACAAAGTTGTTCACTGTACCAGGAGAGTGACCACAGGGTGAGGCGGGGCTGGGAAGAGCAGTCTTAGAAGCAGCCTATGCCTCAAGCACCAATACCTGCATCCTGTGGACTCTGCCTACCTCCCTTGGAAGCATAATGTTGTTATATTTATTCCAAGTCTATACAACAGAAGGAATAAGTCATTATCTTTGCGTAGACTTTGAGTCCCTTCAGCCTCACTCCATTCTCCTTGGGCCCTCCCATAGGTGATTAGAATCACGAATTAGGTTGACACCTTCCAGCCCATCTGTGCCACTTTCCCGTACTTAGGTATATACCCATATATGTTTGTGTTTAATTCACATAAACAGCGTCATGGCATTTTATGTTACAATCTACCCTTTTCCTTCAACTTTTTTTTTTTTATTGGTGATCTATGCAGCTCTATTTTAAAAAGAACAAGCACAGTTATTCCGTAGTGGGCTAGATTGTAACGACTTCGGGGCATTTAGGTACATGTGGATCTTGTAGTATCTATGATAACTACTGAGCTCTGATCTTTTAAAGCAAAAAGTGGCCACAGACAATATGTGAATAAATGAATGGAAATCTTCTAATAAAACTTTATTAACAAACACAGGAGGCAGACAAGATTTGGCCTGCTGGCCACAGTTTGCTGATTCTTACTCTAGTTCATCATTTTAGCTGCTATTTAGTCTTTTACTCTGAATATAGCAAGACTTGTTTTACCTACTGTTCTAGTGACAGTAAATAGCTTGCCATCATTTTCTTGTATTACAAGCATCACTATAACACACTTCATGGACTGGTTTTCCTGTGCACCTACCTGCAAAAGAGTTTCTTTAAGTTAAATTCCCACAAAAAAATTGATGGGTTAGAATGTCAACATATGTTCAGTTCTATACCTAGGGCCTCACTGCTCTCTGGAATGGTTGTATCAATTTACCACTCTGCTGTCAGGCAGGAAAGTGCCTATTTTCCCTTCAGTCTCATCGCTGCTGCATGAGGGACTCCTGGGCCTGGTCACATGAGGCAAGAGAAGTGGCCCGCCAGTCCCGCCCCATGCACCCAGCTACCTTCTCGGTGCCGGAACTTTTTGCTTAGGGGGAAGTCAATTTCGTAGGTCATGATTAAGGAAGGGACCAGGATCGGCTGCCTGTGTTAAGCTGCGACACTTATTCAAAGGATAAACTTTCATTTCATCACATCTTGTTAAGCTTAACTCACAGAACATAGTGCACTTTATCTTAAGAAAAAAAAAAAATCCATGAACCACTTGGCTTTGATACTGATGGCCCCGGGAATGATTTTGCAATGCAGGAAATCAATTTCCTGGCCTTATAACATCATTTCCAGAGGTGTGATCACCAGAAAAGATGGTGCTCCCATAAAGATCTTTGTGCTTCCGCAGGTTGATAACGATCCAGAAGTCAAAGCTTCTTCACTTTAAATAGATGCCCTAGGTGGCTGGTATCTGCTCCTGCTCCTGATCAACCAGAACTGGTGCAGTGAGAGGTCTTATCCCACTGAGAATATCTCGTTTTGTTTATAGGGAGAGCAAAGAACTGTGGGCATCAGAATCGGGAAGACCTACCGCCTTTCAGAAAAGACAAGGTATTTGGAGACTGGAGTTATTATTGTTACCCAAGTGCTAAAAATTTTCTCTCTCTGCTCCTAGCTGTTCTTTCAGTTAACAATATTTATTGAATACCTATTACGTGCCTGACACTATTACAGGTACTCATAATATATCACTGAATACAACGGAGTCCTGTCTTCTTGGAGCATACATTCTAGAGCATATACAATAAACAATAAGCAGAATAGGCAAATTAACATTGGCCCATCTGTTTTTATTGTGCTTCTTCTATGATATGTCCCAGGAGCTCAGGTTTTCACCACATGGTCCCTGACCTCAAGAAAGAGGCACACATTCCAAGAGTTGAGACAGATTGGTTAACAACAATAACAAAAGCAAAGCAATGTGATCATTAGATCATTATTCAGGATAAATTCTTATTGTGCATCAAATGTCACAAAGTATTTATTATTCCCAATGGCGTCACTAAGGGACTTGTGAAAGGTTCTCCTCTAGGAAGTTGGGGAAGGTCCCTTGCTCTTTCAGGCCATTAGATCAGTGTCTTGGAAAACAAGATAGAGGGAAATGGAGGGGAGCATTTAGGGCAGAGAAACCTCAGATGGAAACAGGTAGAGGCCAGAAAGGCAGGATAGAAGTCAAGTTATCAGGGGCAGAAGAAGGTGAGGACTTGGGTGTGTGCTTGAAAGTCATCTAAAGTCATATGGTGAGCAACGGTAAATGACGTCTAATCTAAAATGCTTCCAAAACAAAGGGGCACTAATTTAAGAGAATGATCTGGGCCCCAAGGCCCTAGAAGCCTGCCTGGCTCACAGTGTGCCTTCAATAGAAATTTATCATACGAACACGTGAACGAGCGCCCAGGCTGCAGAAAGATATGTCCTCAAACGCAAGTCACAATTACTCCATTTTCCGATGGGATGGTCACTTTCCTACAACGAAGCTGTGTTTGGAAAGCCTGGCAGAGAAACAAATTAGATTTACGGCTATGCCTTTGTTTCAAAAATGCTGTCATCTTGAAGGCAGAGTTCCAGCATCCCTTATGTAATGTTCTGCTCCCTGTTGGAAGAGGTTATCTAAGGCAAGTAAGAGGGCAGGGTACAGAGGATTCCAGGACAAATATTCCTTGTCCAAGTAACATAGTCTCAGGGAGAGCATGGGATCACGTCTAGGTGAGGCCAGATTCAATGTTCAGGCCACTATGAGGACAGGGCTGATGGAGAGAGTGCAGGTGACCGGTTCACTAGCCCTACTTCCAAACAGGGCTGGTCCTTCTCTTTGGAATGACCTCCAAGAACCATCGTTGAAAACTGCTTTCAGGACTTCTCTTCCCAGGTGGGAGAACAGAGGTAAGGGGTGTTCCCTCAGCAAACCTGGCATCTTTACCTGTGAAGTGGGGACACCACGGCCAGGAGGACAAAATGAGACAACACATGGCAAGTGTTGAGTAAGAGCCCTGGCCCTTATGATAGAGACAGGAGGCAGCAAGCAGCCCCCAACGAAACCCTGCCTTCAAGCCTAAAACAGCCTGAAGGCTAAAAAAACAGACTTCAGGTCTCAAATGAAGCCCATACTTTCTTGATTCTCTCTGAACAATGCCCACCTGCACACTGGGAGGATGGGATGGAACCTCGGAAAGTTCAAGCCATTTGTAGTGATGGGAGTCTGACCTCTCCCATTTCTGGGTGGTGACCTGAGATTCAATCTGTGAGATTGGGGCCTGTTAACATTAACCCACCTTGCTTTGCTTGGAGTTCACTTCCTTTTCTCCCAATAAACTTCATTATCCCCAGCCCTTCAAAGTGTCTGCATGGCTTATTTTTCCCGGTCATGTGATGAGAACCTGGTTTTTTCTACAACACTTAGGTGATTCTCTTCTTTATTCCCTACTTGGTCATTTGGGCCAATTCAGTGTCTTGGGTACAGGGTCATCCATCTGGGAGACTGGATGCCATGAAGTTGAGTCAGAGAAAGATTATGTGTGGACTTGCTATTGTTGTATTGCAAGCAAATACACCACGTCAGTGGTACACAACAATAAACATTTCTGTCATTCCTGTGGCTGTGGGCTGGCTGTGGGCTGGCTGGGGCTCAGTGCATCTAAGTCCAGGCTCAGCTGGGTAGCTCTGCTGTCAGTGTTTGGTGCTCTCTTCCTGGGCCCTGCAGGCAAGCCCAGGCATGTTCTTTTCATGGTGATGGCAGAAGTACAAGAAATGAGCAGAAACATGCAAGTTCTCTTAAGGCTGAAGTTCAGAATTGGGATACCATCATTTTCCTCTCATGCTATTGGCCAAAGCCAGTCTCCTAGTCAAACACAAGAGTGAAGAAATTTGCTCTGCCCTTTAATGGGAAGAACCGCAGACTCATAAGGCAAAATGCTAAACACAGGGCTAAGCCTGAGAATTGGGGCCAGTAACTCCATCCATCAAAGGTGGTATTTTTGTAATCTCTTTACTAAATGAATTATGTCAACACAGTTACTAGACTACGGGAGGGAAAATTACCTAACAGTCAACAACCATAGTAGGCACATATTTAGTCATTTATTCAACAAATATTTATTAGATACTCACTCTGAGCCAGGCACTGTTTTAGGCCCATGCTACCATACCAAACAAGAAAGTCAAAACCCTTGCTCTAGAAGACAATAAATAAGTTAACAAAAAAAGTTTATTCTATGATAATTACAAAATAAAACAAGAAGTCAAGTGATAGCAACTACTTGGTGTGTGGAGTACCTTTAAATAGTGAGAACGTGTCTGTTCAACAAACTATGGATGATATTTATCAAGTGCCAATCAGACATCACTGTCTGATGATCATAGAGTTTCTTATTCTCCCAAAACTGCAATGGCATTTTATTCTCAACTTAAATGACTGTACTTCCACTCCTTCCTCTACAAGTAAGATGAAGAAGAGGGAATTAATTTTACACGTAGTCTTTCTCTTTTGTAGCATGGTTCACCAGATTTTAGAAGGCTTATAGTCTAGAATGTACGTTTTTTAGTAGGAATCTGGAGTGCCATGTTATATTTTTCCCTAAACATCTTTTTTATGAACAGCAATCATGGTAGAAAACTAGCCTTTGTACATCAATATCTTATGTCATGTGGTATCATCAACTTTATGCAACACCCGAAAATAGTAAACAGCTGAACTCCAATGGCAGGATTAGTATGATTCTAACCAGAGTTCCTGGTCCATGAAACCATCCAGTGAGATAATAACACTAAGAAACGAGTTATCTAAAAGACAGCCTAAATGAAGTTGCTCTATTGGATTATTCAAATGTTTAACAATATTCAAGTATTTGTTGACTTGAGAAATCTATTTATATATTTGATATTATAAAATATCCATCTGAATACTGGCGCTGTGTGGACCTAATCATGGCTTCATGACTTTGGGTCCACTGGGACTTTGAGTTGCTTCCATTCAAGGCATGGGTCTGGTGATGGTGCCTCGGATGCCTCTCTGTTGGGTTCTGTAAGGTCCCTAGAGCGGCTGGTAACAGTGGAGAGAGGGTTCACAGCAAGGAAGCAAAGAGGAAGTGAGGACCAGGAATGGACTGGGCACTGGACATGGTTAAATTCTGCATTTTTTCCATGACAGGATAATCGTGAAGGTTCTAATCCATCCCTGATCAGGAACTCTAGCTCCCTGCAATGACACTGGCTCTTCCCAGGGCCCTAAAGCTCTGGTACTCCTGAACATCCTTGGTGAGGTCCAACTGCTTGGATACTCAGTCCTGTTACAATTATATTGTCTCAAAGTCATGAAGAGGCTCTGAACTCAAGAGAATGTCTTCCACTTGAAGTATTTATTTATTCTTCTTCCTTTCTTTTCTAATCACCCTTGAAGCGGCATTCCTTCCACCTCACCCCTTCCACATATAGCATCTCCAACTCTGAATAGTCAGCGAAAAGGAAAAACGGGCTTTCTGGAATGGGCTGACAAAAAACAGAAGCACCTTCCACATAAACATGCACACGCACACACACACGCACACACACACACACACATGCTCACATATACACATATTATTGCATGAGTTTGGTTCCTGCCTATTGGAATGGAAAGACATCGTAATATGGAACCATCCATCCCATTTTGAGACCTACGACATTCTAGGCAAAATCCAACGGTGTGAATTTTTTTTCTTTTCTTTTTTCTTTTTTTATTTTATTAGGCAGAATTCTTCATCTGTAGAACTGTCTAGCGAGAAATTTACAGGGAGAATTGACTCTTTGTCTCTACAAAGCCATGAAGGAAAGAGTTTAAGTGATAATTGTATGCACAGTTCAAAATATTTTAAATGAACTTGTTCTCACAAAGAAATAAGTTATGGAGTTAACTTTTGTGTGTGTGTGAATAATTAAACTATTGTCACCACTTTAAATTATCATCCATTGTTAGCTTACATCATTAAATCTTACCTCTGTGCTAAAGAATAATGAAAAAATGCACTTAATTAATAGTTATTGCAAGCTCCAGGCCATTGATAACGCCAGTCTCAGCCTGAATTTAACGAATGTATTTTTGTTCTTCCCTTCCTGTTGTTGTGCTAGGAAGAGAAGCCCTATGTTGCATCAGGGACGAAACTGATTCTCCTGCATCGAGACAGACTCTCCCTGAAAACAGAGTTTTTCCTGAACCATCCAATCACATCAAGATTTTGTTTCTGTGCAAAGGGGGACACTGGGATCCAGGCTTGAGCCTTTGTTCTCCTTATGGAATTTATGAAACATCCTCAGCTGCTGTCATAAGAGAAGAAGCTCCTCCCCCAACCATCCTATGTGTTACAACGTTTAAGCAATTTCTTTGATAATTTGGGGGGTTGAGGACTGGCTGGCCGGGTCAGAAGAAAGGGGATCAGGCCAGGTCTCTCTACTGATCCCTGGAAGAAGATGGCTCATGTTAATTTCCTTGTTGTTTCTATTAAGGAGGTGATATATATTTTTTTCTGGATATTGTTAAAGAAGCTTGCCAGGCCTGTAAAGAATGTACAGCATTCTTCAGATGAAATAAGGCCAATCAGTGGAATAATGAGGAAAGTAATATCTCCCTAGAGAGGCTGATGGGGTTTTCATCAAATCAGCCAACCTTTTCCCGTCACTTACACTGCTATGCACTCCAGGCAGGCCCCGTCCGCCTGCCTCCTCTCCTTTCTCCTCTTTGTCAAAACTTCCCTGTGGTTATTACTGATAATGGAATACTCAGGGACCCAGGAAACGTATGTGCACTGGATACCTCCTCTTTCTGAAGAATAACTATTGCCTCTTATTTCCTTTATGACTCAACTGTCCCTTACATCCCAGAAGATCTTCAGAAGCCAAGAAGAATGGAAGAGTTGCAGAGATATGGAAAGTCTGCTCCTTGGTGGCCTCTGTTGCCTTGAACTGAAGCTGAGATGGGCAGGGTCCTTATGTTCATCTTAGATTCTGAGGTTGAGTAGGGACAAGATACAAGGGTCCATCTATGGAGGGACAGACCACACCATGGTGGCCCAAGGGGACTTCAGTGGTACGGGTGTGCCCGACACCCATTCCTTGCTTCAGAACTACAAAAAAAGATACCTGGAAACCAAGTGGCTAAATAGCCCTTTTACCAAACAGCAGGGCCCAATGGGAGAGAGGATTGAAGAGCTGGCCTGAGATATGTGCTGCAAAACAATCCGATTGTATCTGCCCCGTGAGCTGTGGGCCATCCTGCCCGTAGCGGGGCAACCATCTCCCTTGCAAGGGACTCCACTGGAGCTTCTCAAAACTGTCTTCCCTGTGGGCAGGGTATTCCCAAAGGCCAAATGAGAAAAGCAGACGCCTGTCATGCGATGTGGCCAGAAGACACGTGGATGCACCAGGATATGGTACCCTGGCAGTCTTCTGATGCACTGGTTGCCCATTGGTTGTGAACCTCATGAAGACTTTGCCTAACCGTGCTAGAAGATGAGCAGGCACTCAGAGGTGTCCATCCCCCTTGCAGGCCATCAGCATCGCTTTGCCCACTGCAAGCTGGAAGAAGCAAGACGGAAAGAGCTCGGGACTGGTTCCCAGCACACGGACCTCACAGGCTGACTTCGGAACATGGAGGAGGCAATCAGCAGATTCTCCTCTCAGCAACCTGGGCATTTTCTCCACTGAGGCCGAGGGCCAGGCTCACAAAAGAAGGGGGAAAAAAAAATCACATTTTGCATGCAAAAGTTTTCCAAATTAAACGAGATCCATTCACAGAAGTCCTCCCACCGTGCTCGGCGAATGATTCAAAGCCTCCACATGATTTCATCTGTGCAGACTCTAATCCACTTACTTAATGAAATACATAATTAACATATTATAATTGCAGTAAAGATGGTTTTGACAGAAATCATTTCCCGTATCTAATACTGTGGTAATTTAATCTGTTCCCCACTCCCTAACATGACCCTCTATGATTAAGTTTCATAAGAATTTTTTTGATTGATTGACTCATCTGACGGGCTGGGCCTTGCTGAAGCAGTGTCTGTCAGTTTCCGGGGCGGCATGTGAAGTCGCGGCAGATGGCTGCGGCAGCTCTGTGCACTGTCTCCCTGTGTGGTCTCCCCGTCTCCAGCGCTCTTTTTCTTCCCTTCCCCTTCTTCTAAATGCCCTGATAATCCACCCTCGACTTGCCTGAAATGCCAAAGCCGGTGTGTTTCTAGCTTCCGCTCCTCTGCGGTGGGGATAGTTATTAAAGGCAGGGAAGCTCAGACCTACTTGGGCGGGCGGGTGGGCAGGCAGTGGGCGCCAGATGCCAGCCTTCCCTCGCACCTGGCTGTGCCCCTCCCGCCCCCACACGCTGAAGCCAGCCTGGCTGCCTGGGAGTTCCTCCGCCTTGTCCGCAGGCCTGCCTGAACCCTGTGTGTTGGCTGAAGTAGATGGAAAAGGAGCTCCTCCTCCCTGCATCTCCCATCCTGCCGGCTGTGGCTCTGCTCTGTTTGGGGATGGGGGTGCGTGGCAGACCTTGGAGTTGGGGTTTGCCTTGAGAGGCAAAGATGCACACTCTCCCGGGATAACAGTGAATTCTGAGCTCCTGGATTGCTTCTAGGGTGCTGGATGGGGATTCTGGGAGAGTCAGGAGTTTAGGGAGTAATGCTGTAGTTTTGGTCCGTGGGAATAGTACTCTCAATAAATAAAATGTAAGGTGGTCCTGGAGGTGGGGAGAAACCCCTTGCTCACTCTTCAAAGAGCAGGCAGGGCAGCGAGGGGCCCTGCAAAGTGACTTAAAACATAGCTCCAGACAGGCATAGTGGCTCACACCTGTAATCCTAGCACTTGGGAGATCGAGGAGGGAAGATTGCTTGAGACCATGAGTTCAAGACCAACCTGGGCAACATAAAAGAGACTCCCACCTCTACAAAAACAAACAAAATTAGCTGGGCGTGGTGGCACACAACCATAGTCCTAGCTCCTCAGGAGGCTGAGGCAGAAGGATGGCTTGAGCTCAGGAGGTCCAGGCTGAAGTGGTCCACGATCGTACCACTGCACTCCAGTCTGGGCAATAGAGTGAGACCCTGTCTCTAAGAATAATAAATAAAAACTACATTTTAAAAAGCTGTTAGAAAGTAACTCTGTGTGAAGGACAACGTCTGTTAATTTCTTAAAGCTTCCTCAAGATTGTCGCTGTGTATTAAGCACCCACTGTATACCAGCCACTTGGGACTGGGGACTGTGCATTCTATTTAACAGATCAGAAAATGATTGCCGCCAGTGTATTGGTGTTAGAACCAACCCCAGTGACTCTGCTAGAGATAATGGGGCACTCTTTGAGGGGGAGTGCATTGAGATGGGCTTAGAGGAAGGGCTCTTTGAGAGGGAGGAGGCCTGCAAGGGGCCATCTGACCAAGGGGGAGAGGCCAGAGCAAAGGTTGGAGCGGATGAAAGCACGAAGACTGGGGAAGGAGGACGGTCGTGGGAGTCGGGGATGCCTGGGTTCATAAGTTGCCCTCCCTGCAGATCACCCCATCACTCCAGCCTCCAGCAGGTTCACCCCAGTCCCTCTGATGTATCCATTCCATTTCCCCTGGGCTGCAGTCTTTTATGGACTGTTTATATCTCTTAACTGGACAGCCGCTCCCCAGAAATCAGGGCTGGATGTCCCAGCATCCAGGAGATGTGTGCACAGTATTTGGAGGGTCTGCAGAATAGCACTTCCTCCTTCCCTTAAACCCCCACCCTCCCACTGAGTGAAATGAGTGACCAGAGGAGGGACAGGGTCCCCAGATCTCGCTCTCATAGTCCCCCTTTCTACACCTAGGGCCCAGGCAGCAGTTCAGAAGCCATAGTGGCCTGGACTCAAATTAAGCTTGGGGTGTTTCATGGGGGCACCTGTCCCTCAGCTCTGTGGCCCCCTCCAGGCTTCAAGACCCCTACCCCAACCACCAAGCCCTGGCCATGTGGCCTCTCTTACAAGGCCCTAAGCACTTTTGCCTTTGTGGGCTTCTTCCTCTTCCAAAAAAAAATACTTAAACTTGTATTTTACAACCGCATGGATGTAATGACAAACCAGATCTTTGACTCTAAAACTTAATTTTTTTCTTCCCATTTTATTTATTTATAAAGATGAGGTCTCCCTATATTGCCCAGGCTGATCTCAAACTCCTGGCCTCAAGCAATCCTCCTGCCTTGGCCTTTCAGAATGCTGAGATTGCCGGCCACTTCCCATTTTAATTGGATGAAAACATTTTTTTATTCAATGCCCTGAAAGCACCGTGGGTTCTAGGTGCTGTGCCTCCTGGAGGGGTCCAACCTGCCTCTCCCCAGGCCCAGTCCTGGGGTTGGAGTAAGCACTGGGCCTGCTGCTGTGCTCCCACTGGCCCTATGCTGGTACCACACCAGCCCCACGCTGGCTAAGGTAGGCAGGTGCCGAGACCGAAGGGCCACGAGGGTGTGGTGTGAGTTGAGACACCCAGGAATCCCGCCATCCACCTGCCATTTGTGCCTCACTGACCCTAAGCCCCTGGAGTTCCCCTTGGCTGGTTGCTGGGGATTCTGGGAGAATCGAGAGTTTAGGGCTGAAGCTCCAGTCTCTAGGAAAAGTGCCTGCAGGAAGTAAAATGTAAGATGCAGACAGGCAGAAACAGCCCGGCCACACCTATAGCTTCTTCCCCAGGGCAGGGTCCCCACATAGAGAGAAAAGGCCATCCTGACTAAGTTTTAGGGTGAGGGTGGGAGTAGCTGAGAACGTCTAGGGCCTCATAAGCATGACGGCTCCTGAGGTCCCTGACCCCAATTCTTTCAGCAAGCTATGCAATGCCAGGAATTGCCTGGTGGCGCCTCTCCTCTTTTACAAGTGCACGCCCTGGCAGCATCTTCCTTCCAGTCCAGGGTGCCCTGCCCTTCTCAGGGTTCCATGCAGCAAGAGCTAGGAGGGCCCCCAAGGAGCATCTTTTATATTCGATGTGATCCACCTGGTGCCCTCATGGGACACCAGTCACCCAGCAAACTCAAATCTGCTTGAGTGATTCACTCCAGGCCGTGGGCTTCCTGCAAGGAAACCGTGTGCATCTCTCCAGGTGGGCGTGTCACCATCTTCATCACGAATTAGTGAGCCCTGTGAGGACAGGCACAGAAGCTGAGACATCCTTATTTCTCTGAATCCTAAAACAGAGCTCAGGGCTCACAGCGCCCATAAAGCAGAGTGCTAGGTCCAGGAGTACAAAAGGAAAAGCAGCTTGTACCTGCCCGATGGTGAAGACTTTCCTCCCTGCTGCCAAAGTGCTCCGAGCCCACACAAGCTATGGAGTCCTTATGTGACTGAAGCTGTCCAGGAGAGGCCACGTCTGTCTGAGCAGGGACAGCTTGGACATCAGACAGGGGCAAGGATGGGGTCATGGCCGGGGAAAGGCAGACTGCTAAAAAAGAAATCACAGGGCATGCATGCGCCTGCCCGCTGTCCCCCGCGTTTGAGCCACAGAGCCCAGGTCCTCTTGCAGCCAGCTTAGCTTGCAGGCCGGGGGAGGGGAGGCTCCGTGTGAGTGGCAAGTGTACATGAACACCACCACGTCAACTGCCAATATGTTATGAGGCCTTAGTAACAATCCGGAGTCTCCGGGGAGCGCTGCTGCAGTTCAAGTGCGCACCAGACAGAGAGAAAACAATTTCTGGTGCCAATAATGCAGCACAGATGAAAAATGTTTTAATATTTGAAGCTGCTTTATGGCAGAAGCGATGACAGTGATGGACTCAATGTCAGCTTTTTTTCCTTAAATGTCATCTTTCGTCTATGAGTTTTCCCTGCTCCGGAGGCATGCAAGCCTAATGCTGGCTCGTTGCAGCCATTGATCATTGATTTTGTTCTAAATGGAAAGCTTGCCAGAAGACTAGAAATTCTGGAATTTATTAGGATTTCTTTAAGAGGCACTTTAGCTCAACAGTTCTCATTACTGTCTTTACAATGTTACTTATTTTTCTTTTTATGTCATATGATTTGTAAAGGGTGAGTACTCAGAGAACAATATACGATTAAACCATTGTGCATGCTGGAGCTGCCGGCTTAGTAAAAAGGATTCTCGGGGGGCTAAATATATATTTGACGAGGAAACGGCAACACGGGGCTATTTTACCAGCGAAATCTGTATTTTGAAATTCGCTGATAGGGTTTGGGCTAAATGGTGTTTCAATGGAGGTTTTGATTAAACAGAGTCACTTACAAATTCATACCTCTTAATTCCACATGGAAGTCGCTAAACATTTTTATATTCTGACACCGGGTGCGTAAACATCCTGGGGTGGGTACCCCATGTGGTAGCATGATGGAGATGGGTCCCACCCAGTTTCCTTCTGGCTTTGGGTGGCTCAGGCAGGGTCTAAAAGCTTGTCACTCTGTTTATGTATGGGACATTACCTTGTGAACACCAAAGGAGAGAGGTGCGACGCTTTAGCATGTATTAACATTTAATGTACACATATGCCCCTGTCTAGGCGATCCTTCTTCATTTGGCTGAAAAGAACCTATTTGCATCAGACAGTTGGCTAAACGTTTTTCTTCTCTGACGTGTTTCCATTGGCACAAGACTAGTTCAAACAGGTATGTTAGCTCTTGGCCGAGCTGTCGGACATCCAGGCTTTATTACGGAGCAGAGTGCCCGGGGAATGTGAATTAGAGTTAGTATCAGCCTCGGCCTCCTAAACACATCACTCAGTCTAGTTGATTATGGAATTTTCTCTGAAGCTGGGTCCTCAGGATCCCTCTCCCAAGTGGGGTTGCAGAAGGCCAGCGACCTATCGTACCTCCTGTGAACCAAAGAGAAATCCAAAGGAAAGGGAATGGTCCAAAGAGGAGGCGCAGAGAGGCAGAGGTCCAGCCTCCCCAGGCCACATCCAGGGCGGGATTTACAGCTGACTGGGATTTACAGTCCTCTACACAGGAAAACCGTACAGCAACTGAAAGGGACGTAAAAACTTTCTGGAAAATGAAATGAACAGCAGCAAAGTTAGGCCGGAATCTGCAAATTGCATATTTGGGTGCAGCAAGTTCTTACATAGGCAAAATGAGGCAAACGAAGCATGAGGCTGTGATCTCTAAAGGTCTGGCCTCACACACTCACTGCACCAGGGAGGCCGTATGCAGATGGACCATGAGCAGAGGAGCTGCTTGCAAATACTGCGTGGCAAGCCCAGTGCTGTGGGGTGAAGAAAATTCCCCGCTCTCGGCCTAGCAACCACGACTACGGTGGCAACTACTATTCGTATGGCCACAATACCACTGTATTACAACCACAGCTGCTACGATTGCCATATTATAGGTAACTATGGTCATCTCTTACCCTAGACCACCGAAACACCCTCCTACACTACTACTCTGCTTCCCCTGCTCCTCTCCTCATGCCATTGTCCACACAGCAGCCAGAACTCACCATTTGAAACGTAAGGCATCACTTCCTAGCTCAAAACTCACGTGACTTCCCATTTTACTTCTAGTAAAAGCCAGCAGCAATTTTTATGACCTCACAGCATCATATGATCTCCACTTCTTCCTTTTCTGACCTCATCTCCTACTACTCCCCCTGGACCACACGGGCCTTGCATGTCTCCTTCTCCACAGTGTTTGCAGTATTGCTTGGCTCCTCTGTGGACCAGTCTCCCCCATAGGGTCTTGTTGCTCCTGCCCTTGCTTCTGGGCTCTGCTCACTTGCTGCCTCTGCAGAATTTTTCCCTGACCACCCACCTGAATCACAGGGGTCCTCACAGGTAGGTGATCTGTCCTCTTACTGTGCCCCAGGTTGAGTTCTTCAGAAGGAAGCAGGCGCCAAGATGGAGTTTCGGTTGCAAGATGTTTCAGAGGGATCAACCCCTGTGTAGGGAAGAGGTAGAAACATTGTGCATAGGAAGAAATGCAATTGACGTGGGTGGCTTGGGAGTGAGAATCGGCCATCAGCGCATCCTGCCATGAGTCAAAATGGCCAGGCGTTTACAGGCACCTTACTTAGTTCTCAGATGGAGGCTGCCCCAGGAAGGGTGAGACCCTTGTCAAGGCAGCTCTCCTCTGCAGCTGACCACCTTCCCTGCAGTTGGGTAGAGAGTCCCTCCTTGCTGAAGGTGAGTCTCCATCTCTACAATGCCCTCTTGACTTTTCCTCGTTGTACTTACTATTATTTGAACTAACATGTGCCTTTATTTGTGTGATTGCCGTCTCTCTCCAGAGGAAGGCAGGGTGTTGTCTGTCCTTTTCCTGCTGCAATCCCCGAGGTTGGTAAGAGGGTAGCATGGAGTAGTTGTTCAGGAGGCACTTGTGGAATAACAGAATCTTATTCAACATCTTCATATCCTCCGACGACCTTTATGAGGTTGGCATTATTATCCACATTTCACAGATGAGAAATTGGAAGTTTTTAAAGGAGCAATCAGATTGGTTTAAAATCTGACAACTGGAGAAGACAGAGCTCAGACCCTGGCTTGACAGCTCTCGATGTGAGTTCTTAACCCCTACACCTCGATGCCTGTGGAGTCTCCATACGCTGGCAACCCAGGGGATGAGAAGAGGATGCTGGAGCACTGTCCCATGAGCTGAGCCCTGTGGCAGGATACTCAGCATGCCCAGAGCTGCATAGTCCAGGGCAGGGCAGAAGGCGGCATTTGTGGCTGCTTTGCAAGGGGTGGCAGTCACTCAGGCTCAGATAGGCCTGCTCCATTTCAGACCCGAGAAGGAGTCTCTGGGAAACCCCGCTTGCTTCTTTTTCCAACTTCCTAAGTGAAGGCTCCTTTCTGGGGTCATGATTCATCCTGCCATGATGGGTCCCATTGGATCCACAAGAAATAGAGAAATGAATGAATGTTCTCACACTAGGTTCTCCTACACTACCAGACCTGGCTCAGTTCAATACACTTCAACGAGATCCATTTAGTACATCCATTCTTTCCCTACATTTCGCCCAGATTTTCCTCCAGGGAATTCAGGCTCCCTTTTTTGTAAGGGTCTTGGCGAGGCTGACAAAGAGAGAAAATGTTATCCGAGCAATACCGACTTCTCTGAATTTGACTCCCGATCAGCGGGCAGTGGAGTTGGAATCCATCAATCCCAGGTTGCAACTGGAGTCAGAGCCCAGTGCAGCCCGCTGTGGCTCTGCTTTCAGATCCTTCCCCGACTGGCTCTTTTTCTTCTTTTGCTTTTGCTTTATATTTTCTGACTTACTCCATCTTCTTCTAAAAAAATCCCCCTGTGATGATGCCAGCCCGAGTTGCTTTCTGCAACTTGCAAACAATGAACCCAGAGCAATACACATGCCTAGCTGGACCTGGAAAAGGGTCAGGGTTAGGACAGGAAAGGAAATGTTTCCTGAACTCCTGGGGTTTGGGGACATCCCCCTGAAACCTACTTAATTCATGTGTTTAATTCTTCCCTACATCTTTCATGAAATTTCTCTGATAGTTTGCCACAGAAATATAATGAAACCACAAAACATGAAAATAGAAGAACAAAAGAGAAAATGAAGGGTAAAATAATTTCTGTGACCTAGCTCAGGTTCCTGATAGTGACAGGATCAAGGAAAATGTGATCAACATAACTTCCTCATCTTTGGAAAGGAGGCAGGAGTTTCATTGTGGGGAAATTGAGTCACTCATGTTAGGAAGTTGAGGGACTCACACTGGGCCATTTAGATTCAAATACTGGCTCTGATGATACACGCCACACATGCTCTTGGAAACAGGTTGCAAACTGGTGTTTCGTAGCTCAGATTTAACCCAAAGATGGACTTCCTTTTATATAGACAGTCTTTTATAAGTTGGAATTAATTTATGTCAAAATGGGATAGTTCTTGTAAAGTCTGGACCTCCTATACTATTGACCCTCATAGTCCCTGTAGAATTATTACAGGTCTGTTTTCCTTACTTATATCATGCACATTTATAACATCTAGGTGAGTCACCAAACCCCAACAGGGAAGATGAGAAAGGAAGAAGCCAGCAGGACTCCCAAGAGTTGGCGATGTTGGGATTGGACCCGACCATGGAAAAGGGGTTGGATTGGGCTATAGAAAGAAAGAGAAGCTCCAGGCAGAGGAGACCGAGTGAGCAAAGGTGCAGAAACTGGCACATGCGTGGCCTAGGGGATTCCTGGCTCACTCTGAATCCCTGGGGCACCTGGGAGTGTGGTTGGTGCCAGGCAGATGGCCAATGCCCACACATCCATCACCAAGGCTTGGTGTTGGTGCTGCCAGGCTTAGATGGTGGTAGCAGCTGTGGCCTCCAGCCATGTAGAAGCTGATCTTGGAGTTTCCTGAGATCTCCCCGAGGCTGAGCTGCTTGACTTTTGAGGAAACTAGGGGAACCACAACAATGTGAGGCTGGCAACCTGGGCAGAGCCTGGGAAGGGAAGACAGTGCAAATGGTTTGTAGTCAAATGGTTTCCAAACTCATCTCCATCGCTTAGAGAACAGCTGTGAGTTCCAACCCTTAGCCTCTCAGAACCTCAGTCTCCACACATGGGAAAAAGAAATCATGACACTTCCCTCATGTGGTTATCGAGAGAATTAAAGAAGTGCTTAGGGCAGAGCCTGATATGTATTCAGCGCTCAGTAAGTACTAGTGAGAATGAAGCAGCAGTTGGCTTCAGACATCAGTCCAGGACAGCTTTCTGAGACCAGTAGCAAGCACAGGCTTACAGCAGCTGAAAAGGCCAGGTTTCCTGCACAGAAAAGGCTGAGGTCAGAGAAGAAAGTGCCTCTAATGGAGGTAAGAAGGCAGGAAACGTCCTTGGCCGGGAGGACGCTTCTTTCTGATCCCCATCCTGCTTTTCTTAGACCTCCTCTCAGCAGGCTGGCTACGTATGATCAATCATTTCCTCCCTTTTGATATGTAAGATCTTCAAATACTCCAGCATGGCGCCTGTGTTTGCTGCTAGGAAGCCAACTACCCTTGAGACCCCAGCCCATCCAGAAGAGGTCCCTACAGTTACAGGAGTTCTCTGCTGCAGGGCTCTGCCCAAGGCGAGCTCTGGGACTGGAGGCTGCAGGGCCTCAGAGTGGGAACATCCACTCCTTTACCCCTTCCCTGTCCAACACCTACTGGACACCTATTCTTTGTACCGGGCCTGCGGGAGATTGCAGGCACAAATGATGCCATCTGTGCTCTTCAAAGCCTAAAGAGCCTTTGGAGTCCTCGTCCACCTCAATCGTCACACTAAGGAGACCTTCTTCAAGTCCTCACTACAAAACGCACCTAATTCAAGACTCATGTGTTCACAGTGATGAAATTTTTGCTGTTCACATATTTCCGAATTCCACATAAAAGTGAGGCTTTATTAATATTTTTATTTCAGTATTTTATATTTCCATAATTCAAGTTTTCATTAAGTGCTACCATGGTGTCGTTGTCATGACAGCTCCCTGTATTAGTCTTTTAGCTTCTGGAAGGCTGAAACTCTGCATAAGAGAACTAACTCAACACAGGGATGACAAAAATGAGTAACACGGTTGGAATCAGCTCATGACTTATGTACATTGTAATGTGGATTAGACATTAAAAATAGCAACGTGGCCTTGGGTTGTGCCTTCCAACTAGAAATATGACAATGCCCCCATCACTGCCTCTCTGCCTCAGTTTCTTTACTTTAAAATGAGGTCTGTGAGGTATCTTTTCATTCTGACATCTTGGAGTCTACGGGAAGGTTAGGAGCCCTGTTCCTGAGTTGGGGGCTGGGCAGAGCAGGGAGTATAGGTCCTGGCTGAGGGCAAGATGCGCGTGAATACCGGGGGCTCTGAAGGGAGGGGAGTATGGCAGAAGGAGAGGTTGCTGGGCAGGACTAAAGCAGGATATTGGGTGATTGACCTTAGACTTGCGAGGAAGGGAAGTAGATGAAAAATTGTCTGTGAATGTGCAATTATGCAGAAAGGCAGAAAAAGGCCAGAAAGGGTGGAAACCATGTTGGAAGGGTAAGGGGTCTGATATTTTGCACTTTAACAAATGCATCCTGGGCCCCTTGGTGTCTATGTTTGGAGACGTTCCTGAACTCACAGTAAGGAGCACACCCCCCATCCCCCCATTGACTGGGTTCTGGAACATGTGGTGGTGTGTCTGTGGGAAGGTGGTAGGGTGGCCAGGTCTCCTACGGCAGTCAGAGGGCCGGGTGTTAGCAGGAGACCTTCTGCAACAGCTCCTTATCCTGCGTGAGGAGCCAGTGCAGCAGGAGTTAGGACCACACACTAACAGGCAAGGTGGTGGAAAAGTGGGAACAGCTCCACCCTAGGGAAACAAATCCACAAGGGTCTTGAATCACTTCCCTTCAAGATAAATTCAGAAAGATCTGGTGATAGGAGAGACCCAACCAAGATAAGTGTTTCTCAGAGATGTTTCTAAGTGTCTTCGATGAGGGAAGAGATGAACCTAAGGCTGCATTCAGTGAACCCCAGTGAACAACCCAATGCATGTGGGCAGGGAGGGGCTTCCCTGTAATTAACAACCATTCCTTATCTATTAACCAATCCTATTTGCTAACTGGATTGCTTGTGAAGGCCTCTTGTTTTAATTAGCGTGCCTCAGATGAAGAGTAAACAAACATTCTAACAAACTATTATGACATAAAGTTGATTTTTCAGTTACTCAACTGCTATGCCGCGGATATGGTGAATTTAGAATTAAATGCCTCTCTCAGAGGCTTTAATGATCTCAGTCAAGAATGTTTTGATTAAATTAAAGCTATTGAGAATGTGTTTTTTGAAAAGAGTGTGAACAAAACATCCAGGAGTGAGTCAGGTCCTGGGCCCTAGGCTCCTGAGTGTTCCCAGGCAGGTCCAGGAAGGCAGACAGTGGGACCCTCCATGTGGGGCAGAGGTGGGATGGCTGATGGCAAAGCTGTCACACCTGCCATTAAAAATCTCTGAGTGGGGCCGGCGCAGTGGCTCATGCCTGTAATCTTAGTGCTTTAGGAGCTTGAGGTAGGCAGATTACTTGAGTCCAGGAGTTTGATGCTACGGTGCCATGTCTGCGCCACTGCACTCCAGCCTGAGACAGAGTGAGACCCCGTTTGAAAAAAAAAAAAAAGAAAAAAGGAAAAACCTCGGAGTGTTGAGGTCTCAGAAGTCTCTGTTAGGGTTCCCCAGCAGCAGAGTGTCTAGAACACTGGTGCCTTGATTGATCAAGGGGGTGCTCTCAGGGAGAATGTGAGGTTGTTCAGGAAGCAGAGAAGGGTCAGGACAGAAGCCAGGCCCAGCTGTGGACCTAGCTGGAGTCTGGCCTCAGCTGATTCCACAGGGAGTTCTGGTACCTGAATGACACCACAGAGCCATCCTGCCTTAAGGCAAGGGGTCTGACCATTGCCACTCTCCATTAGTTAGTCATTGGATGGGGACCCCTCCTTAGGGAGGGCATAGCATCCCAGCATTTCTCAGTAAGGTGGAGGGCAATCCTCCAGAGGAGGGTGCAGGTGTGAGATTTTAGCAGCCCAGCCTCATGGGTGCACGCACTATCTTGCAAGGAAGTCTGGTTGGGGTCCCAGAGTCTCTACAGCGATTGGCCACACCCGGAGACAAAGTCCTTTGGTGAACACCCTTTGCAGTTACACAGAATTTTATCTTCCCCAAAGAACTGCTCTCATGGTCTTCTCCCAAAGGAACTGTCTACAGGTAGGACCCTGAGGTCCAGAGAGCTTAAGCACTGTTCTGAGGCCACCAAACAGAGCAGAGCAAGGTGGGCCTTGTGCCAGTAGCTATGTCTGTACTCATCGGGCCAGTCATGCTGCCTCCACCAGAGCAGCCACTCAGCAGATGTGACTGGGCCCTGGGGCTGTTCAAGCTGAAGGACGAGTCTGTTCAAGTTAGGGGAAGTTTGGTGGCCTAAGGGAGTCCAGAACTGTGAGTTTATGGTGATCCTTCTGATGGTGGAAAAAGCTGCAGGTTTGGGGCATGAACAATTTCACCCATTTATCTCCCAAAGCTCTCTTTTTTGAAAGGAAAAAAAAAAAAGCTGAGTAAAGTGAATAAAGTGGTATCCATCACAGCTTCTATATTGGTCTGGGCACTTTGGAGAAACAGAAGGAACAGTATTCATAGATACATAGACAGGTAAATAGATAGAAATATAGATAGATAGATAGATAGATAGATAGATAGATAGATAGATAGATAGATAGATAGATAGATAGATTAAGAGGGGATTTATTATGGGAATTGGCTCACATGATTCTGGAGGCCGAGAAGTCCCACCTTCAGGCTGTCTGAAAGCTGGAGGTCCCAGAAAGCCAGTGTAATTCAGTCCAAGTCCAAGGGCCTGAGAACCAGGAGAGCTGATACTGTAAGTCCTGAGACCAGAAGGCCTGGGAACCAGGAGCTCTGATGTACAAGCATCAGGAGAAGCTTGTACATAAGATGTACAAAGCAGGAGAAGACGATGGATGTCCCAGCTGGAGAAGGAAGAGAATCCACCCATCCTCCACCTTTTTGTTCTATTCTGACCCTCAATGGATTGGACAGTGACAGCTCACATTGGTCAAGGCAAATCTACTTAACTTAGCCAACTGATTCAAATGCCAGTCTGTTTAGAAACACCCTCACAGACACACTCAGACATAATGTGTTATCAGCTATGTGGGCATCGCTTAGCCCAATCAAGTTGATACACATCACTGTGTACCTTCTGTGCTGAAGTCCTGATAGGAACACACTCCACTCGACCTCAAAGCCTTCCAACAAGCCACTCTGTCCTTCAGGAAAGGTCTTCCCCCTTCTCTTTCTTTCTCACCTCCTCGCCTCTTCCCCAACTTTTCACACAGTAAACACTTTTCAGTTCTATTCAATATTGCCTGACCTTCTTTGGACATCACCTGAGGTCTACACAGCATCCACTGCTAAATGTTCACCTTGCTCCAGACCTTGTTTTCTTCCCAGCAGTTAACATTCTTTACCAGGAAATTGATTGTTTTTCCCACAAGACATTTTTTCTCTCTTTTTTAGAGTCATGGTCTTACTCTGTTGCCCAGGCTCGAGTGCGGTGGTGCAGTCCAAGCTCACTGCAGCCTTATCTCCTGAGTTCAAGCAATCTTCCTGCCTCAGCCTCCCGAGTAGCTGTAACTACAGGCAGACCATCATGCCTGGCTCGGAAGTTTTAAAAATGCAAATTTATTAAGGTGTAATTGGCTTACAATAACTATACATATTTAAGATATATGATTTGATAAGTTTTGACATACGCATACCATGAAACCATCACCACAATCAATCAATAAACATATCGTTACTTCCAGAAGTTGCCTCACGCCCCTTCATGATCCCTCCCTCCGACTCCTCCCGAATGCCTCATCCCCAGGCAACCAATGGCTCTGTCACTAGATTAGTGTGAATTTTCTAGAATTTTATATAAACAGAATATACTGTATGTCCTTACTTTGGTATAGCTTCTTTCATTCAACATAATTATTTTAAGAGTCATTCATGTTGTTGCATATTTAAATAGTTCATTCTTCTTTATTTCCGAGTAGCATTCCATTGTACGGATTTACTATAATTTATTTATTCATTCATCTGTTGGTGGACATTTGGATTGCTTCCAATATAGGGCTGTTATAGATGAAGCGGCCATGCATATTCATGTATACGTCTTTGCGTGGACTTATATTTCCTCTTGGCTGATAATGCCTACAGGTGGAACATCTGGATCATATGGCAGAGGTATGCTTAATTTCTTAAGAAACTGCCAAGCTGTTTTGCAAAGTGGGTGAATATTTTACATTTCTACCACGAGTGTATGAGAGTTCCGGGTCCTCCACAGTTTGGGTATGTTCAATCTTCGATTATTTTAGTCATTCTGATAGGTGTGTAGTAGTAGTACCTCCTGGCTTTGCTGTGCATTTCTCTAATGACTACTGATGTTGAGCATCTTTTCATGTGCCTGTTGGCCATCTATGTGTCCTCTGGTGAAATGTCTGTTCAAATATTTTTCTATTTTTAGTGGGTTTTTCATTGTAAAGTTTTGAAAATTATTTATACATTTTGAATACAAGTCTTTTATCAGATACATGTCTTGCAGAAATTTTCTATTAAACTGTGGTTTGTCTTTCATTCTCTTAACAGTGCATGTTTTGAAAAGCAAAAATTTCTAAGAGCTATAAGTCATCAGTTTGTTCTTCTGTGGACTGTGCTTTGCTGTAAGACCTTTTGGCTTAATCTGACAAAGATTTTCTTCTATGTGTTTTGGAAATGTTATAGTTTGCATTTTACATTAATTTGGCATGTGATATGAGGTAGGGATTCAAATGTATTTTTTGGTATATGAATATACAATTGTATACAGTTGAATACAAATAAATTGTTCCAACTTCATTTGTTGAAAAAACTATTCTTCCTTCAGTGCACTGCTTTTGGTGCTTTGTAAAAGTTAGTTGCCTATTCTGTTCCGTTCACCTACTTGTTTATGACAATATCATGTTGTTTGGATTACTGTAGTTTTATAATAATTCTTAAAATCAGGTAAGATCCACTTTCCAGCTTTCATCTCTTTTTTGGAGTTGTTTTGGCTATTCCAGGTCTTTTGTATTTCTATAAGAATTTCAGAATCAGTTTGTCAATTTCTGCACATAGCTTGCTAAGATTTTGATTGAGATATCATTAAATCAATTTGGAAGAATTTACATCTTAAAAACATTGAGTTTTTCAACCCTTGAACAAGTTTTTCAACCCTTGAACAAAACGAAACATTTATTCAGGGCTCCTTTCACGTATCTCACAATATTTTGTTGCTGTCAGTGTGGAAGTCTTTCACATCTTTTGTCAGATTTACCCCTAAGTATTTTATGTTTTTGATGCTATTGTGGAAGATGTGTTTAAAATAATAAGTTTTGATTGTTCATTGCTAATATATAGAAACCCAATTCTCTTTTTATATCATTCTTGTATTCTGCAACCTGGCAAAACTTACCTATTAGTTCTATTAGCTTTTTGTTGATTTCATCAGATTTACTGTATCAGTGATCTTATCATCTGTTGAGTAAAGATAGTTTTACTTCTTTCTTTCCAATCTGGATGCCTACCTGATTTTAGACTCCATGAGTGCATCATATACAGCTCCCCATGCTGTCCCGGAACTTGGCAGGGACTTGCCACCTGGTGGGCTCATATTTGCTGATAGCAGAGACAAGAAGCACGCTCTCTTTCCTCACTCCTCCCAGGCAAGTTTTGATAACTTAAATGTATCTACCTGACACCAAAACAAGCAGTTGTGAAGTGAAAATTTCAGAAAATAAGCATGATCATGTGGCATGATAAAAACAAACATCCATTTAGCTCTCTGTCATTGGAACCAATTTAATTATCTATCTATCATCTATCCATCTAGCTCTCTGGTTCAGAATGCAGTCAAAACAGGGCATGTGTGTAAATGCATTGCCTCAGCCCAGAGATGTGTCTTAAAAATGCACTCTGGTCTTAAAAATGCACTCTTGCTTGAGTTTCCAAGTTTCATTCTTGCTTCCCTTATGGCCTATTCTCATTCTGTAGACCCAGGAAGCATTTTTGTTCTACAAGGTCAGGGAGTCATTCAAGGCATATTTGAGGAGCACTTACTATGTGCCAGTACATTTTGTTCATTGAGGTTTCTAAGGACCTGACATAAATGTGCTGCTCTCAGGGAGTTCACTTCCTTCTGGGGGAGACGGAGGGATAATAACACATCTATATACAGCCCATGTTCCTCTGTGTATGCATATCCACATTTGCACCTTCGTCTAATGAGGGGTAATGAGAGGGCCTAGGAAAAGAGCATCGCATGTGGGCATTCACCAGGTTGCTCAGGTTAAAAGCTTTGGTCATCCTTGGTTCTTCTTTTTCCACTAAGCTCATATCCAGGATAATTTGCTAAGATGGGGACGACTGAGGAAAGATCAGGTTTTGAGAAAAGAAAACAGAGTTAGGTTTTATATATGGCTAGTCTCAGATGCCTAAGAGATGTCCAAAGAGGTAGTTGGTCATCAGGACCTGGTATTTAGAAGAGAACTTGAAGTTGGGCAGGAAATTTGGAAGTAACCAGTACATAAGCACATATGGAGTGATATGAGGTGACTTAGAGTATGCATATAGAAGGAGAAAAGATGAGAGCACCCTGTGGTTCTGCAGCATTAAGAGGTTGGGAAGAGGCTAGGTGCAGTGGTCCATACTATAATTCCAGGATTTGGGGAGGCTGAGGCAGGAGGATCACTTGAGGCCAGGAGCTTGAGACCAACCTGGGCAACATAGCAAGACCCCATCTCCACTAAAATAAAAATTTAAAAAACAGCCAAACATAGTGGTATGTTCCTATACTCCCAGCTACTCAGGAGGATGAGGTAAGATGATTGCTTGAGTCCAGGAGTTCGAGGCTTCAGCGAGCCATGATCACACCACTGCATTTCAACCTGGGAGAAAGAGTGAGACCCTCTCTCTTAAAAAAAAATTTAGTTTAATTTAAAAATATACAAATTTGGTAGGAGAAAAAGGAAGAAGCAGCAAAGGAAGTTCAGGATTGGCCAGTGGTGTAGGAGGCTAGGTCTGTCCTGTAAGCCACATGAGAATGAGCTTCAAGAAGGAGGGCATCATCAACTCTTTCAAATACTGTTGAGAGACTGTATAAGATACAGGCAGAGACGTGATCATTAGATTTGGCAACATGGCAGTCATTGGGAACCCTGATGAGAGTAGGTTGGGGTGTAGGTGGGATGAAAGTTTGTCTGGAACCTAAGGGTTGGTTAAGTCTTGGGAAGTTTAAGAGCTGTGGATCATACAGCACAAATACTTCACAGTTCCAAACTGGAAAATGGGTGCTGTTGGCTTGGACCCTGATGGAATATAATCATCTAACTTATAATGGTTAATGATATACCCTACTTATGAGTGGCTCTATTTCAATGAGGTTATTTCACCTTCCCACAGCTTTTACAAGAAAAACTAAGAGCACTAAAGCCTATTTACATTATTTTCTTACACAAGGAGGGAAGGATGAAAACAAAAGCTAACATTTCAGATTACTTTTACTTAACCATTAACCTATTTAATCCTTTTAACTCTCAGGAGGTAACCTCTTATCTCCCCATCTTGCAGGCTTGGAAGCTGAAGCTCAAAGACATTGTGTGACTTGCAGGCTAGGACTGGAATTCCAATATCTACCCATGGTGTCAGATCCTGAATTAAGTGACGACTCTGCCAGGCAGGGAAAACATGAACAGAAACGTCACTCAGCAGCACAACTCACATTCCTAGATACCTACACAATTCTGCTCTAAGAAGACCTGGATAGATCTCCTTTAAAAAATTGGCTGGGCAAAGTGGCTTACACTTGTAATCCCAGCACTTTGGGAGGCTAAGGCAGGCGGATCTCTTGAGGTCAAGAGCTCAAGACGAGCCTGGCCAACATGGGGAAACCCCATCTCTACTAAATATATATATACACACACTTATATACAAAATATATATACACTTATATATAATATATATATACGCTTATATATAATATATATGTATATACACTTATATATAAATATATACTTATATAAAAATATATACTTATATATAAAATACTATATACACTTATATATAAATATATACATATAATATATATATACCCAGTGTGGTGGCATGTGCCTGTAGCCCCAGCTACTCGGGAGGCTGAGGTAAGAGAATCAATCGCTTGAACCCAGGAGGCAGAGGTTGCGGTGAGCCAAAATTACGCCACTGCACTCCAGCCTGGGCGACAGAGTGAGACTTTGTCTCAAAAACATAAAAATAATAATAATGGCAAATTCACATTTTCTGTCTTTGGGCTTAATAGGGTCAGTGGCCTAATTTAACATTTGATTTTTGTTTTTACATAGCAAAGCCTTATTGCAGGAATACTGTATGTTTGGCTCAAAGCTAGGTCCTGGAAACAAACTAAAAAAAATCCTCTACATTCTGAGATGTCTGCTCTCTAAATCGTGGGTAACTATGTAAATTATTTCAAGGAAGTGCTTCTCATTGTTGGTGATACAGGGTCTCAAAGCTGGATACCAAACTGCGAAGGTCACATCTCCAGAGACTTTCAGCACTAGTCAGCAAACTTTTCCTGTAAAGAGACAAATAGTAAATATTTCAGACTTTGTGGGCCATACAGTCTCCATCACAACTGCTCAGCTCTGCTGTTTGGAGCCATAAATACATAAACAAATGAGCATGGCTGTTTTCCAATAAAACTTTATTTATGGGCACTGACATGTGAATTTAATGTAATTTTTACATGCTATAAAATATTGAACTTCTTTTTTTCCCCCTCTTAACCATTGTAAATGTAAAAAACCATTCTTAGCTCATAGGCCATCTCAAAACAGGTGGCAGATCTGATTTGACCCGTGGGTTGTGTTTTCTGACCCTGCTTTCTAGGCTAACAGTTATCAAGGGCTGAGCTTAGAAATGTAGACCAATGGTGGTAGAAACTGTGACCCAGTGAGTCAAGAAGGCATAAGTAGTAGTGAATGGACCTCCTTGTCCAGAGAGGATGGCTCTCAATTGTGACTTAGGGTTGTCAGCTTTGCTATAAGTTTCAGTGGGTACAGATGATCTCATTTCATATTTAATATTGGAGCAAATCAAAGTTCCTTTTAGCTCATACACTCTCCAATTCCGTAACCATTAGGACTCTCATATACAAGCGACAAAAACTTAATGCCAATTGATTCAAGGGAAGAAAAGGAAATGTACTAGCTGACATAAGTGGAAAGTACAACAGCATGCATGGCTTCAGGTATGACTGGAGGGCGATACTAAAGCAAAATTAACAGAGATCAGTCTCCCACTCTCTTCGTATCTTGGTTCTGATCTCTGCTTTGGTTTCATGGCCAGCTCTGGGCTTACCCTGTCCTCAGAGTTAGCACTCATACTGGACAGAGGGTGGCTATGACTTGAATGTGTTCCCTCCAAAATTCTGATGTTTCCAATGTGATGGTGTTAAGTGGGGTCTTCATGAGGTGATTAGGCCATGAGGGCTCCTCCCTCACAAACAGATTAGGGCCTTTATCCAAAGGGCTTGCAGAGTGGGTTCACTCTTCCGCTCTTCTGCCATGTGAGGATGTAGTAAGATGACACTCAGCAGACGCTGGTGCCTTGATCTTGGACTGCCCAGTCTCTAGAACTGTGAGAAATACATTTCTGTTCTTTATAAATTACCCAGTCTCTCATATACTGTTATAGCAGCACAAAACAGACGAAGGCACGGGTTTCTTATTTTCAACAGTGCCAACAAAATGCCTGGCTGCACTGTCGTTGACCTGCCCCGATGATATGCATATCTCTGAACCCAATCACTGTGCCTTAGGGGATGAAATGCTGTGATGGGTTGCATGCATGCATCCCCACTCTACTGTAGAGAGAAGAGGAAGACACGTTCTTCCCAAACACAGGGACTGAAAGCAGGTAAGGGGTGGCGCCCCCCAAAAATTGCAGTTTTCTCTCTAGAAGAAAGTAGAGTGAATACAGGAGAGGTGAAAAAGAAACAGCTGACACCCAGTGGGAATGCCTTCTTGAGAAGGCATGTGATGCACTGGCCGCTAGATTCTGAAACTGGATGTGACCCACAGTTTATCTGAGCAGGCAGCGGGGCACCACGCATGCGGACTTCATCTGGTTGCTTTTGAGACAGAGAACAGATTGAGAAGCTGTGGTGGGCCTTGGATTTTTAAATCTGATGTCCCGGCACACCATCAAAGGAAACCAGGAGACCCCCTCAGGTGGCCAGCTGCCCCTGGTGCTAAGTAAAAATACAGGGAAAAACGAAACAAACACACATCTGATTGTGCCACCATTTCATAGCAGAAAGACCATTTTCACACACCAAAGGTAGCTATGATGTACTCTCAGAATAAACGGCGGTCCTGCACAAAGAAGGACAGTTGGCTACCATCACATGGGTTGGGATCCCCAGGAAGCAGGCTCTGAGATGAAGATTATTGTGCAGAATGTTTAGGAGGGAATGTTCTTGTGATCAACCCTGTAGGGAAAGGAAGAAGGTAGGCTGAGCTGAGGGAGGAGTTGGGCTGCAGTGTAGTCTCAAGAAGGTCTAAGCCAAAGCTGTAGGGAGCTCTAGAGATGGAGTGGCCTTCAGAGTTGTCCTGAGACAAGCCAGGGTGTGGGTGGTCTTAGTTCATTGGGGGTGCAATAATGCAGTGCCGTAGACTTGTTTCTTACAGTTCTGGAGGCTGGTATTCCAAGACCAGGGCGGCAGCATGGTCAGGTCCTGGCGAGGGCCATTTTCCAGGTTGCACACTGTCCATTTATCATTACATCCTCACTTGGTGGGAAGACAGCAAAAAAGCTCTGGGGGTCTCTTTTCTAAGGACACTAATCCCATTAAAGAGGGCTCCATGCTCATGACCTAATCATCTCCCAAAGGCCCCATTTTCTAATACCTTCTGATACGGTTTGGCTGGGTCCCCACCCAAATCTCATCTTGAATTGTAGCTCCCACAATTCCCTTGTGTTGTGGGAGGGATCCAGTGGGAGATAATCGAATCATGGGGGTGGTTTCCCCCATCCTGTTCTCATGGTAGTGAATAAGTCCCACAAGATCTGATGGCTTTCTAAGGGGAAACCCCTTTCATTTGGCTCTCATTCTTTCTTGCCTGTTGCCATGTGAGACGTGCCTTTCACCTTCCACCATGATTGTGAAGCCTTCCCAGTCGCGTGGAACTGTGAGTTCATTATATAATTTTTTCTCTATATAATTACCCAGTCTCGGGTATGTCCTTATTAGTGGCATGAAAACGGACTAGTACACCATCACAATGTGAGTTAGGGTTTCAGCATATGAATTTGGGGAGGACAGTAACATCTATTCTACATAACAATGACTTTCTAGTGGGGTTGGAAAGAGCTACCCCATGGGTGAGACATGTGGGGGAGGTCCTCTCACCTCTGAGAATCTGAGGTTCAGGGTGTGTGACTGCTGTATGTATCTTATTTTGAACTGGATTTAAAGTATCAGAAAACTTGCACAGTCAAGTTGAAGATTCTCACCAAGACTCATGTGAGACTTCCCTCTGGATGACCAGAGAACTGAAATATGCAGGCTTGACCAGGTACAAGGCCCATGGGGAAGGAAAGGCGAAGCAGTTTCTGCTGTGAAAGAGTTCACCTATTAGCTCAGCTGGAGTCATGAGTCTTCTAAGGAGGAAGAAGAGGGCCAGGCGAGGCTGATATGGTCGATCCATCAACACAGAGCAATGTGCAGAGCCCCTCAGGATTTGTGCAGGTTGAGACAGATGGGAGGGGAAAAGGCAGCCTAGGAGACCAAAGGAGGCCTCTCCAGCTCCGGAGGCCCAGGCATGCCAGAAAGAGGCACTCTCTGGCTCCCCTTGGAGGACCCACGGTGTACAAAGCATGCCGTCATTCATCATTTTTCAGTATCCTCAGGGCAGCCCCGAGAGTCACATCAAGCGGGTGTTGTGATTCCCATTTCGTAGACGAGAAAACAGAAGCTCTGAGACGGAAAGCGAGGTCTTCAGACTCCAGGTCCAGAGCATCATCCCCCGTCAGGTATGACTGCTTTCTTTAGGACCCTGGACTCGGAAGAACATCTGCAGTGGGCCTTTTGGACCACGCGGGACCAGAGAGCCTTGGTGAAGGGTAGGTGGTTAGGGCTGTCAGGAGCACTTTTTGGTGGGTCAGAAAAGCAGGGACAAGCACAGGTGGACCAAGGAGCCGCACTCCTAGGCCTTGGGCCAAACCTGAAGGTACTGAGGAAAAGACAGGCTTCTGAGAAGACAGAGGGGCTCAAATTCCCCAGGTTTGCTCCTTAATGGAGCACGTGAGGGTCTTTCTCACAGCCAGACCTAGCCTAGTACTAATGTGTGAAGACATCAAATACAGAAAGCCCTTCAGTCACCAGAGATGGTCTAACTCTGAGCTGAGGGCCAGGCTGCCAGGAAAGCCGTCTGCTTTCTCGGGAGTCCAGTGACTCAGAGACCCAGGCTGGAAGCCCTGCTGTGGGGGCAAAAGAGACCTTTCGCCCCAAGATTCCCGGCCTCTCTACAGGGCTGGTGAGTGCAAGCAGGAGGGAGTGACAGTATCGGTGAGGAATGAAATTGCAGCGGCTGTGTGATGCTATAAATATTTGGTTTGAAACAGCAGAGACATTCAAGATAAAAGTTAAATAGAAATAAAAGCAGTCAGATGTTTATTATATGTTGCCATAAAATTCAAGAGCAGCCTAAAAAGGCAGATCAGGATTTGTTTAACAAATAAGAGAGGAGAATGAAGGAGGCAGAGGTTTGACTGCGGAAGGGTGTATTTGCTGGAATCTGGACAGTGATGGAAGCAAAGTGAGAATGACTCGGCCCTTGGACTTGGAGGATGAGTGTCCTTAGGTGGCTGAGAACCAGGGGACTTCCCCAAGTCTCAAGGCCTTAAAGAGACCCACCGGTCCCCTGGCTGTCTGCATTTCCTGCCCCTTGCAGGGGCAAGCCCCAACGGGAGAACAGGGTGGAAGATCTGGGGGAGCTAAATTCTGGGAGCGCAGGCAATGCGGAAGCACAGGATATGCAAGGATGGCCGGGGAGGGACAATGCTGGTGCTGTGAGGCTGATGGTGCCTTTCATTCAGTCCTGCTCCCTCTCCATAGCCAACTCCTCAGGGCACCATCAGATTTTAGGCAGGGCTCAAAGGAGGCCCTGGTCCACAGTATCACAAAATAACTCAGCTAGAAGGGCCCTTTACAGAGCTCTGTGCTTGTCTAGGGGGTGGCAAGTTTTTTCTGTAAAGGGCTAGCCAGCAAATATTTTCCATTTTCTGAGTCACTCTGTCTCTGTTGCAACCACTCTGCTCTTGACAGCCCCCATACATGATCTGTACATAAATGGGCGAGGTTGGGTTCCAATAAAACTTTATTTAAAAAAGCAGACTGGCCGGGCACAGTGGCTCACGCCTGTAATCCCAGCACTTTGGGAGGCCGAGGCGGGTGGATCACTTGAGGTCAGGAGTTCAAGACCAGCCTGGCCAACATGGTGAAAAACCGTCTCTACTAAAAATACAAAAATTAACCGGGTGTGGTGGCAGGAGCCTGCAATCCTAGCTACTTGGGAGGCTGAGGCAGCAGAATCACTTGAACTTGGGAGGTAGAGGTTGCAGTGAGCCGAGATCGTGCCGTTTGCATTCTAGCCTGGGTGACAGAGGGAGACTCCATCACCAAAAAAAAAAATGCAGACTATAGCGTATCAACCCCTGTTCTAATCTAGTCTTCATTTTATAGATAGGGAGACTGAAGTTCAGAGAGGCAGAGAAAATTTTCCAAAGTCTCCCAGTTAATTATTGATGGAGAGAGGAGAAGGCCCAAGAATCCCAGGGAGATAGTTTAGTGTGGTTTCCACTGCATCAGGGTAGCATTGCATGCAATGAGAGACTTTGGCCATTCTTGTATCTTAATGCCGAATTATACCTGGCTTGCTACCATGGGCTAAAGATTAGAAGTGGTAGAATCAACAGTTAGGTGATCAACTTGGTAGAAAGCGGGTTTGTCACCATGGGCCAGGGTCATACTTTCACTTCTGGAATTTGGTTACTGCTGGCAACTTTTTGGGAAACAGTTTTGGGAAATTATGTAAAGAGAATTATGGGGGGTTAAATAGTGGCCTCCAAAATGATATGAGCATGCCCCAGCACTTGCAGATATAACTTCTTTGTTAAAGAGTTTTGCAGGTGTTTTAAAGTTAAGAATCTCAAGATGAGACCATCCTGGAATATCCAGGCAGATCCTAAATCCGATGACAAGTGTCCCTGTAAGAGACTGAAGAGGAAAGGACACACTTCTCCGCCTCCTGGGGAGAAGAGGAGGCCAGGCAAAGACGGAAGCAGAGGTTAGAACTCTGCAGTCACAAGCCAGCGAACATGGAAGCCACCAGGAGCTGGAAAAGTCAAGGAAGGGTCCTCCCCTGAAGCCTCTAGAGGGAGCGAGGCTGTGTAGACATTGGCTCAGTTTTGGTATTTTCCTTCTTTCTTTCTTTCTTTTTTGGTAAAGATGGGGCTTCACCAGGCTGGTCTCGAACTCCTGATTTCTGACTTCTAGTTCCAAAACCTGTGGGAGAACACGTTTCTGTTGTCTCTAGCCACCAAGTGCATGGAATTTTTTATGGCAGTTACAGGGAAGTAACATGGGAATTTTATTTTAAACCCTACATTTGGCAAAAAAAAAAAAAAAAAAAGCCCGTGGGTCGGGGGGTAAAAGACACAGACAAAAGAGGGCACAGTTTTGTGAGCAAATGGCCATGACTTTTCGGAAATAAACTTTCTAGTAGGAGAACCTACTGATGTATGAGCCCAGGCAATGGACACTGAAGAAAGCAGTCTGGTTGGAGGAAGCACTGAACATCTCCATCCAAAATTCACCATGTCTCTGAGTGAGAGTTCTTTCCACACCCACACATAAGGAGCAAGGGCAGCAGAGGGACCAAAACCGGTCTGCTTGCAGCATCTGCAGGCTTCCCAGGTCCAAGGCTGCGTGGACTGAACTGTGGGGGATCGCGGATTGTTGTTTCCCACTGTAGAAAACTTCTAAAGCCTGCAGCAGCCA
>NW_012105142.1:2729790-2730303 GCF_000951045.1 Mandrillus leucophaeus
TTAAGCAAGTGTTATGTACTCTGAGACCCACAGTGGAGAAAAGGGCCACCTTGGGGGTTTGGGGATAAGGGGTGCTCCAGGCAGAGAAAAGAGCAAGCGGAGAGGAGTTTCTGATGTCGGAAAGAGCTTGGCTTTTGTTAGGAAGTGACAGGACTGTCTCTTATACACATCTAGATGTGTATAAGAGACAGATAAAGTCCTACTCTAAAAAAAAAAAAGAAAAAAAAGAAATTGACATCAAGATATTGTGCATTTCATCACAGGTTGGTGGAAATAATTCAGGGAAACAGCAAGAGAAACTGGAAAGTATAGGCAAAGCATTTGCTCAGCATCAATGGAGCAGCTGCCTCCTCTATTCAAAGGCGATCTCTACAATGTCCTCTCTTTGGCTCCCTGCCACTCCTACCCAGGCCTTTGCTGTGGTCATTCCCCTACTAGGAAGCCTAACCTGTTCCTCCCTGTGTCTCTCAGTGCCATCATTTTTTTTTTTTTTTTGAGAAGTCTGGCTCTGTC
>NW_012105142.1:2730448-2733447 GCF_000951045.1 Mandrillus leucophaeus
TTTTTTTTTTTTTTTTTTTTCAGTAAAGACGGGGCTTCACCAAGCTGGTCTTGAACTCCTGATCTCAAGTATCTGCCTGCCTCAGCCTCCCAAAGTGCTGGGATTACAGACATGAGCCACTGTGCCCAGCCCCATCATTCTTTAAACCCATCTGCAGTCCACTCCCCACGACATTCCCAGGAATTCCAGTCTCCCCTCATTCCACCCTCTAGGACTTCTTGACATACACTTTTGACTCTCTGTCCTGGAGTATTCACTCCCTGGTGAATGTCTCTGCTCAAAACCAGATTAGAAGCTCTCTGGGGGCAGGATTTGAGACACAATTGTATTTCTGTCTCCCATAAAACACAGTCAAGCAATGGGCACACAAAACCTGGGTTGAAATCTCATTCATTCATCCACAAGTGTTTATGGAGCACCTTCACCCATTCTGGTGCTGAGTGCCAGAAATAGACAAGAAATCCCAAGTTCTGGCCTGCAAGGAGCTCAGATAAGTAGTTTTTTTTTTTTTTCTAAAGACAGTTTCAACCATTGATACAAATGTGACAATACCAGTGAGGTAGGAATGTGGTAGGAAGATGGGACTTGGAGGCTCTTTAGGATGAGGTGGCAGGAGGGGTGTTTTTAAGCAAGTGTTATGTACTCTGAGACCCACAGTGGAGAAAAGGGCCACCTTGGGGGTTTGGGGATAAGGGGTGCTCCAGGCAGAGAAAAGAGCAGGCGCAAAGCCCGCAAGAGAGGGACATATAGCAGGTGTCAGTTCCAACAGGAAGCCCACGACTGCAGTCCAGAGACCAGGAGAGCATGACAGAGCAAGACATGGAGAGCTGGGCGAGATTGAGCAAAGCGGTGGGATTCACTATGAGCTGATGGGAATACACTGGAGGGCTGGGGTGGGGAGCAAGACACGAGCAGATTTGCCTTTTCTTTTCTTTTTTTTTTTTTTTGTTTGTTTTGTTTTTGGGACAGTCTCGCTGTGTTGCCAGGCTGGAGTGCAGTGGCGTGATCTTGCCTCACTGCAGCCTCTGCCTCCTGGGTTCAAGTGATTCTCGTGCCTCAGCCTCCCGAGTAGCTGGGATTACAGGTGCCCGCCACCACAGCCAGCTAATTTTTGTATTTTTAGTAGCGATGGGGTTTCACCATGTTGGTGAGGCTGGTCTCAAATTCCTGACCTCATGATCTCCCCGCCTTGGCCTCCCAAAGTGCTGGGATTACAGGTGTGAGCCACCATGCCTGGCCTGGATTTGCATTTTCTAGAATTCATCCTGGCTGCCCTGGGGAAGAGAGGCCCGGATGCCGCAGGCAAGTAGGGAAGTGAGGACACTTCAGACAGATGCTAGAGGCTCAAGCTAGTTGGTGGCCATGGTTTGGGGGAGAAGAGGAAAAATCTCGAATGTGTATTTGTGGATTGATTTTTGTTGTTGCTGTTGAGACAGGGTCTTGCACTGTCACCCAGGCTGAAGTGCAATGGTGCGATCATGGTTCACTGCAGTCTTGAACTCCTGGGTTCAAGTGATCATCCTGCCTCAGCCTCCTGAGTAGCAGGGACTACAGGTGTGCACCACCACACTCAACTAATTTTGTTTTATTTTTTTTATATAGACAGAAGCTTGCTATGTTGCCCAGGCTGGTCCAGAACTCCTGGCCTCAAGCCATCTCCCCACCTTGGCCTCCCAAAGCACTGGGATTACAGGTGTGAGCCACGGTGCCTGGCCTGCATTGATTTTCATGCATGCCTTTTGTGCTGGCCAGCTGGGGCATTGCTATCTCCATCTTTCCACCCCATATTCTTGCGTGCTGTGCCTCCTCGCATGATTTTTCACCCCTCCTTGAATGGAATGCAAGCTCCAGGGCTACTTGTTGCAGGATTTTCCTTGTTGAATGGGGAAGCTTCTTTCTAGCCTTCAGTTTCCCCAGAAGGTCTTTCCAGGGGAGGCCAGTGCCCCGGGACCAAGCCTGATGTCCCCAAGTCAGAACACCTTTACTCTTTCCTGAATGGCTAACCACTCCATGTCCACACGGTTGTGAATATAAATGAAAATAGATGATTATACAACATTTGTCAGATATTGATTAAGCACATATGTGCCTGCAAGGTACCCAGCACTGCATGGCCAGAGTAAAGAGAGCTGGCCAGGTTCTCCCCAGACCCAGGTTCCAGCCATGATATTGATGCTAATTAACACTGCACATTTGAGTAAACTATGTGAACTTCTCCATCCTTAGTGTCTTTATATACCAAATGGGGACAGTAATACATACTTTACAAGATCCTCATAATAATAAAGAGAAAACAGATATCATGGTACCTATTGGAAATAATAATAGCTGCTTATGAGGCAGTTGCAATGGGCCAGGCCCTAATTGAAATGCTTTGTGAATTTGCTCATTTCACACTTACAGAAAGCCTAGGGGGCATTATTGCTGTTTTACAGACCAGGCACAGCACCGAGAGATGAAATTACTTGCCCAAGGTCATCCGGCTGGGAAGTGGTAAAGCTGAGTTTTGAATTGGGCCTTGTGGCTGGTGCCTTTGTTCTGAAGCACCGCACTGTGGTCACTGCCTCTGAATCAAGGAACTTACTCAGTGCTCAGGAAATGTTTATTGAATTTGAGCCTGGGAGTTTGTAGCAGGTGCGTATTGAGGTGACTAAGAGTGGATCATCTATCTTGGAAAATGTGTTATCATGTATAATAAAGATAAGGCATGTGCCATGCACAGTCCCAATTCAAGCTGATAAACGAGGAGACCTGTGCTGTGTGGTGAGGATGTGGAGGAGAGAGGGAGAAGAGGAGAGAGGAATAGCAGGTGCTGTAACCTCCAACTTCAAACCAGGGGCTACCAGTGGCTGGCAGAATCCAACTGAATGACAAGGGGCCTAGGATTGATTCTTGGTTCCTGCCATCTGCCTGGAGACCCCTTTAGAGTCCCGTGTTTTCAGGCCATCACGGTGGAGAGGTGGAGAGGAATCACAAAGCTGTCACCAGGAAATGTCTGC
>NW_012105142.1:2733497-2740914 GCF_000951045.1 Mandrillus leucophaeus
TCTAGAATTCATCCTGGCTGCCCTGGGGAAGAGAGGCCCGGATGCCGCAGGCAAGTAGGGAAGTGAGGACACTTCAGACAGATGCTAGAGGCTCAAGCTAGTTGGTGGCCATGGTTTGGGGGAGAAGAGGAAAAATCTCGAATGTGTATTTGTGGATTGATTTTTGTTGTTGCTGTTGAGACAGGGTCTTGCACTGTCACCCAGGCTGAAGTGCAATGGTGCGATCATGGTTCACTGCAGTCTTGAACTCCTGGGTTCAAGTGATCATCCTGCCTCAGCCTCCTGAGTAGCAGGGACTACAGGTGTGCACCACCACACTCAACTAATTTTGTTTTATTTTTTTTATATAGACAGAAGCTTGCTATGTTGCCCAGGCTGGTCCAGAACTCCTGGCCTCAAGCCATCTCCCCACCTTGGCCTCCCAAAGCACTGGGATTACAGGTGTGAGCCACGGTGCCTGGCCTGCATTGATTTTCATGCATGCCTTTTGTGCTGGCCAGCTGGGGCATTGCTATCTCCATCTTTCCACCCCATATTCTTGCGTGCTGTGCCTCCTCGCATGATTTTTCACCCCTCCTTGAATGGAATGCAAGCTCCAGGGCTACTTGTTGCAGGATTTTCCTTGTTGAATGGGGAAGCTTCTTTCTAGCCTTCAGTTTCCCCAGAAGGTCTTTCCAGGGGAGGCCAGTGCCCCGGGACCAAGCCTGATGTCCCCAAGTCAGAACACCTTTACTCTTTCCTGAATGGCTAACCACTCCATGTCCACACGGTTGTGAATATAAATGAAAATAGATGATTATACAACATTTGTCAGATATTGATTAAGCACATATGTGCCTGCAAGGTACCCAGCACTGCATGGCCAGAGTAAAGAGAGCTGGCCAGGTTCTCCCCAGACCCAGGTTCCAGCCATGATATTGATGCTAATTAACACTGCACATTTGAGTAAACTATGTGAACTTCTCCATCCTTAGTGTCTTTATATACCAAATGGGGACAGTAATACATACTTTACAAGATCCTCATAATAATAAAGAGAAAACAGATATCATGGTACCTATTGGAAATAATAATAGCTGCTTATGAGGCAGTTGCAATGGGCCAGGCCCTAATTGAAATGCTTTGTGAATTTGCTCATTTCACACTTACAGAAAGCCTAGGGGGCATTATTGCTGTTTTACAGACCAGGCACAGCACCGAGAGATGAAATTACTTGCCCAAGGTCATCCGGCTGGGAAGTGGTAAAGCTGAGTTTTGAATTGGGCCTTGTGGCTGGTGCCTTTGTTCTGAAGCACCGCACTGTGGTCACTGCCTCTGAATCAAGGAACTTACTCAGTGCTCAGGAAATGTTTATTGAATTTGAGCCTGGGAGTTTGTAGCAGGTGCGTATTGAGGTGACTAAGAGTGGATCATCTATCTTGGAAAATGTGTTATCATGTATAATAAAGATAAGGCATGTGCCATGCACAGTCCCAATTCAAGCTGATAAACGAGGAGACCTGTGCTGTGTGGTGAGGATGTGGAGGAGAGAGGGAGAAGAGGAGAGAGGAATAGCAGGTGCTGTAACCTCCAACTTCAAACCAGGGGCTACCAGTGGCTGGCAGAATCCAACTGAATGACAAGGGGCCTAGGATTGATTCTTGGTTCCTGCCATCTGCCTGGAGACCCCTTTAGAGTCCCGTGTTTTCAGGCCATCACGGTGGAGAGGTGGAGAGGAATCACAAAGCTGTCACCAGGAAATGTCTGCCGGTGTAGGGTCAGGAAAGTGAAGAGAAGCCTGGGCCTCAGAGGGTGACTGACAGGAGACATACCAGGGCTGGAGGCTGGTGTCCAGGGAATTAGGAGGAGGATAGGCCAGGGTGGAGGGGGAGGCTGGAGAAGGCAGATGGGATGGTAGGGAGAGCTCCAGACAGACCAAGCTAGGGCAGAGTTCTGGGTAGTACAACTGGGAGAAGGGGTTGGCTGGAGAGGAAATTAGTTATCGGAACAAGCAGCCTCCTGCTCAGCTACCAGCCTGATCCCCTAACAGTGCCCAGGAGTGTGTCGTGGAGACGCATGCAAGCTGCCACATGCCATCCCAAAACCGTGTGCTGGTGGGCTGGTTGGTGGCCACTCCGTCACAGAAAGGATGAAGGCACACTCTGAGCAGTGTTTTAATGTTCTTCAGCCATGCCAGAGCTCAGATAGAAATGAAAGGACCTGCATCCAGTAATTAGGCACATGCCAAGCACAAGTACGTCATCAGAAGAGCTTGCATTGGTTGCCCTTCCTTGGGTGCTGCTGGGTAACCCCAACTGGGAGAAGTTATGATTTTAATCAAAGGATTCTTTCTTCTGTATAGAAAATGGCCATGACAGAAACTTGACATTTAAAAAGAAAACACCTTCCCCCCTGCTTCAGATAGATTAATTAATTCAGAAAAGGTGTTCTGAATCAAATATCTAACACATTGTTCATAAATAAGACTTTGGTAGGAAACTTGTAATTTTGAAGTAGTCACAAACAGTTCTCAAGGGTGAACCTGAATAACTGGTAAAAGCCAGGAATGCATCCCATGGTGGGAGGGTTTCCGACCATTCCTTCACGGGTGCAGGTGGCAGTTCTCCCAGCCTGGTCCCCTGGCCTCTTCTCTGCACATTGATCACAGCTTGCCTGCATGTAATTGAACATTAGCTCTGCTCACCTCCTCTGCTGGCCTCTCCATGGATTCCTCTCTGCACTGGAGCAGCCAGGGTGAGATCCCAAATCCGCAAGTCCTCTCCAGGGTCATGTTTGCTAACTAAGCTTGCCTTTTTTTTAAACATGTCATGGAATCCTCCAGAGTCCTCTTGCCACAGCCATTGACCACAGGACTGGCTTCTACTCAATTTGCAGAAGCTCATGGGGCTGGAAGCCAGTTCACTCCATGGGCCCACTTGGAGAACAGCAGACAGGATGGAAAACAGGCAAGGACCACGGGGAGAATGAACTTGGCCTCTTGCCTTTTGAGTTCACCCCAGCTGGTTTGGAGACAGGTTTGCTTAATGATCCCTAAATAGTCATTTCTGCTGTTTCTTCGGGGGTGCCTGAATTTTTAGTGATGTCACTGGCTTCTTTGGAGGGCAATGCTTCTGAATTATGTCTCACAGGCTGAGCAAAATGAAGACATTCTAACCACAAACAATCACAACCTTAAACTAAATCTTACATAGATCAAATTCCATATTTGATCTGACATTACCAATTCATTACCTACAAAGTAGGTAATGAATTTCCTTCAGTGAACTTTCTTATAGAGTCTCCTTGGGCGCAAGAGCCATCTAGCAGGGGTCAGCCATGGCTTCCTCAGCACAGTACCTTGTGCTTCTGGGAACGCCTCTCACCACCCACCATCTACCTGCTTCCCAGGGAGCAGCCATGTTTGTCCCACATGACACATTCCCTGGCCACAGTTTATTGGCTCAGCAAAGGACCCATAATCAAGCTGAGCCAATCATGTGCTTGCTTGAGAACCTTAAACGTGAAACTGAGTAAAAGAGGCCATTATTTTCTTTTTAAGTTGCACTGTAGGTATTGAAGCTTAGGGGGTGCTGGTAATTTGTTTTGTTTTAACCACAAAGAAAAATTAAATGGCAACAACAGGGAGTAGGGCTGAGAAGCAAACATTCAGAGTTAAGAAGGAATGAGAGACAGAGGCCACTGGTGATGTTGGAATGTCTGGCTTCTGTTGTTCTTGAAGCCCAGCCGCATTCTGGCGAATGTGTTCCTTGAGCCACCGCAATATCTCGTTAGTAACAGCCCTCCTTTCTTACCCTCCTCTGAGTTGCAGCCAAAACATCTCTGGTCCCTTAGAAACTCCAACAGCCTCTCCATCTTATGTTAAGCTGGAGTTTGCTGCTGTCCTCGTCTCCTGCTCATGGACATCTGGAGAATGTCAGAACCAGAAGAAAGAATGACAAAGTCACTGGATGCCAGATTCTTCATCAATGCTGCAAGATGTCTCTGGCCTCACTTAGCACAGCGACAGAGCCTTAAGTGAACCCATGCTTCCTGAATCCCCACTTAGCCGTGTCCTTCCTGCTAGGGGGTGAGCGAGAGAGAGGGGCCCCCTGGCTAAGAGACTTGGCAGGGGTGATGACAGGATGCTCAGCAGGATAGAGCCATCAGACTGTGGCTGTCATCGGGAAAGACAGAGACGTTTCTGCTTACAACTTTGAGGCTTCCAAACTTTTCCTGGTATGAGAGAGTGTTTCTTCCACCTTAAACTACATGATGGAAAGATATGTGAGAATAGAAAAAAAAAAAGTGTGTGTTGCTATGGAACTGCAAATCCCTGATAGAAGTCTTCCTCTGCGCCACATCCTGCATTGACGAGACCACCCGGCTAGTCTCAGAGCAAGATGGAGTGGCCCTCTCCAGCGCCATCATTTACTGTTACCTCCATTCCTCCAGGCCCTGTGTAGCAGCCCCTACCACAGCCATCGCCCCTCAGGATTTGAATCAATTCCCCAGTCACCACGCTAGGGGAAAACAAAAGCCTTATTTGAAGTCTCTCCTGACTGTTTTCCTTAGGAAGCTGTCCCACAATGCCTCGGTGAGGGTTGGCAGGCGAGCTGACTAGCCCCGGCCGGACAACTGTCAGGTTGGTTGAAGGATATTAGAGGGAAGTTGATCATGTGTCAACGCTTCTCAGCGCCCACTCACATCAGGGAAGTGATACAGCTGTCACTGTGGCCGACGAGGCGGCTGGCAGAACAGGCCACGTTCACCAACCCAGCTGTCCAATTAGATGCAAGGGCCTGACCCTCAGGTGTGGGGGAGGCAGGGAAGAAGTGCTGAGGAGGACACCACTCCCAGCGGTCTCGGTGGCCTTCTGAGGCTCCTGAGCTGCCTCCCTGGCTGCCTGTGTGCCGCTGAACAGATCAGGGATGCAGGGACATTCAGTCAAGTGATGCTGGCTCCTTCATTCTAACCTTCTCCCATCAGCATTTCTTTATCCTGTTTCCTCCCTTCCTCTCTCCCTTCGTTTCTTCCATCCTCCTTTCTCCCTGCTTTCCTCCCTTCCTGTCTCTTGGGGTGGGTTATGTGATGAGAATATAAAGAAAAGTGCCTAGAACTCCTCTGGGGAGACAGTAGGAATATGTGAGGTTTGATTAGATGCTGAAAGAAAAGCCAAACTGTGGCAGAGAACTCTTTAGTGCTTTGTTCTCAGTGCTTTTAAGAACGCTAGTGTGGTGTTTGATTAAATAACATCATCAATTTGGAAACAATGCTCAGTGTGATAACATGGGAGAGTGTTGTTGAAAACACTGCTCTTTTTTTTTTTTTTCTCCAACTTTCCATTAGATTTTATTTATTTCTTTTCTATTTAACTTTTTTTTTTTTTTTAAAGTTCAAGGGTACAAGTGCAGATTTGTTACATAAGTAAATCGTGTCATGGGGGTTTGTTGTACATATTATTCCATCACCTAGATTATTTTATGTACTGATTTATTTAGAAACGGTCTAGCTCTGTGGCCCAGGCTGAAGTGCAGTGGCACCATCTTGGCTCACTGCAACCTCTGCCTCCTGGGTTCAAGCAATTCTCTTGCCTCAGCCTCATGAGTAGCTGGGATTACAGGCATGTGCCACCACGTCCAGCTAATTTTTGTATTTTTAGTAGAGACGGAGTCTCACCATTTTGGCTAGGCTGGTCATGAACTCCTGACCTCAGGTGATCTGCCCACCCCGGCCTCCCAAAGTGCTGGGATTACAGGTGTGAGCCACCGCGCCCAGCCCTGTCACCCAGAATATTAAGCCTAGTACCCGCTAGTTATTTTTCCTCATCCTCTCCCTCCTCCCACCCTCCACTCCCTGACAGGCTTCAGTGTGTGTTTTTCCCCTCTATGTATTCAGATGTTCTCATCACTTAGCTCCCTCTTATAAGTGAGAGCATATAGTATTTGGTTTTCTGTTCCTGTGTTACTTAGCTAAGGATAATGGCCTCCAGCTCCATCCATATTCCTGCAAAGGACATGATCTTCTTTTTTTATGGCTACATAGCATTCCATGGTATATAAGTACCACATTTTCTTTGTCTGGTCTTCCATTGATTGGCACTGAGGTTGATTCTACGTCTTTGCTATTGTGAGAAGTGCTGCAATGTACATTTGTGTGCATGTGTCTTTATAACAGAATGATTTATATTTTGGGGGGTATATACCCAGCAATGGGATCGCTGGATCAAATGATAGTTATTTCTGGGTCTTTGAGGAATCACCATAGTGCTTTCCACAATAGTTTAACTAATTTACACCCCACCAACACTGTGTAAGTGATCCTGTTTCTCCATAGCCTCGCCAGCATCTGTTATTTTTTGGCTTTTTAATAATAGCCATTCTGACTGGTGTGAGATGGTATCTCATTGTGGTTTTGATTTGCATTTCTCTAATGATCAGTGATGTTGAGCTTTTTTTTCTTATGATTGCTGGCCACATGTATGTCTCCTTTTGAAAAGTGTCTGTTCATGTCCCTGACCTGCTCTTTAATAAGGTTGAAAACACTGCTCTTCAGATTGTGGCCTTTCTCCTCAATCAATCAATCAATCAATCAATCAATCAATCAATACTAACTGGGCCAGTGCCTGTCATTGCAGCACTTTGAGAGGCTGAGGTGGAAGGATTGCTTGAGGCTAGGAGTTCAAGACCAGCAACATAGCCAGACCCTGGTATCTTTCCCAAATGTATGCAGCCAGTACTTGGTAGAGACTGTCTTTACAAAAATTTTAAAAAGCAAAATTAAAAATTATCCAGCCATGGTGGTGCATGCCTGTGGTCTCAGCTACTCATGTGGCTGACGTAGAAAGATCTCTTGAGCTCAAGAGATAGAGGCTACAATGAGCCATGATCACACAACTACACTCCAGCCTGGGCAACAGAGTGAGACCTTGTCTCAAAATAAAATAAAACAAATAAAATAGAAATAAATTTTAAAAATAAATCAAGGCATCATAACTCAGCAGTGTCTTTGTGTATTTTGGGGAAGCAACAGCATGTCCTTAGGAGGTGAGTACATAATGGGGACTGTGGTTTCAGGTCTTACCTCTGCCCTGCCTAGTTCTCTAAGGCCAGGGCAAGGATCCAGCGTGTACTAAAAAGGCCCTGGGGCATTCTTCTTTCTCTTTGTTGAGAGGTGTACTGACATAGGCATGAGCACACCCATCATTTGCATTAGGCTTTGAGTGTACTAAAGACTCCCTCACGCCTCAGTCCCTTTGCTTTTCTCTGGAACCCTATAGGGTGGTTGCCATCCCTCTCATTTTGTAGGAAAGAGAACAAAGTACTGATGGTGTTGCTATCTTTCCCAACTGAATGCAGCCAGTACTTGGTAGAGACTGGATTCAAACTCAGAGTTCTTTATTCCAAGGTTCCTGGCTTGATACAGGAAAAATTTCAATGTA
>NW_012105142.1:2741953-2754313 GCF_000951045.1 Mandrillus leucophaeus
GGCTCACTGCAGCCTCGACCTCCCTGGCTCAGGTGATTCTCCTGCCTCAGCCTCCTGAGTAGCTAAAACCACAGGCATGCATGACCATGTCTGGCTAATTGTATTTATTTATTTGTTTATTTATTTATTTTCTCTAGAGACAGTGTCTGGCTATGTTGCCCAGGCTGGTCTTGAACTCCTGACCTCAAGCCATCCTCCTACCTTGGCGTCCCAGAGTGCTGAGGTTTTAGGCATGAGTCTGTGCCTGGTTGGATTTCCATAGACAGAGCATCATCCATTAGATGATGATGAGTCCTCCAGCCCATGATATCCTCTTGTACATACCCTTCTCCAGCCAGTCAGGGTCACTCCCCTTGTTCATTTCTCACCCCAGGACTTTGCTCCTGGGGGATCTGTTCTCTTGGAGGGCCCTTCCCGTATATTCCTGTTGTCCCCTGCCCCACAACTTCCACCCAGCCAAAAGTATCCTCTTTCCTCCAAACTCCCATAACCCTTAGTTTATACTTTCTTTTTGGTAACTTTCACTGCTGCCCTAAGGCCACCACTATCCATATGAGGGGATGAATCCTGTCCTGGGCTGGTGAATTACAGGTGAATTACAACCACTTTTAGATTCACATATTACCAAGAGCTACTTACTAGTAATCCATTAGGAAGGTTCTTGGGTTAATGTAATGAAGAATTCATAAATAAAAATTAAGAATATACTAGAGTTTGTAGAGGACTCTTCTACCAAGTCTGGGTGGCAGCAGGGCAGAGTTTCCCATGCACCTGGCCCCATACAGAGTATAGAACTTTCTGGAAGGTCATTCTATGACTGGTCTCTTGAGTAGATCATGATATTTCAAAGCCGCCGATCTTGCTTCTACAATTTACAAATTACATTAAAGTTTGCATCCTTTTCAGTTTGCTGCAGTTTGTTCCTCAACCCTACAATGTAGACAGGAACACGTTTTTCACTAAAAGTATTATTGACCTCTAAATTAAAATTTGTTATTTAAGTTGAAGACCTGTTTGCATTGTGATTTCAATATGAATCATCTTTGCTCCTAATGCTAAAACCAATTTATACTTTATCCCCAAACTGTTGTGCTTGTATAGCCATACTTCATGGGTGATGGTCTGTCAGTGAATTTGTTCTCTTTAAATGGCTTGCAACATATTATCAAGGTAAATGCAATAAAATTCCTGGGCTGGTGTTTAGTTTATGAGGCATTGTTTTATAAAATAAAACCAAATGTGTATATGCTTATCTTCATCTCTCATAGAGTAAATAATACACAATTTATGTGTTACTAGCAACTAGCTGATTTTGTTATTCTCCATTTGTTATCACCAGATATTTCACCACAGAAGAATGGGAATGGGAGGGTGAATGTATGCCTGAGTCTAGATGGGTAACAGTCAGAAACATTTGAGAAACGTGCCTTCCATCACTGGACAGCTGATCTTCCTGTTTTACAGTGACCTCTTGCCCCCTTAGTGAGGTGTCTGTTGGAGCCATCTCCCCATCCCATCCACCATTCCAGAGCCAGATCTGTTTGCAGATCTCAACCTCATGATTCCTGTGAGCTGAATGAATGAGCCCTGTGTCCAGGGACCACCCACAGTGTTACCGGCCAAGCCATAAAAATAGTCATAAATGTAGCTAGAATTTATCTAGCACCTTTCTTCCTAAGAATTTCCAGAAATGCTTTCACTTTTTTATCTCACTTAACCTCACTGACCTCTACCTGGGGTCTCCAGGATTTGGTGGAATTTATACCTTTAAGAAGTCCTCCCCCATCCCTTTCCCCTCCATTTGAGAGTCATTTAGGACAGGACGGGCTTCCTACCATGGACAGCCTGGTACCCACCCTAGTCAGGACCAAACTATGCATTCCCCAAGAGAAACAAAAGGAAAAATCCAGGGTGTGAATGAAAAAAAAAGAAAGAAAGAAAAAAGAAAATAATAAGAAATTCTGTCTTGCAAGCAGGCACTTTTGGAAGAAAAAGGTACACACACACAAAAAGAAAATGATCCCTGGGCATTAAGAATGCCTAATTGTCTTAATTTACTTGCTGTTCCTTTAAACTATGCTAGTTCTGGCGCTGACACCCCTTCTTGTTGTCCCGCCTGGACTGTGCATCAAATGCAGCTCACAAACAGGGGGCTTGTATTTTAAAGTGAAGGTTTGAAAAATTAACTGTTCTCCTTTTGCCCTTTCAACTCCTAGATGGAAAATCCCACCCCGATTAGCCAATTGATTTACTCAAAATAAAAACACCACCTTCCACTCTTCTCACCCGCTGTTCTTCTTCCCCCGAGGTTTTCTAACCAGCGGAAGGAGGCCCTTTGCTCCCTAGAAGGTGAAGTCCTTTGGGATGCTCAGGACTGAATAGGGAGAACAAACTGGGCTTCCTGCTAACAACTGGATCGGTGTCGCTGTCTTCCCTCTCTTCCCAAGAGTCCTAGCTTTTGTCTGGCAGACACAACTGCTCCGGTGAGCTCCACTGAGCTTTGCTGGGCATGCGCAGGAGTGCAGGTGGCTGGTGGCACCCTCAGACCCGGGTGGAACACCCGATTTGCACCAGCCTGTGAGGAGGTAGACGGGGCTGTGAAGGCTGCATATTTGGTGGTGGAGAAGTCCTGTGGTCTCCAGTTTTTAGGTGTCCTTCCTATTGATGTCTAGCTTAGGAGGCATAATGTTCTGGGTTTCACGAGGACCTGGAATCACTGCTCTGACTTAAGGATGACGGGAAGCAAACACAATAGAAATGAACCCTTAGTCTTGGAGGGTGGTGAGGAGAGCTCCGGGAAGGGTCAGAAAACCTGCTCCTTCTCATTGTCTGCTCTCTGTGGACTTGCTCTGTGACCTTTCCTAGTCCTTCTGGATGGTCTCTAACATCTCATATGAGTTTATCTCATCTGGATTTATCTGATCCAACTCCATACCCTGAAAGTATTCCCAAACCCAGTTCTATCCTCCAAAGACTGCTTGTCCCAGAAACAGCAGGACAGAGGTCCTCCCTAAGCCGAGAGGGCAAGGGGAACAAATACTGTCTCTTATACACATCTCCTCCTGAGTAGCTAAAACCACAGGCATGCATGACCATGTCTGGCTAATTGTATTTATTTGTTTATTTATTTATTTTCTCTAGAGACAGTGTCTGGCTATGTTGCCCAGGCTGGTCTTGAACTCCTGACCTCAAGCCATCCTCCTACCTTGGCATCCCAGAGTGCTGAGGTTTTAGGCATGAGTCTGTGCCTGGTTGGATTTCCATAGACAGAGCATCATCCATTAGATGATGATGAGTCCTCCAGCCCATGATATCCTCTTGTACATACCCTTCTCCAGCCAGTCAGGGTCACTCCCCTTGTTCATTTCTCACCCCAGGACTTTGCTCCTGGGGGATCTGTTCTCTTGGAGGGCCCTTCCCATATATTCCTGTTGTCCCCTGCCCCACAACTTCCACCCAGCCAAAAGTATCCTCTTTCCTCCAAACTCCCATAACCCTTAGTTTATACTTTCTTTTCGGTAACTTTCACTGCTGCCCTAAGGCCACCACTATCCATATGAGGGGATGAATCCTGTCCTGGGCTGGTGAATTACAGGTGAATTACAACCACTTTTAGATTCACATATTACCAAGAGCTACTTACTAGTAATCCATTAGGAAGGTTCTTGGGTTAATGTAATGAAGAATTCATAAATAAAAATTAAGAATATACTAGAGTTTGTAGAGGACTCTTCTACCAAGTCTGGGTGGCAGCAGGGCAGAGTTTCCCATGCACCTGGCCCCATACAGAGTATAGAACTTTCTGGAAGGTCATTCTATGACTGGTCTCTTGAGTAGATCATGATATTTCAAAGCTGCCGATCTTGCTTCTACAATTTACAAATTACATTAAACTTTGCATCCTTTTCAGTTTGCTGCAGTTTGTTCCTCAACCCTACAATGTAGACAGGAACACGTTTTTCACTAAAAGTATTATTGACCTCTAAATTAAAATTTGTTATTTAAGTTGAAGACCTGTTTGCATTGTGATTTCAATATGAATCATCTTTGCTCCTAATGCTAAAACCAATTTATACTTTATCCCCAAACTGTTGTGCTTGTATAGCCATACTTCATGGGTGATGGTCTGTCAGTGAATTTGTTCTCTTTAAATGGCTTGCAACATATTATCAAGGTAAATGCAATAAAATTCCTGGGCTGGTGTTTAGTTTATGAGGCATTGTTTTATAAAATAAAACCAAATGTGTATATGCTTATCTTCATCTCTCATAGAGTAAATAATACACAATTTATGTGTTACTAGCAACTAGCTGATTTTGTTATTCTCCATTTGTTATCACCAGATATTTCACCACAGAAGAATGGGAATGGGAGGGTGAATGTATGCCTGAGTCTAGATGGGTAACAGTCAGAAACATTTGAGAAACATGCCTTCCATCACTGAACAGCTGATCTTCCTGTTTTACAGTGACCTCTTGCCCCCTTAGTGAGGTGTCTGCTGGAGCCATCTCCCCATCCCATCCACCATTCCAGAGCCAGATCTGTTTGCAGATCTCAACCTCATGATTCCTGTGAGCTGAATGAATGAGCCCTGTGTCCAGGGACCACCCACAGTGTTACCGGCCAAGCCATAAAAATAGTCATAAATGTAGCTAGAATTTATCTAGCACCTTTCTTCCTAAGAATTTCCAGAAATGCTTTCACTTTTTTATCTCACTTAACCTCACTGACCTCTACCTGGGGTCTCCAGGATTTGGTGGAATTTATACCTTTAAGAAGTCCTCCCCCATCCCCTTCCCCTCCATTTGAGAGTCATTTAGGACAGGACGGGCTTCCTACCATGGACAGCCTGGTACCCACCCTAGTCAGGACCAAACTATGCATTCCCCAAGAGAAACAAAAGGAAAAATCCAGGGTGTGAATGAAAAAAAAAGAAAGAAAGAAAAAAGAAAATAATAAGAAATTCTGTCTTGCAAGCAGGCACTTTTGGAAGAAAAAGGTACACACACACAAAAAGAAAATGATCCCTGGGCATTAAGAATGCCTAATTGTCTTAATTTACTTGCTGTTCCTTTAAACTATGCTAGTTCTGGCGCTGACACCCCTTCTTGTTGTCCCGCCTGGACTGTGCATCAAATGCAGCTCACAAACAGGGGGCTTGTATTTTAAAGTGAAGGTTTGAAAAATTAACTGTTCTCCTTTTGCCCTTTCAACTCCTAGATGGAAAATCCCACCCCGATTAGCCAATTGATTTACTCAAAATAAAAACACCACCTTCCACTCTTCTCACCCGCTGTTGTTCTTCCCCCGAGGTTTTCTAACCAGCGGAAGGAGGCCCTTTGCTCCCTAGAAGGTGAAGTCCTTTGGGATGCTCAGGACTGAATAGGGAGAACAAACTGGGCTTCCTGCTAACAACTGGATCGGTGTCGCTGTCTTCCCTCTCTTCCCAAGAGTCCTAGCTTTTGTCTGGCAGACACAACTGCTCCGGTGAGCTCCACTGAGCTTTGCTGGGCATGCGCAGGAGTGCAGGTGGCTGGTGGCACCCTCAGACCCGGGTGGAACACCCGATTTGCACCAGCCTGTGAGGAGGTAGACGGGGCTGTGAAGGCTGCATATTTGGTGGTGGAGAAGTCCTGTGGTCTCCAGTTTTTAGGTGTCCTTCCTATTGATGTCTAGCTTAGGAGGCATAATGTTCTGGGTTTCACGAGGACCTGGAATCACTGCTCTGACTTAAGGATGACGGGAAGCAAACACAATAGAAATGAACCCTTAGTCTTGGAGGGTGGTGAGGAGAGCTCCGGGAAGGGTCAGAAAACCTGCTCCTTCTCATTGTCTGCTCTCTGTGGACTTGCTCTGTGACCTTTCCTAGTCCTTCTGGATGGTCTCTAACATCTCATATGAGTTTATCTCATCTGGATTTATCTGATCCAACTCCATACCCTGAAAGTATTCCCAAACCCAGTTCTATCCTCCAAAGACTGCTTGTCCCAGAAACAGCAGGACAGAGGTCCTCCCTAAGCCGAGAGGGCAAGGGGAACAAATACCCCGGAAACTCCTTTTCTTTTGTACATTCTCCCCGTGTTTCTCCCTACATCCCCCCCACTTAATTTTCTTGACAAGACAGCCATTGTGTTTGTTTTTAAAAGTATACACATGCTTGCACACATACATATGACATGTAATGTTATGATGATGTTTGTTTGAAAAAAGATACATATATATGTGTGTATATATATATTTATAATGTTATATGTATTTTTGGTTTGTTCTGTAAACAGCATCATGCACAATTAATACCCACAGCCCATTGAGTTGTGTGAGTGCATCATTGTGTGGTTTTCTGTGATTTATAAGACATGGGAGCTAATGGCTGTCAGCTGGGAGATGCAGTGACCTGGAGAGAGTAGTGGAGCCCTCTTTGCTTCAGCAAAAATGAGAAGTGGGCCATGCCTGGTGCTCACGGCTGTAATCCTAGCACTTTGGGAGGCTGAGACAGGAAGATGACTTGAGACCAGGAGTTTGAGACCAGCCTGGCCAACAAAGGGAGGCCACCCCTCTCTACAAAATATACATATTTTAATTAGCTGGGCGAGGTGGTGTCCATGCTTGTAGTCTCAGATTCCTGGGATGCTGAGGTAGGAGGATCACTTGAGCCCAGGAGTTCAAGGCTGCAGTGAGCTATGATTGCACGGCTGCATTCCAGCCTGGGCAACAGAGCAAGACCCTGTGTCTCCAAAAAAAAAAGAGAGAGAAAGAGAGAGACCTACAATTATCCAATTTGTGGCGGGCTAGACTGAGGAGGGTGAGCTGCCCAGAAGGAAAATTGAAGGGGGCACCCACTCAGGGCCCTGCATGTGCTGGGCCCTGAGTGCAAAGTCTCCTTGCAATTTGCTCTCCGGGCACCCTATTGCCTCTCTCTAGTCTGTGCCCTGCCCAGAGAGCAGCTCCACGCTCCTCCTTTAGTCTACATGGTGCTCCCCCTGGGGACTCTGTCTCTCTTCCCCTCACTCTGCCCCTTCAGAGCCCTTGTCTCCACTATTAATATGCACTTCTTTGTGCTTTTATTTGTCTAATGGTTCTATCTTTCCACCGGCCTGTGAGACCCACAAAGCCCAGGTCAGGCCTGTTCTGTTCTATAAAATTCACCCCTGTGCTTAGCATGGAACTTGGCCCCGTGCAGATGCTCACAAAATGAATGAATAAGTGATGCCGAGAGAAGAGGGGAAAAGGAGCCGGCCAGCAGGCAGTTCATGGGGGCAGAGCCCAGGTCTAGCAGCTCTGGAGATGTGGAGAGAGGCTGCCTCCCACAGGAGCTCCAGTGTAACCTTACACAGGAAGGGCCATGGATGGGCCATGTCCCGGAACTGTGATAGCAAAGTCAAGACTATGCAAGGACAGGATGGAGAAGATAGGTCACTCCACAGGCTGCTGGGTGGCTCAGGAAACTCAGCACCCCTGCAAGGGACCCTGATTCCTTCACCCTTTCCCATGCACACAGCTAGCCTTACTTTTCAGAGCTCAAGACTCTTCCCCAACCCGTAACTCCCTGTAGGTTGGCCAGCCCTTCGGGGAGATGCCCTGTTCTTCAGTGTGGCCCATCCAGTGTTTAGATGGCCTGCCACACCGGACCCACAAATCAGCCTGCACACCTCTCCCTAACTTGTCTGTATTATGTTCATTTGCTGGGTGGTGATAAATATTAGAATAAAATAAACTAAAGATGGCTGGTGAGGGCTCTGTTAGCTGTCTTTATGGTCTCCACTGCAGCTGTATGACAGCTTAGTTGGGAGTAAGCGGTCTCTTTTCACCGAGTAACTTTAGCCTTGGGAAAGACGAACATCAGCTAACTCCAGAGCGATGATGGTCAGTGCCAGTCAGTAAATCAGTCAGATTTTAATTACTGGACGGATGACAGGGTGCAGTGACAGGTTGCAGTCCACAGGAGAGTCTTCCTTCAAAGCCACTTTAAAACCAGAGAGTGCTTCAAGAGGAAAAACCAGATGCAGAGATCAGAGGCCCAGCTCAAGAGGAGGGTGGGTTCCCGTTCCCGTCACTTTAACCACTTCCTGCTTGCATGTGGACAGAGCGAGGGGGGCCGGCGGCTGGCCTGGTACAGGGAGGTTTCCTTCCTTCCCCAACCCCTTCTCTCAAATTTCCCCTTGCCTTCCTTTTCTTTCAGCCCTGTGATTTTTAATAGGTTCCTACAGCTCTTTGCCTCCGCGGCTGTTTCGTGCCAGGAAAGCCGCGGCAGATTTGTAAAGTGGCAAACCCTGCTAATTAGTTAGATGAAGTTGCCTTTCTGACAGTGGCTCTGGCGTCAGAGAAGGTGACATACCTTAGAGTGACTGCACCGGGGAGGCCTCTCCATTGTTCTCCTCGTGCTCTTCCCGCGCCTTATTACCGATGCCCTGATAATCACCCTTCCTCGAAAATCCCACCCCAAAGCTGCTCACTGCAGGCCTGGCTCCTGGCAGAAAGTCTCCTGCCTGGTATGGAGCCCCCTGCAGACCCTACGACCTTCTCTAGGAATGCTCTGCCCCCAGCACCAGGGAAGAGGGCTAGGACAAGGAGTTTAGGATACATGCGTGCAACATTTCGCCTTGTGTGAGTGGAGCCGGGGGGACGGGACGGCGTGATGGGAATGACTTGCAGTGACTTTGGGGACATTGGGATGTGCTGTTTCAGGACGTTCTTTTGTACTGCCAAACGGGTCTTGGCATCCTGTGGACTGCAAACAACATGAAGACCAGGACCATTTCCCGGTGAAAGTGACGGAAATCATCCCTCCTGTAGAAACCGTAGCCCAGCCAAGACAAGGCGATGCTCTATCTCCTCTTCTTCTCCATTACGGCCCCTGAGAGGTGGCAAGGCCCATAAAGATCACCTACTATGACTTCCTCATGTTGCCAACAAGAAGGGTCCTGGAGAGGATGGGGACTATCCTGAAGTCACCCAGCTAGGTGAGAGAGAGTGATGGGTTTCCTGCTTCCTATCTCACTCAGTCGCATCCAGTTCAGTATTAATCAGCCATCTGCAATATGACTCAATTGCAACCGGCATCGTCACTGAGGGCTGAGGGTCATTTGTTACAAAGCTCACAGCAAATGGGCATTTCTCACTGGGCGTGTAGGTCGGATACGGCAACCTTGCTCCAGGCTGCAAGTCAGATTCAGGTCTGCTCCTTTACCTCTCATTCCAAGGCTCAGGCTGAAGGGACCGTGACCACCTGGGGCATGTTCCTCTCCTGGCAGACTGCAGGAGTGAGAGAGGGCAAGCCAAATCCCACAGACACATGCAAATCCTGTGGTTCCCTCATGGCCCCTCAGCATCCATTGACCAAAGCAGCCACATGCCTAAGTCCAAAGACAAAGAGCCACCGACTCTATCGGGAGAGATGGAAAAGGCACACACAGGTCACCAAAGCTACGAGTGTAAAATCCCGTTACAGGGAGGGAGAAAGACTAAGAAATAACAATCCAATTCTTTCCCTATCACAACCCAGTGAGTTTTCCGATGGCAAATTGGATGAAATTGCTTCCTTCTCTCCCAGAAATGATAAGCAGTTCCTTATTCTTGCCAAGAGAATCTCTAAACTCCTTAGTAGGAAAGCCCGTCACATGGGCCCCACTTTGCCTACCCAGTCGGTCTTAGAAACTCCCCAGAGCCACCATTCCTTCTAGAAGATGCCCCGGATGATGAGGCCCATAGTGTGCTGAGTGCTCAAGGCTGGCGTGGGCGGGGGGCGGGGGGTGCGCTGGGTAAGCTGACTATTTCCCAGGAATCAGATGAGTTTATTCCCAAACCTGCTTTACTTGTAATTGTCATTATACAATTTAATAAATTGTGCACATTGATCAAATAAGAGGTGAAAAAATTAGATTTTTTTGCCTCTGAAAACTAAGTTGAAAGCTTTGGAAAGACTCCAGAGAGACCGGAGTACTGATAAAAGTTTCTACGAGGGAAGCTACAGTAGAGTATATGTCTGAGGCAGGAAATCGTGAAGATAAAGATTCTGCACTTAGGTGGCTGCACGAAGTGTCTCCACTTTGCAGAGCCTGAAACTGGAAGTGGTGGGTGCAACATCCCAGTGCGGTTTTTGCAAGAAAGGAGACGTGGGATCCATTTGCAAACTCTGACCTGAAGGCTCTGCATCCAAAGATTTGAGGTCTCTGCAATTTTATATCCCTCTACATAAAGGTGGTCTCCATTTCTGTCCCAGCTCACTGAGGGAAGACCTTCGGGCTGCATTTGCTGTAGAGTTGGTAGGAATGGAGCTTAGTAGATCCTGCCGGTTACCCTCAAAGTTAATTGCATCAGAGAGGCCCTCCAGGACCCAGGAACGGTCAGAGCCACCCGGATTGTGGCACCTGTGCCCCACAAGAAGAGTATGCTTGGGTTTCTCTCTCCAGCTGTGGGTTTGGGTCACCACTCTCCATCCCAAACCATCAACACAGATGGACTCTTCTCCTCGCGATGCCTGTGCCTACCCAGACGGCCAGGGCCGGAAATAACAACTGAGCCTTGGGAATGCTGCACTGTGGAGCCCACAGTCCCGTGTGCAAGAATTCAGGTGCAATGAACACATCTGCATCTCCTCTTCTGGGAGACGGGCCCCACGTCTGCAAGTGAATATCCTCCCAGGGGGGAGCCCTGAAATGCACTTGAACTCTGATTTGTTTTTAGCACTTTACGGTCAGCTTCAAAAAATAATTTTAATATCTAGACCTCTGTTGGGAGAGCGTTGTAATGGAAATACAGTATTTTCCAAGGATTAAACAGAAGCCCACAGTGAACAGAGGCCGCCCCTTGGTCTCTGCACAATTGTAAATATAATTTTTAAAGAAATAAGGTATAATGCAAATGATTATTTATGTCCCGTTTCTCTATTCCAAGTAGAGAAAAACCTAACCAGTGTTTCTGCTTTCCTCATTTCCTAATTCCAAAAGTAATTTAACAAAAACAAACAAGTAAACTGAAGGGAATGGTAAAATAATCGGTAACTCTCGAAAGAGAACAGCAGTTTCTCGGCTTTTAGATTAATTCATTTTGTTCAATGCAGATGTGTTAAATCTATTCATATCCACATATTCGAGATGAGTTATTTTACTACATTGTTGTGCTGTATAAAATGAGTTATTTTGGTGAATTAAATGCTAGGGTGTAATTTTCAAAGGAAACAGAGGTTTGTAAATGCAGCACAACGCATGTCAGTGTTTCAATGTGATTATTAAATATTACAGGAAATACATCTCATGATCATTTACTTTTCTCCTTTTGTCTTTTTTTAAATGTGTATACAGGTTGTGGTGCAAATGGATATTGCAACTACAAAGATGTCAAAGAAAATGCAACTATCGTCATTCATGGAATTGTATCTCCCCTTGAAGGATACAAATATTCTATTTTGTTAATCACCATCAAAGAAACTGAAAGAACTGAATGCTTGACTCTGATATCTCAGCACCCTTTACAGCAATAGTGCAAGGGGTTGAGGGAGGGAGGCAGTGAAGTCCCATGAAAAAAAAACAATTTCCATAGAGTATTCAATTTGCCAAAACGATGGCTCAGAGAAAGTTAAATACGTTGATTAATGTATCTGGTATGGACTTACTGAGTGTTTCTTGATTTTGGAATGCCTTGCCTAGACTTGAAAATGAGCTTGGAGATTCTAGCCCCAGAAGGAAAATAGGTGGGGACTTTCCTTCCTATTAGCTCAGTGGCCAAAGTCACTGGCCCTGGGAGGCCACTGTTCTGCGCAGCTCAGGCGTAGCCAGTGAACCCTCTTGAATTCAGCATTCCAGGCCATTACTACCAATCCATCACAATTGGCATATGCAAATTGAAATATATTCCCCCCTGCTGCCGGGAGTTAGATCAACTTGCCCACTTTATAGTGTAGACAGCCCTTTTTGCCTCCACTCTAGAAATTCTTAAACTACTGCTGCTGCCATAATATGGGCGTGTCCTTCTGGGTCAGCTGTGGTTTGGGGCAGCAGCATCCTACCTTGCTGATTGTCACTGACTGTAGCCCCTTCCCACAATCATCATGTAAAAGCAAAAACACGAATGGAAAGAAATAAGGAAACGGATCCCAAACTTTGTCTTGGGGAAGAAAAGCTGGGGTTGGGGGTACTGGGCACTGCTCCTTGGCCATCTCCTCATAGCTTTGCCCCGACGTGAGTCCAAATGCTTATGAGAATGTAAAACAGAATATGACTGGTGCTGTATCAATGTCTTCTCAAATTTCAGGTCAGAATTTTAAAAATCTAAAAACATGACATTAACTAATGAAAAAGAAAGCCCTCGATTTTCCCATTTTCTTTTGCATTGGATTACAGGTTGAAGGCGATGAGAAGGAGG
>NW_012105142.1:2754363-2773932 GCF_000951045.1 Mandrillus leucophaeus
CCCTCGATTTTCCCATTTTCTTTTGCATTGGATTACAGGTTGAAGGCGATGAGAAGGAGGACAGAGTGAGTGCAGAAAGCGGAAGAAAGTTCAGGCAAGAAAGGAGAATGCATGGGAGTGTCTGCTCCAAGCAAAGCCTTCTCTGCACTCTTTCATTGAACAGACAAAACATAGAAAAGACAGCAAAGAAAGAAAGAGAGAGGGCCGGGCGCCATGGCGCATGGTTGTAATCCCAGCACTTTAGGAGGCTGAGGTGGGCGGATCACCTGAGGTCAGGAGTTCGAGACCAGCCTGACCAACATGGTGAAACCCCATCTCTACTACTAATAAAAAATTAGCTGGACATGGGGCACGTGCCTGTAATTCCAGCTGCTAGGGAGGCCGAGGTGGGAGAATCAATTGAACCCCTGAGGTGGAGGCTGCAGAGAGCTGCGATCACGTCCTTGCACTCCACCGGCCTGGGTGACAGAGCGAAACTCCGTCTCAAAAAAGGAAAAGAGAAAAGAAAAGAAGAGAGAGCTCAAGAAGAATTTTTGCCAAAAACTAAAACCAAAAACAAAATAAATACAACAATCTCCTTGTAGAAACGGGGAGTCTGGGACCCGATGCGTTGCTGAAGAACAGAAGCCTCTCTGTGCGCAGCTCGTTGCATTTTTTCTTGGGTGAGTTAAACAAGAAGGTGGGAAAGCAGAGCCTGCTTTATGTTGCATCTCTCTTTTCCTCTCATTGAAGTGGGAGCTTGAGCGATTTGGCGGCTGGATCTGGGAACCTGCCTGCCAAACTCCACCTGCTGAAGGGACTTGCTCCAGCTGTTTCCAAGAGCTCCTCTTCTGCAAAGGTTTATCGGAGAAGAGAGAGCTAATAAAAAAACATGATGAATCAGGAAGCAGAGGCGAGCCGAGGAGCTCACTGTAGGGAGCCTCCCGCCCTTCCTTCTCGGGGGCCAGCCCACCCTAGCTCTGCCTGGGCACCCACCTGGTGTGAGCCTAAGGAGGGCCCAGAAACAGCAGGCTGGGCTCAGAAGCCACTCACTTGGGTCCTTAATGCTGACCTGAGCCTCTGTGGTTTCTCTGAGTGAGTCAGTGCTGGGCAGTCGGAGGGGATTTCCTGACACTATGGGGGATCCTAGCTTTAGCAGTGCAGGGAGTTTGGATGCTGACATTCACCTTAACCAGGGTGAGGATGATGGGTGATGTGACCTTGGAGTTACAGCCTCAATTGTTCTCAGTCCCATGATGGGAGTGTCTCACTACATTGCATTACATTTTACAAAATGAAAGACGTATTTTTTAAAATACAACGTGGATCGTAAAGGCAAGCTAGTACTTCTAATATTCCTCTCAAGATTCAATGGTGTACCCTACATGGAAAGGAAAAATGGCTTGCTCACCCAACTGGGAGGCCACTGTGGGTCTCAAACAAATTACCGTCCTAAGGGATTTCCATGAATAACTTTGACATAAATGACTTTCACCTTCAGACATACAGTTATGTTTGCATGAGCACAGAAGCACCAGGAGGCTTAGACACTCTGATCCTTGATTTGCTATAATATAAGAAAGGGGCTTTGTGCTTTAGGCCCCAAGCCTACCCACTGATTCCCTTGCAAATATTTTCTAGGTATCTACTTCAAGTCAGGCTTGTCCTGGATCTTAGGGGCAGGAAGAAAATAAGATATTCCTGCCCTCAAGATGCTTGTATTTAGCAATGGGCTGATACACAGGCAGAAAGGAAGGTAGAGGTAATAAATGACTTTCCATCACATTATCCTCCAAATCTGGACCTTGCTGTGGATTTCACTTTAATAGTCTCATTTTGAGCTGGATTAATAGCTACATATCTTATTAATACATACCGTACACCTTCTGTAAACCTGTTAAATTCCTGGGACCAGAGGGGTCAGATGCCCAGTCCTGAGTGGTGACATTTTACAGCTGGAAGGAAAGGACCAGTGTCTGCACAGCGCATTGCAAAATGAGGGTCTGGGTGCTGAGGCACATTCATTCAACAAGTGTGTATTGAGCACCTATTTTGTCCTAGCACTGAACTTGGTCTGGGATGAACTTGGTCTTAGGACCAAGTTCTGTGCTTTAATGTGCTTAAGCACATTGTCCTGTGCTTGAGAGGCTCATCACTGGGTATAGTGGCTCACACCTCTAATCTCAGCACTTTAGGAGGCTGAGGAGGGAGGATCACTTGAGTCCGGGTGTTCAAGACTAGCCTGGCCAACATAGTGACACCCTATCTCTACAAAAAATTTAAGCAATTAGACAGGCATGGTGGCTCATGCTTGTAGTTCCAGCTACTCAGGAGGCTGCAATGGGAGGATCACTTGAGCCCAGGAAGTTGAGGTTGCAGTTAGCTGTGATTGTGCCATGGCATTCCAGCCTGAGTGACAGAGAGAGATCCTGTCTCAAAAACTAAACAAAACAAAGTAAAAAAAAAAAAAAACAACTTAAAGAGGCTCACACTCAGAAGGGAAGATAGAAACAGAAACTATCATTGGAAAATGGCAAGTCCCTTGCTAAGAGACACACAGGATAGAGGAACAAGAATGCAGCCTGAGGAAATCAGGGGAGACTCCCTGAAGGAGGTGATGCTGTCATCATGTAATCTGGTTGTTACTATCTCCTTATGTATCTAGAATTCCCTTGCTCCATGTGAGCTCTGGGAGGGTAGGGCCAATGTCTAAGGGTTTCCACTTGGAATACCTATTCCTCCATCGCTGATGATTTGCCAAGATTTGGGGAAAGAAGAGGTTGGCAGGGGGTAGACGGAGGGGCACTTCAGACAGAAAATATGTAGGAAAATAGAAGCAGAGGCATAGGAACCAGACCATGTGAATATACTTAAGCTATAGGAGGGGAAAGGACCCAGAGATCCGGAGTGGATGTCTGTGGCCAGCCTCCTGCAAGCAGCCTCCCTGGGTTTGACCAGCACCAGCACATTGTTTAAAATCTGCTTGGATGTGCACACAGCAGGGAGCTCCGGAAGGCTCTAGTCCCTCCAGGACCAACACAGCTCTCTGGGGTGTTACCTCTGCTCCATTCCCACTTCTCCTAAAGACAAGCAGGTGCGACACCCTTGGCATAAATGAAATCTGAACAGGTGGCATCTTGTCCTTTCCAAGGACCAAGAATTCTGCACCTTTCCCAAAAAGGTGTGTGGCTTTTTTCAAGATTCCTCCCTTGCTCTACAAACCACTCTGCCTGTTTGACTTGCACATTCCCTCCTCTGAAACACACAAGGTGCACTTTTGGAAAACAAGCAGGAGCTCCCCATCTCCCACGTCAATCCCCAGCTTCCTCCGTGAGGCCCTGGACAGACTTCCTGAGCCGGGCCCCACAATGGCTCCTCCACCTCTCTCCGGCAGGTTTCAAGATTTTCAAACATGGGTAAAACAGGTATTTCCCAAGATAGCTTCTACATATGTGGCAGGGATCTCTTTTTAATAAGAGCTTTCAAAAGCAACCTTCTGCTTCTGAGCTTTGCAAAACACGGCTCTATAAAAAGTTAGCGAGCCTCCTTGCAGCACGTCTTGTTAGCTTCCCTTGCCATTCCCTTCCTGTTAATTCCATGATTAAACATTTGCCCCCAACTATACGAGACGTTAGATGAGAATGGAACAATCCTGCCATGAAACCGCGGGTATGGAGAAAGAGGATTTTTTTTTCTTTCCCCCCTCTTTCTCCTCACAAATAGGAGATTTACGGTAATTAATGCCATTTAGTTTAATCTATAAATGTTTGAGGAAGTGATGCTATTTGTTTTAAGTACTACTCTCAGCGAGAAAATGCAGAGTCCCCTCCAATTTCTGACTTTATGCTCAAGAGCTAATGAACTGAATTCTTAGTAAACATTGGCAAAAGATGCAAATGAACAGACAGAGGCTCGAAATGCAGAGGGACACATGAGAAGGAGCTAATTTTACACAATTGACTCTGTAACCTTTTTGGATCAGTGGAATTAGAGACTGATTAATCAGCCATGATTAGCATTCATTGAAGCTTTTGACACTGGTGCATTGTTTGTGGTTGTTTCTGTTCCCTCTTTCTTTCCTTTTTTTCCTCTCTCCCTTTCTACTTTTCTCCCCTCTTCTTGCTCTCCTGGGGTTAACAGTTTCTAATACATTTCACTGCCTGTCTATCATCCTGGATGGGTCGGAGCTAGTCTTTATGGACTTTTAAAATTAATACTAGACAGTTCTCTCATGACATGTCCTTGCTTCTGCTGCTGCGCGTGGCTGTTTAATTGTAGAGGTGGCCTCTTGTGGCCGCATGCTCCCAATGTTTAGCAAGGGTTGGAAATATGGATGTTAGGAGAAAAACTGGCAGATGGCTGACAAGGCATTTTTACTCATAACACACCAGTAAAACTTTAACTCAGAAGATTTAGTGCGAGAGCGTTCCAGCCAGCAAGCTGCAGCCATATGCAGATTTTTTTTCAAACTTCTAAACTGATGGTTTTGCAAAGTGTGCATAAGCAGCCTTTATTGATTATGATGTTAAAAATTGAAAGCGTCAGTATCATTTAGCTCGAGACAGTTTTAAAGGAAAAATGAACATTCGTTTTCATTATGAACTACGAAAAGGCCAGGGGCTGGTGAGGTCCACATTCATTATTTCTTAAATTCCAGAGAGGAATTCTCTCAAGTAGGTGTCTCTTCAAAAAAAAAAAAAAAAAAAAAAAATGTATGCACTTGAAGGATGGGAGTCAAGCTGCAGTTCACTAATTCAAGGTGAGGTTATGCGGGGCTCATCAGCATGACTCATGGGCTGGTGGTAAGGGCACACCTTGTGGACTGCTGCTTGCCACGTTGGAGATGGTATTTATGCTGCACTCCATGTGCATTGATCTCACCCAAAACTATGCTAAATAACTCTGAGGAACTGACAGGAACCCCCAAAACTAGGGCAGAGCAGCCCAGGGCCTCTGCTGCCTGCCTTATTTCATCCCGGGGACTACAAGGGCGGCTTACCTGGGAGCAGTCGATTGGCCTTAACGTCCATCTTTAGCTGCTTTGTTTGTGTCCTGCTAAGGAGGAAGCCATGTTTGGGGCCAGTCATGCATTCCCTTTGAGGACAGTGCGGTATAGGACCACGTGACATTTCTTCCTCTGCTGAGTTAATGTTAAAAATGCCCAAAGGCATTTGTTTCTCTTACAGCTTACTGGCTTAATATTTTAAAATGGGAAATCATTGCTACACCGGAGAGAAAAACGATGGCAACAACAAAAGACTAAGGCAGAAGGAAATCATTGCGTTTGCCCAAGCAATCCAAGGAACGTCTACCTAACTCTGCAGAGGGAGACCAGCTTCCGTCCACCTCCCTGGATTCTGCATTGCTCCTTCTAGCTACAGATGCTGGAGAATCACAGCCCGTGAGGATAACTCTGAAGCAAAAGAAACTCCACATTGCAGAGACAATGAAAGAGGCCCAGCAAACCTGACTTGTGGGGGCAGCCTGGAGCAGAAACATCTGTTTCCAGCTAAGATGCTAAAGTGCTGCTTGATGCAATAAACTTGAATTCTAGTGCAGTTTGAGCCCAGACTTTATGTTAGGAGCTGGAATGAGTGCTATTTCCACGCACCTTAAGTTCCTTAATCTTTGCAACTATTATATTATCTTCATTTTACAGATGGAAAAGTTTATTTTGAGGAGCACTGGGCCATTTAATTCGTTTGATTGCTGGTAGGCAAGCAACTTGTCCAAAGACACTTAGATAGCCAGGGGAGAAATCCTCCAGAGGATTCACTTCTTTCTGGGAGGACAGGAAGCCCCACCTCTTTGGATTGTGTACATGCTTGCTCACTGTACCGGCATCCCTCACAAAGGCACTACAAGACCTGTTTCTCTGTCCTCTTAGCTCAGGCCTGAGGTTAGAAAGATTTAAGGAGTGTGGATTTGCATGTCACGCCTTTAGCCTGGAGGTCAGAGTTCTCCACATACTAAGAAACTGATCAGACATTCTTTTCAAGATAATTGTGGGCAGCACCCGCTCTTGAAAACTGATGCTGACTCACAAGTTTTCTGGAAGTACTGGATGAGTTTTATTAGGTTGGTGCAAAAGCAGTTGCGGTTTTGCCGTTCCTTTTAATAAATATTTGGGTAATTGAAGCAGAAAGAGTGGTGGTTAGGGATGGAACCATCACTCCCAGTGACAAGGCAAGTCCCTCCTGAACAGTACACTCGGGTAAACCCATTACTAACAAGCATCATAGGGACATTTTACAAGTTTAATTACCAGAGAGCTTAATAGAGAGCTCTCACCCAGTGCCCTGACAAGTGATGAAGTAACTGGGCCAGTATCAGTCAGATTTTATTTTCTCTGGGATTGGGCTATTGGATTGCCAACGAGTCAGAACTGCTGAGAAACTGGCTCCACTCCCTGGCTGAGGGATCTAGGGCAGGATAAACATTTGTCCAAACACCGAAGCACAACCCTGAAATTTTTTGTAAGAAGTTATTTTGGAGAGTGGACTGGAGTATATACTCTGGCATGAGTAGCATTTTGCTGGGAGCATTGTTTAGCTGGGCCCTCACGGAGCCCCAGTGGGATCGGGAGAAAGGAGGGTAATTCTAAAGTCCACATCTGTGAGGGTTGAACTGGTGGCATCAAAGGGTGCAGCTCCAACTTCTCCTCTGGGCTCCAAAAACTAAATGGAGACCATTCTTGTTTATGTCCAGTTTGGGATTCAGAAAGCCCCCTCCAGCTTGAGGGATGGCATGGGAACCAGGAGGAAGCAGAAGGATCATTCAATATCAAAATGTCCCTGAACTCTTAGACAGCTCCAGGCAACTCTAGGGGTGCGATAGACCATCTTTATTGGTCCAAAGTCTGCATTAACTAATGCTTATTGGATGGTGAATTATAACAGAAACTCTGTTAATGTGTGGGAGAACCACATGAATATCAAACAAATTCATTATGATCGGTGCTATTACAGTGAATACCAAATGAGATCATAATGATGGAACAATGAAAGTGTTACCGATAGATTTTATTTCTGTAACAAATCCTCCATGTAAAAGCCCCTCCTGTAGTGTTAATTCTAATATAAGTTTGCATTTGAATATTGGCCTCATCAAGTAAATTATGTTTTCCAGTAGCCCACACAACAATGTTTAGGGTTGTGTTTTGGGTCGTGCGTTCTTTTTGCCACTAGGATAAGACCCCACCAGACAATTTCCAGTCCGCCTATAGAGTTTGATGACTACTATGAAGGGTCACATTTTCCTTTGAGTGTCCAATCATTAGAAATTCATTTAGTATTCAATGTAATAACACTAATGCAATAGGACAGGATGAGTATGAAATTCATCTTGCATTCATATAGATGTGATATGTACATCTATCTGAAAGGTTTCCACTCTAATTCAGCATGAGTTTAGTCCTAGTTAATGGCCACTTTAAAAATAAAGCATTACTAGAGATGAAGGCTCAATTTCTCTTGATGGACATTTGGAATTTTGTGGACACACAGCCATAATGTCAAGAATTTTTCCAATCAGTCTAAAGCCGTTCAGAGTGTGGACACCAATGCTCCTCTGGGCCAAAGCTTGGGAGATGCAATTGAGCTGAAATGCACTGATAACATGTTAGAAGGCTGACACGCATCCAGAGTTTCCTGTGCTCCTGACTCCGTGCTCAATGCCATGGCTGGGTGATCAGTTTAAGCCAGAGAGGAAGGTACCATTCATAATTCAATTTACATTGAAGAAATGGAAGTTTGGAGAGGTTGGGTAACTTGTTCAAGTATCTTGCAGGTAGTGCGTGGCAGAGACAAGAGTCAAACCTGTGGTCACAGACCTGCTTTCTAGAGTGGCCTGTGAGAACTGTGGCTTTCCTTCCAGTGCTGAGCCAAGTTTAGGGTGTCAGTAAATACTTGGATGAACGCATCATTGATAGATGTCTTCATGGCTAAAGCGATAGGAAAGCCCTGCGGAGTCGATAAGTATCCAGCTCAGGCATGAATTTTTGTGCGTATCTCTATTAGCTGCTTCCAGGGATCAAATTTTGGAGGCCAGAGACTAGCGAGGCACCCTCCCACACACTGTTGCTCCATGTCACACACTCACCCTCATAAACATAGACATGTCATGGAGAATTTCCAATGCTCCCAAGCAGACCCTTAAGAATCCTGCCCCAACTCTTGGCATCAGGATGGTTACTACAGAAAGTGAACCCACTCATTTCCTGCCATTTCTGTTCTAGATAAGACACACCCAGATGCTTTACGTGGGACTGAGCAACTTCTCTGCTAAGTCCTCAATAAAATGCACTTTGATGCTCCTCCATAAAGGCATGGGTGCATGTCCAGCCACACTGTCACAGCGTTCTGGATAGAGCACGACACACACACGTGCATGCACACACACAAACACACACACACACACACCATCTTACACTGAAACTCAAACTGGCTTACAGTTAGTTCCCTATCAAGAATTAATGCAATATCATGCACACACCATTACTGAAAAATTCTACGCTGTTTTTTGCCAAGTGTTCCTATATAACAGTTTTATCACAAGTCTGACAGCCTCCATAAAATTTCCAGGCATTCTATATCAACAGCCCTCTTTGTACTAAGTTATTAAACATTAAATTTTTATTCGTCATTTGTATTCTGTTATGCAAAATAAGCTCCTTGATAAGATGTGTCTTCTTAATTGGGCCCTTGATGCTTCTTGGATCGGAGTTGTCAGATTAGCTGGAAGAAGAGGCACTGCGTTGAGCCAGCTAGCTACCAGGAGACCAATAGCTTTGTAACAACGATATTAAGTTAGAGAGACCAAATGGAGGGCAGCGCCAGGCTCAGGTGAGGGTTTGCATCTGTGCATGTCTTCTGCTCAGGCACTTTTCTCCTGGCATCAGCAGGGCTGATGGAAATAGATTTGTTTGTTGTTTACAGCATGCAGCTGTGGGCAATGCTGCATGGGAGTTGTATAAGATTGAAGCAAATTTGTACTGAGACTAAAATACGGAGCTTTGCTCCCGTCAGCAGTCTCTGGAATCTTATTGTCGAAAACTTTATCTAGTTGTAACCTTCCCTAGGGTGATTTCCATTTGCAGCTGCCCTGTTCTGTCTCTCATCTCCTGTCCCCCACCGCCACCGCGGCATTAGTACTTAGCAGGAGCCAGCCAGCCCCGGCCGGAGCTCCGGTTCCTTCCTGACAGGGCCACACACAGAAGGACCTGGCGACAGGGCGGCCATTTTCTCTCCCAGCCCTGCCCCGGTCGCACAGCCCGTGCCGCCAGCCCCTGGCTACTGCCGTCTGCGCTCAGCCAGGCAGGCTCCAGGGACCAGGGACGCTACTTTCCCGTTTGGCGTGGACGGCCGGAGAGCCACCTGATCTTCGAGCAGAGGAATTGCACCTGACAATAAATTATTTGCTGTATGTTGGAGCACATGCGTGCACCTTTTTAGAGATAGTTCTAATTTTACCCGGGGAGGCCCGTTCCGCTACTGCAAGTGTCTCTTTGTCCTCAGATGCTGTTGGGAGGAAAAGAAAAAACAACCAAAAAAAAAAAAAAAAAACTTTCTGGGGATCCTGGGGTAGGGTCAGTTACTCAGTGGGGACACACACCTCCATTGTTAGGGCCAGCTGGCCTGACAGACAAGTCGCGTGCATTTTCCCTGATAGGACTCCTTTGAGTCTTTGAGTCTATAGAAAGTTGTGTGTGTGTGTGTGTGTGTGATATTTGTGTTAGTGTGTATCTGTGTGTATGCGTATTTTATGTGCCTGTGTCTATATGTGTTTCTGTGTGTGGCTGTGTGTGTGTGCATGTCTCTGTGTGTGTTTGTGTGCATGTGTATATGTGTGTGTATCCGTATGTATGTGTCTGTATGTGTGTATGTGTGTGTCTATGTGTGTCTCTGTGCCTTTGTGTATGCATGTGTGTTTTTATGTATGTGTATGTGTGTGTCTTTGTATTGTGTGTGTCTATGTATGTTTACGTGTCTATGTGTGGATAGTGTCTATGTGTATATTTGTGGTGTCTGTATGTGTATAGATGTGTCTATATGTGTATTTGTGTGTCTATGAATGTATGTGTGTCTGTGTGTATATGTGTGTCTACATGTGTATGTCTGTGTCTATGTGTGTATATGTGTCTCTGTGTGTGTTTGTATGTCTATGTGTATATTTGTGTGTGTCTATGTGTGTGTGTGTGTCTATGTGTGTAGATGTGTCTACGTATGTGTGTGTCTGTGTGTGCATTGTGTATGTGTGTGCACATATGCATGTGTGTTTGCATACATGTATGTGTTATGTGTCTATATGTGTCTGTTTGTATGTCTATGTTTATGTCTACGTGTGTGTCTATATGTGCATGTGTGTGCATGCATATATGTGTTTGCACGTGTGCATGTGTATATGTGTGTATATGTGTCTATAGGTGTATGTATGTCTATGTTTGTGCCTATGTGTGTATGCATGTGTGCATGTGTGTGCGTATATGTACGTGTGCATGTATATATATATGTGCATGTGTGGTGGGGGTTCTGAGGCACTGGAATATGATTTTTTTCCAATCTTCTGTGGTTATTGAGCCATTGTATTCAGGATGCCTTTTAGGAATGTGGTTGGTCCTCCCTGACCAACTTCATATCCTTAGCTTAACCAGGAGAGAAACCCTCTGGGCTGAATTTGTCTTCATGTGCTGAGAAAAGCCTGCTGTCCAGGCCCCATTGGAGGAGGGCAGGCCTCAGCCATATCTGCTTCCCAGAGGAGCAGGAGGCCCATTGCTCACTCCCCTGTGTAGCCAAAGCCTCCAAGAGGAAGGAGGAAGAGGTCCCACCCACTTTCGCTAGAGGCCCCCCTGCAGGGGGGCAGCTCTGGACTACCTGGGCTTCTACCCAGAGCAGGCTCTCCCTCCTGAGTCTGCCCATGCTGACCTGGGCTAGGGCGGGTCTTCAGTGGGATTCTGAACCTGTCCATGGAGATCTCCTGAGTGTGTAGCTCCACTTGGAGTAGCTGGTCTGAGTTTTCTGCTTTGGCAACCCTGAGTTTTGGGGTCCTAGTGGGCTTCTCTTGCGGGCCCCTGGAAGATTTGCACTAAGGGGATGGAGTGGATGTCTTTGCACCTGTCAGCAGGACCTGAGGTCTTAGAGAGAGACCAAGTAAGTAGAAAAGTAGTGAAATGCCTAGAAAAATGTGCATGCATAGCCTTCAACTGTTTGTGCAATACCTCATCTCAATATCCAATCAGGTACCAATGGGTTACCCCCACAGCCATTATGGTGAGAACAGGACTACTCACTATGCCAATGCTTGCTGTTATACATACTATGATTGTTTGTGGTTTCAAGAGACAGAAGTTCAACTAAAACTTTTTAAAAGTATACATAAATAAAAATGTATCCTCTCCTAGTGTAAAATCCGGGGATGGGAGTTGACTTCAGAAACAGCTGAAGTCAGGTGCTGAATGAAGCCAGGAGAACTGCACCTTTCCCATCTCTACTCTGCGTTCCTCCACACTGGCATATCCATAGCTCATCTTTTCTCCAGGCAGTGCAAGATGACCACCAGCAGTGCCAAGCTTCTGTTTTGCCTGACCACCAGCAGTGTCAAGCTTCTATTTTGCCTGCCTAGAAATCTCCGTGGAAATAGCAGATCTGGCTCATGAGACATCAGCTAAAACCTCAGGGCTGATTCTCAGTGGCCCAATTTGGGTCATAGTCCATCCTGAACCAGTCACTGTGATGGAAGGATGAAGAACTCTTGAAGGTGGCCGCACGTGGCTTCTGTGTCTGCCCTTAGAACCTAGCTATAGGGTCAATTCTGCCATGGATGGAGAAGTGGGGAGAGGGAGGGAGGATTGGCCTATCAACAACATGGAAAGGAAGAAAGACAGAAAGGTTGTAAGAGCCATTTCTACATACTCCAAGTCTTCAGACTTTGGGGAAATGGCCCAGCCCTGCTGGCTGTCAGGCCTTTCAAAGGAGGGCCTGGTTGCCCTCTCTAGCCAGGTCTCCCATTGTGTGCAGCCCCTCTGTGATCCAGGCCCTCCCAACCTCTTGCTGCCCCAAGGTGTGCCATGTACCTCTAGACCTACAGGCCTTTGTTCATGCACAGTCATCTGTATGTAAAACTTGTCCATCCATGACCCTCACTCTCATCAGTTTATGCTTATAAGAAAATTCCATCCATCTTTGTAGCCCAGCTCCAAGGACAGGCTCTCCAAATACCCTTCTCCTCCTGCCATCCCCCATAAGTCACCTGGCCCTCTGCTTCTCCATGTTGAGGGTGATAACAAAATCGTTCACCAAGTGCCACCCTCTGTAGGCAGCAAACTCCTAAAATCTCTAATTCATATTGAGCACACAACATAGTGAAATACACAGACAAGAAGCTCAGTTGAGTAGACCGGTGAGCCCATAACCCCCTTGTGATGAGGACTCTAAGCTTGTAGCCCAAGTGAAAGAGATGGAAGAAAATGAACAAGTAGAAAATTAAACTTCCAATTCCAAAGGTAGGACCGAGTTTCCTCTACCTTTATCCTCTGTGATAACACAACAGGATCTAGGTGGCTATAATGTCTACAAAATTAAGGCCCCAGATTGTTGCTGAGGATGAAGAGATTTGATGGCTTGAATTAGCCCCCAAAGAGTCCTGGATTCTCTGGGGAATGCCCAGGACTTCATTTCTCAGGTCTCCCCACACACAGGCTATGAGAATGATAAAAGACAGACATTATCTACATTCTAAATACATATAGGTTAATGAAAAGATCACTATTTTCTGGTAATCCATAATTCTCCCAAGATAAAGGACTCCTTCCTGTATATTCAAGAGCCAATAGCCACTTGGACTGGAGTGGCCTTGGTTTCAGCTCCTGGCTGTGTTTTGACATTTCAAATTTGTAGAGGTCATGTGTGCAGCGGGAATGGCTTGCTAGAACACTGATGATAATATTCCTGGCAGGCTCAGGCGCTGGAAATTCCGGTTTCAAGATATCTCATTATCTGCAGGTGCCATAATGGGAAGCTGAATGCAGAGCTGTCAATCATAGAGGAACATTTGGAAACGCAGCAGCCACATAAAAGCGTTCCCTGACTTACCCCCTCTGCTCGACGAAGGGAGGAAGGAAGCTCAAAGAAATCGTCTTGCAAGCAGTTCAGCGGCATCAAGAGGAACACAGCGGACTGAGTCATCTGATGTATATGGTGCCCACTCACAGGCCCCACAGAGCGCCTGCCTGTCTCCAAAACTGAGCCTCAGGAAGGCATCCCTGCCTGCAAAGGTGCTGTGGGTCCTCCTGCCTCTTGACCTTGGGGTTTCACCAGTAAAGCCATGCCATGAAGGCATAGTCTATTCACTTCCAGATGCTATATGTAATTCTAACTAACCCAGAGCCTGACAGGTGAGGCGGGGGCTGGGGATGTGTAGGATGGACATTCGAGAATACAAGGTAGTTTTGTCACATGCAGATGGTCCAGGGCTTTGGGGGGACTGGGGGATGGTGGAACCCTGATGTTTTTTCTGTCCTTGCTATTTGGTCCCACATTAGGGGAGCCAGTCTTGAGACAATCTCACGAATTTTCAAAACAAAACTCAATTTGATGGGCTGCAATTTATTTGAAAATAAGACCTCTGGTCTGAAATACCAGCATTCATAAATGGAGCCGGTAAGTGGAGGGCACAGCACCGTCACTGAGCAAGGTTGCAGGGACTGACTTCTGTGTGGCTGGCTGGTGTTGGTGGTTCCCGAGTACCTTAAGAACAAGACTTAGAATTAAGGGATTTCAGAGCTGGAGTTTTGCAAGGATCCATGGACAAGAATGAATGAACTTGTTTCACTTTCACTCAGTGTGAAAATAACACACACAGATTAAAGACAGAGCCACCAATGCAGACAGCTCCCAGGACAGACAGGAATTACACAAAGTGTGGGGGTCTGGGCAGGGCCCATCGTGAACCCAGGGTCAGGAGCTCCTTCTATACCAGCACATGCTACTCAACTCCAGCCAGTTTTGGCCAGGAAGCAATGACTGGCCACAGCTGCCAACCTCTCAAAAGCAGTTGGAAATTCAAACTCTTTTTGAAAAATTTCTAATTTATCTAATTCAGTTTTTTGTTTTTTGTTTTTTTGAGATGGAGTTTGGCTCTTGTTGCCCAGGCTAGAGTGCAGTGGCGTGATCTCTTCAGTGGCTCACTGCAACCTCCACCTCCCGGGTTCAAGCAATTCTTCTGCCTCAGCCTCCCGAGTAGCTGGGATTGCAGGTGCTCCCCACGACGCCCAGCTAAATGTTTGTATTTTTTGTAGAGATGGGGTTTCATCATGTTGACCAGGCTAGTCTCAAACTCCTAACCTCAGGTGATCCACCCGCCTCAGTCTCCCAAAGTGCTGGGATTATAGGCCTGAGCCACTGTGCCCGGCCTTAATTTAGATTTTTAAGAACAAACAAATGACTGTGATTTGGATACTTCCAATTTACTACATGTCCGGTAAGAACTAAAAAGTAGTTTTCCAAATGGCAGAGTATCCGTATGTTATCTCTATAACCAGCCAATAATTATATCCCAGATCCTTTTGAATTTTTCCTAGAAGAGGAAGTGACTTTATTTACATGAATGGCTTTCCTTTCACATAGTTTAAGTAATTTTATTCCTAATTGAGTCCTTCTTTCCTTCTTTTCTTCCTCCCTCCCTTTCTTCCACCATTTCTTTCTGCCTACCTCTTCCTTTCCTCCTTCTCTCTGTTTCCCTTTCTCCCTCCCTTTCTTCCTTTCTCCTTTCATCCCTTCCTCCTGTAGAGGTGTTGAGCTTCGGCTGTGTTCCTGAGCCCTGCCGGGTGTTGTCAGAACAAAGATGAATAAAGCCTTCCTTAAGAACCTGAGTCTAGTTGGCAGGAGAGATCAGAGAGGAGGTATTAGCTATGCTCCTGGCCCAATGAGAAGAGGCTGCGAGACACTAAGAGGGTGGTGATTGTTTGAGGATGGCACCTCTGTCATTTGCTCCTGAGGACAGCGTAGGCAGGAAGTGACCACCATGGAAAATATACAAATGGTATTTGTTTACTCCACAGTGACATTCACAAAGGTCACTTACAACATGCTTAGGAAAAGGTTACTGATCTGGGGAATGGGATATTTACGCTGTGGAAGATGAGGTTCCAGGGAAGGGTAGGGATGGAGGTGAGAAGAAAGAGAAGATGGGAAGGCTTTTCTTACCCTCCTACCGGGCTTTCCATGGGAAGGTGAATTAGCCTCGCTCTATGATGCCGGACAGTTGATAGGATGGAAGCTTAAGCCCACTATTCAATCCTGAGAATTTGGAAACCAGCAGACCTAGGACCAAACCCTAACCCGACCACTAAGTAACAATGAGATCTTCAACAAATTGTCTCTTTGAGCCTCAGTTTCCTTCTCTGTAAAACCATCCCTGTCTCACAGTGCTGTTGATATAATTGACAAAGATGATATGTGTGGAAGGCTTAGCTCAGTGCCTGGATTGCCAAAAGTATTCAGTAAGTGGAGAAACAGAAAGTTCATCTTTATATTAAGTCAAAATCTAACAGTCAGCTGTCTAAACAGGAAGCATGGCTGCATGCGGAAGTAGTGAGTTCCCTATTATTAGAAGTGATCAAGCGAAGAGTAAGTGACTAGTTGGCGGGGACCCTTTTCTTTATATAGGGCTTGAAGAATATTTATATAGCTTTAAGTTCCTTTTCAATTTGGAGCCTCCGGGATGCTTAGAAAAGAACTGGGTACCCTAAAAATGTAACCTGTGTGTGTGCGTGTGCCAGAATACGTGTGCATGCACGCCCAAGACAGCCAATGGGATTTCTAACTATTATGGTAAATTTTTTAAAGAAATCAAATGAATGAACAAATAAAATAGCTTTAGTTTTAAATTTCAATATCAGTCACAGATATTTGACTGTCCCTTTTCTCCCCTGTTCACTTCCCAAAGCAAGCAGACCCTGCGTCACATCTTCATGAGATCAAGAGGGGCTACAGCAACCACAGAGGCCTAGAGTCCCCTGGACTCACCAACTGTGCCAAGGGAAGGGTGCAGTTCTTAATGGTGGCAGCCTGCTGGAGAGGAGGGCATGTCCATGCCTTCTCTATTTCTCTGTGGACAATTTTATTTCCCTTTGTATCTGTCCCTGATGATGACTTGCCTGGGCACCATGTTGGATTGCTCTGTGGTGAGCCATGAGGAAAGCACTTTACTATATAAGAAAGAGAGGTGGAGGGATGTCAGATCAGTTTTTGGTTCTTTCCACTCTCTTTGAGCCTTGGATGTCGTTGACTTATGCCTCCCTTTCCTTTTCATGTTTTATACTCTCCTTTCTAGGCTACTTTCCTGCATGGACAGGTACATCGGTGACCGAAAATATGTAAGTTGTTTGTTGCTAAGATGTTTGCATGTGAACAAGAGTAAAAGTTGAGGCCATCATCGTATCCAGTGGTGGAATTTCTGGTTGGCAGGGGAGGTGTTTAAGGAAATTCACTGGGAGAAAGAAACCAGAACAGGGTACTTGCTAAAGCTTTGATTTGAGTTCCCAAGAGACCAATAGAAGGAACTATTTAAAGTTTATTATTATTATTCTATTCTATTGGTTGGGTTTTACTCTGATGTTTCAAGAAATTGTTCCTTTACTTAAAATTGTATGCAATTGGATTTATTCACTAATTTTCACCCAAGAAGAGCCATCCCAGAGACTCTTTGGATATTGATCCAGTGAGAAGCGTGTGAAGGGGAATTCTCAGCCCCCTCTTCTCTCCAAAAATCCTTCTTCCACGCACTCTATCCCCAGCCCCATCTCCAAAGTCTATTCCAAAGGTGGTCTGTTGTGCCCCATTATATCTGGAAAGATACCTTGAGGCTGAAGAAAGTATTTCCACTTTTGCTTGTCTTTATTTCTCCCTTTTTGCATTTTCAAAAAAAAATGTGTTAAAAGAGTGGATTCCGAGTATGCTTTCCATCTAGCCGCATGTGCTTAAGCAAGTTATTTAACACCTCTGCACCACAAAAATGAAGCCAATGGTAACTAGCTCGGAGAGCCACTGTGAAGAGCAGGTGGCACAAAGTGGGGAGCCTATATCGTCATCAAGTGCAAATGGATGAAGGTCACTCCCCTCTCCCCTCTCTCCCTCCCTCTTCTCTTTCTCCCTCTCTCACTGCCTCCCTCCCTCTCTTCCATCCTCCTTTATTTGCCTTGTTCCCCTCCTTTTTCCTTCCCTCCCTCCCTTCCTTTCATCTTTCCTTTCTTCTTTCTCTCTTTCTTCCCTATTTTCAAGAAGAATTAATAGAGACTGGACACGCTGACTGGCACCTTTAATCCCAGAACATTGGGAGGCTAAGGCAGGAATATCATGTGAGGCCAGGAGTTTGACACCAGCCTGGGCAACATAGGGAGGCCCTCTTCTCTATAGAACATAAAAAATGTTAGATGGGCATGGTAGCACATACCTGTACTCCCAGCTAATCGGGAGGCTGAGATGGAAGGATCCCTTGAGTTGGGGAGTTCGAGGCTGCAGTGAGCTGTGATCTGATCACACCACTGCACTCCAGCCTGGGCAACAGAGAGAGACCCTGTCTCTAATAAAGAAACAAAAAGAGGAATGAATACGATACTCCAATGCCAGCCAGAAAACAAGATCAAATAATCATTATGCTCTACCGACTGATAAAGAACCTGAAACTATGTCATCTCTTTATATCCATGTGAGATGTGCAGTGCTAGAGAATGACACGGCCACTTCTCATTCAGCCTCAGCACCCCCGGCTCACAGGCTGCTGCTGCCTCCTCCCCTGCCCTCAACCCAAGAGCAGCCGAGCCTCAGAAGGAAACCTCAGAATGCAGGGCTCCAGGGAGGAACGCCCTGCAATATGAAAACCTTCCCACGGAGGCTAACTGACACACATTTTACTTTTAAATGTTTAAACGGATTGATTCTTTCTGACAACATTTTCGTAAAGACTTTTTTCCCCTCCTAATGAATTTGAGTCTTTTCGAAAGGCCTCTGATTGACAGAGCCACAGACTGACAACTTCAAGTTTCTCTGAAGACTGAGGGTTTGCAGCAGCCTGTCTGGTCCAGATGAGCAGGGAAGAGAGGAAAGGCAAATACCCAGGCACTTTATTTTGATTTCAGAATATGGCCTCAGTTACCTGGTACTGCTCTCAGGAATGATAACTTCTTCCTGTCTGAGTTGCTGATGCCCCACATAGCAACATTTTGGTCAATGCCGGACAGCATGGACCACGATGGTCTCATAAGATCATAATAGGGCTGAAAAATTCCTATCTCCTGGTGACATTATAGCCATCCTAAGGTCATAGCACAAGGCATCACTCGCTTTTGTGGCCATGCTTGTGTGAACAAGCCTATTTCATTACCAGTTGTATGAAAGTCCAGCACATATCATTATGCTGTAGACTTTAGCAACGTTTTGCACAGGATAGCAATGTTTTGGTCAAAGATAGATAGCAGGTACCACGGTGTTCTCATAAGATCGTACTGGGGCTGAAAAACTGATATCTCCTGGTGACATTGTAGCCATCCTTAAGTCAGAGCTCAAGGCATCACTTGTGCTTGTGGCCATGCTGGTGTTAATAAACCTACTGCACAGCTCGTCATATGAAAGTCTAGCACATATAATTATGTTCTAGACTTTAGCAACGCTTTGCATAGGTTAGCAATGTTTCAGTCAAAGACAGACAGCATATACCACGGCGGTCTCATGAGATCCTACTGGGGCTGAAAAATTCCTGTCTCCTGGTGACATTGTAGTCATTCTTAAGTCGTAGCAAAGCATCACTTGTGTTTGTGGCCATGATGGTGTGAATATACCTACTGCACTGCCCGTTGTGTTAAAGTCTAGCACATACAATTATATACAGGACATAATACAATGATAATGAATGACTGTGTTACTGGCATTTGGATTTACCATACAATAATTTTCATCATTATTTTAGGATGTCCTCCTTCTACTTATAAAAAAAAAGTTAACTGTAAAACAACCTCAGGCACATCCTACAGGAGGGATTCCAGAAGAAGGCATTGCTATCACAGATATCGCAGGAGGTGACAACTCCATGCGTGTTGTTGCCCCTGATAACCTTCCAGTGGGGCAGGATGTGGAGGTGGACGACAGTGATATCAATAATCCTGACCCTGTGTAGACCTAGGCTAATGTGTGTGTTTGTATTTTTGTTTTTAACAAAAAAGTTTAAAAAGTAAAGAATAAAAAAATTAAAAAAAGTTAAAAATTAAAAAAAAGCTTACAGGATAAGGATATAAAGAAAGAAAATATTTTTGTACAGCTGTCCAATGTGTTTGTGTCTTACGCTAAGTGTTATTACAACAGTCAGAAAGTTAGGCCAGGTGCAGTGGCTCTTACCTGTAATCCCAGCACTTTAGGAGGCCGAGGTGCGCAGATCTCCTGAGGTCAGGAGTTGGAGACCAGCCTGGCCAACATGGTGAAACCACATCTCTACTAAAAATACAAAAATTAACTGGGCATGGTGGTGTGTGCCTGTAATCCCAGCTACTCAGGAGGCTGAGGCATGAGAATCGCTTGAACCTAGAAGGCAGATGTTGTATTG
>NW_012105142.1:2775026-2798055 GCF_000951045.1 Mandrillus leucophaeus
TTCAAAGGCAAGTTCTCCCTCCTGGCTGGGGCCAGGTCTCTGGAGGTTGCTGTAGCATCCAGGCTTGACCATTACTAGGTCAGAGGATCAGGAAAGTCCCGAAGGGCATGTTGACATGTTTCAGATTTATCCTAAAGCCAGGGGAGAGTTAGTAAGTATTTCCAAGGAAGAAGGCGGAATGTGCCAACCTACATTTAGAAAGCCATCTCTGGTGGTGCCATGGCGGAGGGCACACTGGAAAGGAGAAACACCAGAGGCAGGATGGTGAAAAGAGCAGACAACAGCAAGACCACTGAGTGTGATGAATGGCATGGACTTGTAGTGTAATTGTGTTAGGGGTGGGTAGATGCCAGAGGGCTCATGGAGACACTGTGGTTTCTTTCTTCCGTCAACCAAGTCAGAAACCAATGAGATTGGTCATGATCATGTTGATTACGGTGTTACCTGAGCATGCAAAGAAAGGGATGCAACTGATAGAACTTTGAGTTTGGTGTTTAAGAGCGAGAACAGGGCTGATGTTGCTTCAGGTTCTATTTAATAATGAGATGAATCTGGACACTTTGGCTTAGCCAGTTATTCAAAATGGAATTGCACGAATTGGTATTCATCCCATAGATTCAGACTCGGGTGTCAGCCAGCCTAGACTTTAGATTCACAACTTATTCCATGTCCACCTCTATCTTCCATTCTCCTGTCATTTCATTGTCTTATTGTTTGACCAAGTTGACCAGTCACATTTGTCTGACCAGGGTGAATCTTTGCTTGGGAGGAGAGTATCTGTAGCGTGCAATTTTCCTACATGCACGTCGCTGGCCACAGAGCACATAGGGGTTCAGTGCATCACTATTTTCAGGGGTGGGAGGTCTGAGGACCTTTCCTGGATCTATAGGTTCTCAGGAGTGCCTGTCCTCAACAGAGGCTGGAATGCACATCGGTGAAGGACGGCTTCTGCTTTCTCCACATTTTGGGGTGAGTTGTTTTGTTGGATCAGACATAGTGAGATCATCCAGTGTCAGTTTTTAATTTATGGCATTTAATTACGCATTTCATTTGCAGCAATTAAAAAAAAAAAGTGATCCACACACTGCCTAGCTTGTGTTGACTGAATTGGTATTAAAAAATAAAAAATAAAAACGGAACTGGCAGGCATCCTCTCTGTGAGGCCTCCAGCAAATACCAAAGCCGTTTTGGAGTCATCTCTGCTCACTCCTGCCACTCCCCAGTTGTCTCTTCCTTCCTGATCGCTGAAGGCTCCTGCCACCTTATCATGGTTTAAAATAAGACGGGGCGAGCAGCATCCCCCTCTCCACACTTTGTGCCTCCATGGGATTTCACCCAGAAATACAAGCAGGGAATTCACTTCCCCAGAAGAAATTCGAAGCAAGAGGAAAATGAGTGGGAAGGGCTCCCACCAAAGGACCCTCATGGGAAAGTGGCCTTCAGAGAACCCTAACGAAAGCTGGGCCAAGATCCAGGGTGGGTCATAGCCTGTCTCCCAGGCAATACTTCAGACAGTGACATGACGAAGCCAGTAAATTACAGATTCTTCCAGGAATGGTGCCAGAGAACTTGACATTTCACATTCACTCACACATTGGCAGCTGTCACCATGGGTAACAAAATGCAGGCACTACCTACGGCTCAATAGGTAGCCCGTCCCCCAGAATTTAGAGGCACCCATCTTAATCCCTGACAGCCCAGTGTCCAGGGATGTGACTCCAGATGCAATTTTGATGAAACATTACTGCATGCATGTAGCAGGAATGGTGTTTTGAATGTGAAAGTTAGGCTTAGCACAGAAACTAGAAAGCAGACAGCTTTGGACTGCGTAGGTTTGGCTTCAGATATTTTTGCATTCTTCGGTGTGAGTTTTCTTATTACTGAAATTGGGCATTGTCATTGAGGATAATGCAGAAAATTCAGATGAAGGATACAAGGAAAAATTTGAAAACATCTATGATCTCACTGCCCAAATATAATTATCATTATATTTATTATAAATCTTTTGAGAGATTATAACAACAGAATAATATATAATTAATAAATATATAACACAATATAGTAATATCACACACACACACACACACACACACACACACACCCCTTCTTTCCTTCTTTCCTAAATATTACAACGCCATTAGTCATAAGAAACATCATAGCTTCTTTACTTGGGAATGGGGATGACACTAATGGATCGAACAGAAAAATGTTTCAGCCCGCAATAAGATGTTCATTTATCCATTCAATTTCATTCTGATTTGTTCTTCTAAATCACAATTAAAGTTATCAAAAGTTGAATCTATGCTTTCTTTATGTCCAATTACTCTTGGCCATGAGCAGTGATGCCCCGCTTCCCAGGAACGGCTGCCTCTTCAAATCCCACATAGGTAATCTTGATTGTGATATCTTCAAACACTTTTATGATTGACAGCCTATCTTTGAAGCACATCAAAGAATATTAGGTATTGGTCTGCATTTCCTATTTGATTAAACTTCTGAATAACCTTTTTTCCCCTTAATTCAGTCATGTCTTCTTTGAAGATAAGGGTCTTCTCTTGAAAGGCAGTTGGAGGTTTTAGGCAGATAGATGTTCAATACCTGAGAGAAAGTCCTTCATGAGTCTGACACCTGGAGCTCTCCTAACTGTGGAATTCCTTGGCCTATCACTGAATCTGGCAGTTTACACCACCTTTATCCAGCTTGGGACATCCAGTCTTCTTTGTCCACATGAACATGTTGAGTCCCTTGTGAATCACGGTAGCATTTTTCTAAAGGCATTGTAATTGACAACCACAGGTCTGAATTTAACTTAACGTGTTCTCTTCTGTGCTGCCTTAAAGTTAATGACTGTCAGCAGAGACGAGATTCCGACAAGCAGTTATGCTCCTGTCCAGGGTTAAGTTAGCCTGGGCATAGATGATAACAACAATATGATATGTTACTCACCGATGCCCGGCTGGGTGCTCTCAGTAATGACTTTAAGGGCCTGTGTTTGAATCATGGCTCACAATTTACCAGTGGGGGAGCTTTGGCAGCTCCTTAAACTGGATTATGGGGACTCCATGAGGATTAAATGAAGAAAGTCACAACAAGGGCTTAGCCTCGAGCCTGACATATGGCACAGGCTCAATAACCATTTCTCCTCCACTGCCATCACCACCAGTAGCAGCAGCAACTGTTGGTTGAGCGCCTACTCTGTGCCAGTTTGATATGCTGTTCTCGCATTGCTCTAAAGAAATACCTGAGTCTGCGTAATTTATAAAGAAAAGATGTTTAATTGGCTCATGGTTCTATAGTGTATACAAGCATGACACCAGCATCTGCTCAGTTTCTGGTGAGGCTTCAGGAAGCTCTTACTCATGGTGGAAGGTGAAGGGGGAGCAGGTTTCTCATATGCAAGAGCAGCAGTGAGAAACAGTGTGTGTGTGTTGGGGGGTGTAAGTTATCCTGTGAACTCAGAGTAAGAGCTCACTCACCATCAAGAGGATGGCCCAAGCCATTTATGAGATCCACCTCCATAATCCAAATACCTCCCAACAGGCCCCAACTCCAGCACTGGGGGTTATATTTCAACATGAGATTTGGACAGTGATATGGTTTGGATCTCTGTCCCCACCCAAATCTCATGTTCAGTTGTAATCCCCAATGCTGGAGGTGGGGCCTAGTGGGAGGTGATTGGATCATGGTGGGCGTTTCTATTTTTTTTGTTTTTGAGATGGGGTCTCACTCTTTTTGCCAAGGCTAGAGTGCAATGGCATGATTTTAGCTCACTGTAACCTCCGCCTCCTGGGTTCAAGCGATTCTCCTGCCTCAGCCTCCCAAGTAGCTGGGATTGGAGGCATGTGCCACCATGCCCGGCTAATTTTGTATTTTTAGTAGAGACAGAGTTTTGCCAAGATGGCCAGACTGTTCTCGAACTCCTGACCTCAGGTGATCCACCACCTGCATGGTGGGGGTTTCTCATGAATGGTTTATCACCATCCCTCTCAGTGCTGTCATTGCACCCATGAGTTCTTGTGAGATCTGGTTGTCTAAAAGTGTGTAGCGCTTCCTCCCTTTCTCTCTCTTCCTCCTGCGCCAGCCACATGAAGTGCTCACTTCCCTCTTCCATTCCACCATAATTGTAAGTTTCCTGAGGCCTCCCCAGAAGCTGAGCAGATGCTAGCATCATGCTTCCTGTACAGCCTGCGGAACCATAAGCCAATTTAATCTTTTTTTCCTTGTAAATTACCCAGTCCCAGGTATTTCTTTATCATGGTGTGAGAGTACACTAATACAGGCAGCAACAAATATCCAAACTCTATCAGCTGGTCTTTGTTCCCAGTGCTTTATGTATAGGAACCCATGAAATCCTCACTACTGCCCGATAAGGTAGGTGCTGTTGTTAACCACATTCACAGATGAAGAAACCAAGGCATGGAAGAATTAAGTAATTTACCCTCTATTACACAGCTAGTAAAGGGCAAAGCCAGGATTTAATTAGCTGGATTGGCTCCGGGGCCTAAAGTGTTAAGTATACTCTTTGTCTGTAGAATAAATGCACATTCACCTGAGTCTGCATCATTTATGCTTCAATATTATACATCCCACTCCATCTTCCCCACTTTTCCCTCCTTCTTCCATCATGTCATTTGTCATGGCAGCAGAGTGGCCTTCTGTGTAGCAAAGACATAATAGTTCTTAGCTGCTGCTTTGTTGTTGGACATTTAACTCATTTGCAGTGTTTTCATGCTTTAAATAATGCTCTGGCAAAAGCCTCTTGGTTAAGTCTTGATACTCACCTATGTCTATTTTTTTGAAGTAGACTGCTGGACATGGTATTGTTGGGCAGGCGGACCAACCCTCCAGGTTTGTCTAGAGCCAAGGGTTTTCCAGGGACACGGGACTTCCAATGCTAAACTGGGACAGTCATGGGCAAGCCAGAGTGGTTGGGTCACAAGACAATTTTAACCTGTGTTATTTGCTAAAATGTTCTGATGGTTGTGCCTTTCCTTAACATTGGATTGACGGTTTGCTGTCAAGATGGAGAAGGGAGAAAAGGGGGTCTTTCTAGATGGCTTTGGGGTGTGGTCCCAGGCTGTGTTCACGGGATGACCATGGGAAATATGGATATTAGGTTTAAAAGTTATCAACTGAGGTACTGAGGAGCGGATGCAATGAGAGTCACAGGAATCAACGGACATGAGAAGGATCTTGACAGCAAGGTCGACAATGTCGGAAGAGTCAGAACCAGAAAGGGGCAGGGATGGTATCATGGCCACTGCATGAAGGCAGAGCTAATGTGTCCAAGGATGGGAAAGTATTTGGGGGGCTGACATCTAGAGACCTGCATCAATTTTTGAAGTCAGCAAAGTGGACTTATCCACGCTAGACTCTCCTTTTCTTCAGTTCAGTTCAGCAAACATTTATGGAATTCCTCTTCCATGCCTAGCACTCTACCCATTACTGGAGGTAGGAAAGGAAACAAATGCCTCTGGGAAGGTCCTTTTCAGAACCTGTGGTACCCATCCTTGCCAGACACCCAGAGTTATTTATTCATTTATTAAGCAAATATGTACTGATGCTGGGAATATGGCACCCTTCCTGGGATTTATAGCCTTTCTCTTTCTCCTGCTGAAAACACTCTTAGGAGAAAATCTCCTTTCAGTTTTGGTGAATGAACCCTTTTCAAAACTAACATCATTTTAAAAGTATCTCACCAACGAAGCAAAACGTATCTTTCCTTGTTAAAAAAATGTTTCCAAACCTAAAAGCCGAAAGGGGAGATTTGAGGGGATGGAGGACCCTCTTGTCCAAGCCAGTAGCCCATACCAAGGCCAGCCCTTCTAGGGGAATAGGCAAACAGCCTCATAGAACAAAAACACAGGCCTGTTCTTCCTAGGTCTGTGCAAAGAAAAGAGAACTGCAGACCAAGGGTGATGTGCAGGTTGCTAGCCTGAAGGAGTAGTGAGCGAGCAGCTGGATGAGGGCTGGGCTCTGGGCCTTGAGGGCATCCTTCCCTGTAGGGCCCTCCTTAATACTGGACATTCAGGGGTGATCCCAAGCATGTCATTCCTAGTATTTCCAAAGTACATATTTCTGATCCTGCAATTGAAAGAAATAAATTCACTCTGACAAAAGCTAGTATTCACTGAGAGCATCCATCAGAATCCAGGGCTCTGTGCATAAAGCTGTTTTGTTCTAGAAAGGCAATTGTAGAAATACCTGATTTCATGAAGCTCTACAAGGCAAGCATTAATGCGTCAGTTTCTATAGAGTAGGCATGAAGACAGCCTCCACCTCCCAATCTCCACCCTAAGGTAATTGCAGTCCAGCACCGAGAGGGCTCATTCAATCTAGCAAATAATCTTCTTAACTTCTCTCCCAAGGTCTCTTCCTGTCCCTAAACCAGGAGGCTGTGGCAGATTTCTTGTTTCTCTCTGGCCACCAGGAGCCGCTCCAATGGCCCATCTCATCCTGGCCCCAAACAAATGCAGAGGTCCCTTTCTCCTTACAACTTGTCTACTGTGTGCCAAATCTGAGGGATGGATTCCCCAGTTCCCACCACAGAGCGCTGGACTTTGGAGAGAGATTCAGAAAACAGTGAGTTTTCCTATGCTGCTGGTATTAATTTTGAAGAACACTGAGTACCCACTCAGATGAGCTCTCTGTCAGTACTTGGGGACTTGGCTTTGTTACAGATGGCTCATAATTAAAAGTGATTTAGGCTTAGCATGGTCGCTCACACCTGTAATCCCAGAAAGTTGGGAGGCTGAGGTTGGAGGATCATTTGAGCCAGGAGTTTGAGGTCAGCCTGGGCAACATAGTGAGACCCCATCTCTATAAAAATTTAAAAAATTAGCTGGGTGTGGTGTTGCACACCTGTAGGCCCAGCTACTTGGTAAGCTTAGATGGGAGGATTGCTTGAGCCACGGAGGTCAAAGCTGCAGTGAGCTATGATTGCATCACTGCACTCCAACCTGGGTGACAGAGCAAGACTCTGTCTCTAAAAAGATAAAAATTCAAAAAATAAAATGAAATAAAATAAATTAAAGGGGATCATAGGACCTGTGTGCAGTCACTCCCAGGGAGATTGTGTACACACTATATCCCATCTATTTGCATTTCCAACTCCCCTATATCTTAGAGTTCACATCCACACTGAGCTCCACTTGTGCTGGGTACTGAGTGACCCTCCTAAGAAATGTCACCTGCCTTGCCCATCCCCAAGGAACTTAGAGGTGCATCTCCTCCCAGGCACTGAAGTCAGAATACCAAGGGCAGAAAGCATCTCTCAAAGCAGCAGCAATTTCCAGAGTCCATGGAGCAAGATGTGGCACCATGGGTCCCTGTCCAGCTTTGAGCACATAGTTTTGAGAATGAGCCTGTTGTCCACAGACGGCTCATTTGTTGCAGTGAGAGCCAGGAAATAATGACCATACAGTGATGATTAACACTTATTGAGGATGTATTACATGCTGCATACTGTTAGTGATTGCCCTTCAAACCTAAGGGGTAGAAAGCACGATTCTACCTTCCTAAGCAGGAAATCAGGACTTACAGAGGTGAAGGAACTTCTTCAGGGTCTCTTAGCTAATGAGGGACAGATCTGGGACACCACACGCAGGTGTGTGGCCACCGTGCAATACTGCTTGTCCTCAACTTAGAGGCCCCCAAAGCCCAGCTAATGGCAGAGATTGTGAATCACTTAATTTTTGTGTGTGTGTTTTAGAATGAGCTATAAATGGCTGGCATTTGAAAATCAAAATCGACATCATCGGAAGTATAAAAATAATGAGGTGGGTGGTAAATGGCACATTGGCGCGTGTGAGCAATTTGCACAACGAAGGAATGGGGGCCATTTAGAGCCAACAAAGAAATGGCTTCTCCACAGTCACAGATGAAAAAAAAAACAAAAAACCAATATTCAGCGTTAGGCAAAGGCAGCTTTTAAGCAGTTTCACTTATTGTTAAGCTTCCTTTTGATTATGGCAAATAAGTTTCCCTTTAACGGGAGATTCTCTTATGAAAGGGAGGAAGGGCGGCTGAAACGAGGCTGGCATACTGGTGCAAATGATCTTTTCAGGCGGCCTGTCCCCCGGCCCAGGGCCCATGTGATCTGTCTTCAAATTCTCTGGTGTTTGGTAGGGGTCTTTGTGGCGCAGGTCTCCTCGGCTGACCATCGAGGTAGCTTATTATCTCCCAGAAGCACATAATGTGTTCACCAAGTGACTGCATTACAGCGAGCCCCTAAATTGTATTTGGACAAAGAATAATTGAACACTGGACAGAATAACAAATGCCCCGGTCAAGTTTGCTTCATGGGTTTATCGTGTTGTATTAACATGATAGAAATATGAATACTTAAATCTTATCTCAGGTATAGTTTATAACTGCATTAATCATTTACTGTATTTTATATTTTTCATGTCAGTAAGATTGTGGGGAAAAGATTCAATTTTCACAGCACAGTCAGAGAGTGTGTTTTAGATAAAGTAAGAGGCCAGGATTAAACCACTGCAACATGGCTTTCAATTGCAGGCCCTGCAAAGGGAAGGTTAGCACATATCAAACAATATTAAGCAGGATCGTTTGGGCTTTGGAAAAATAAATCACCAGGCCACTCAGTGCCGTTGTCGTGTTTGATGGAATCAGGTAAACACTTACAGACTTTTTACTTATATGTGATAGGTCCAAACTAGGCTGGTAGGACTACTCTTTGTCCAAGATTGACGCTCTGTTCTTTGCAATGTGTGTCTGTCGCTGACTTCCTGTGTTGGTCCAGGCAGGTGTGCAGGGGAAGAGAAGGGTTCAAGGGCATCTTTGACCAGGCACTGGACAGACAGCCCTGAGTGGCACACCCTCCTTCAGGGAAGAATGGATTCAGAGAGGCAGTGACAGTAAGTGTTTTGCTGAGGTGCATACCTCCAGAATCCTGGAGTATGTTTTCTAAAACAGTTGTTGGGGGGTGGGGGAGGGAGCCGCCTTTTCCCCTCGATAGGTGATAGGTACCACATTGGTTCCTGCCTGGCTAAGCCCTGCAGAATCTTGTCAGCATCAAATTAAATCACCACAGACATTCTCGCTGGAGGACGGACGTTTTTCCAAATCGCTAGCTTCAATCCGTTCTGAGGGGCTGGGATGGGAAAACTTGGCATTTTTTAAAATATAAATTTCCTGAAATTTCAGTTCCCCACGATGTCGTTCTAAAAACTCTGTAAGAGGTCTGTCACGGGTGGCTGTACCCTTTAAGCTTTCCTGTTTGCCCAGCAAAGTGAAGCAGAGGTCGCGACACAGAACAACTTATTTTTCAAAGTTTAGGAAAAAATCAAAACAGCAGGCCACAGAATAGAAAGGTGAGATGCAAAGACACAAATCACTTCCCAGTCACAAAAATTGCCAAAAAATAGCAGCTTGCAGCTGTGCACAGCAGGGGCAGAAAACATTAAACACATGTTAAATAACAAATAGGAGACTTAAATATAGCTAAAAATGGACCTTATTCTGAATAAATCATGCAAGCTGCATCTTAACCGTCCTGAGAAATGTAATGGATCATGTGAAATCTGCCAAATTTGTATTAAAAAAAAAAATCAATAGCGTGTGTGCCTCTGCTTTTAAAATGACATGATGTTCGGTTCAGGGAAGACGTTCTGTGCTTCCGCTGTCCCCCACCCCCGCCACCTCCCACCACCCATAAGACTACAGCTGGATTTAAGAAATTTCACTTTAGTTAAAGACAAGCAAGACATGCATTTGAATAAGTCTATTTTTTTTTGGTGGATAAAAACTATTTAACATTCACTTTGCACTGCCTTAGCATTTCACAAAATTGTTCCCTCTTTCTTTTGAACATGTAAAGGAGTTGGCTCATCTATTCTGAACCGTTTTTTGAAAACCGCAGAAGTTCATTTCTCCGATACTTCTCATCCATTTTTAGCCTCCACTAAGACATAGCCATCGCCACGCGGTCAGAGAGGTTTTCATGCCATCTCCTTCACTGCCTGTCGGCGGGGTGGGGGGGTGGTGGCTGGGGGCAGGGCATTGCCTTTTGTGACAATAAGGCAAAATAAATCTCCAGGCAGAGTATTCAAATCAATCCTCCTGGCAAGTCTCCTTCTCTTGAAATGTTTGCTGCCTATATATTTCTGTCTGCAGATTATTTCCAAGTCCGTTGGCTTGCCTTCAGCACTTAGGGTCATATTTTGGTTCATCCTGTGTGTGTCTCACTTTGGAGATTAATGCACCTTCATAACGCAAGAGTGAACTGTGATGAGAGACTTTTTAAACTTTGCCTTTATATTGCCACAATAGCACGTGTTTTGCTCCAACACACACGCACTCACACTCACACAAACACATATGCACACATGCGCACACACAAGCATGTACACTGACACTCACACAGATGCATGTGCACACACGTGCATCACACACGTGCATGTTCCTTAGCGTGGAAAGGTAGTCTGTGGTTGTACACTCCTAGCTCCCAACAACAGTGGAATTCTACAGCTGTATGTATAATTTTTGTTGTCAGTAATCAGTTGCCAAGGAGTTTAATGTAAGGGACCGGGGTATAGTGTGGAGGAGAGCATTGTGATAATGCAGCCTGCCTCCTCACCGGGTAAATAAAGGGGCTCTGTACACCCATGCCGACCTCCGCGCCTGACGTCCCATCCCAGAGCTATCTTTGCATTCGGAATATTCATAATACTCTCTTAGTGTGAACAGCAAATATCTGGCTTTGAGGACAAAAATATATATGTGTGTAAAAGAGAGAAGCAGAGGGAAAAATACATTTTCAAAACAAGGACCAAGTAGAGCCCTAATGGGAAGCCTTTGAGAGGCATGATTAGCATACTTCCGAGGCTTCCCCTGCCCCAGCCAGCCTCTTTTGGCTGCACAGAGAGCATTTCCACCGAGCTGCACTCAGACGGGGGCTCTCCAGAGCCAGTGGATGCTCTAATGTACTGAGAAGTCATAAATATGGAATATGCTGCACCGCTGCTTCCATTTCCTGTATTTCAGGGATATGGGGGAAATTACAGATGGTAGCACAAGTAGTGATTAGAAAGATGGAGAAAGTGTCAAAAAAGAAAAAAGAAGAGATTCTGGTAAAAAGAAAAAAGAAAGAAAGAAAGAAACAGAAAAAAGCCAGGAAAAAAAGAGGGAAGGCAGGAAGGAAGGGAAGAAGGGAGGGAGGAAGGAAGGAGAGAGTGAGGAAGAAGTGGGAAAGGAAAGAAGGAGGGGAGAAAGCAGGGGAGAAGGAATGAAGGAGGAAGAGAAGAAGGGGGAAGGAGGGAGGGAGGAAGAAAAGAAGGAAGAAGGAGGGAAGGAGGAAGGAAGGAGGGAGGGAAGGAAGAAAGGAGGAAGGGATGAAGGAAAAAGGAGAGAGGGAGAAGGAGGAAGAGATGAAGGAAGGAAGAAGAGAGGGAGGGGGCAAAGAAGGAAGGGAAGGAGGGAGAAAGGAAAGAAGAAAGGAAGAAAGAAAAAAGGGAAGGAAGGAGGGAGAAAGTATTTGCTGTTCCTTTCCAATTCATTTTGCATCTGGATACAGCAGAAATACCATTTCCAGGAGAAGGTACTGAAGACCAGCCCCTTCTTCCCATTTGCAGTTGGCAGGAAAAGAGATGGGCTTATCTAGGTGGTGATATCCTCTCCTCGGGGAAGGTTCTGGTCTACTCTGCCTGTGGAAAATCAATTGAGTTTGCTTGTTTGGCAAATCCCACCTCCCCAAGAAAATTCTCAAGCTGCCAGCCACCCCGCACCCTCCAACACAGGTACACGAGAGGCAAATTGTTTCTGAATTTTCTAGTGGGGGATTCGCTCAAGAGGCAGTAGCAGAAAACTATTATTTGCAACGTTGGTGGCCCACCTTAGGGCAGCCCTATTTAGATACCATTGAAAAAATAAAGAAAGGAAAAGACATACGTTTGCAACAGAAAAGCCAAAACAAAGCTGAATAGGTTAATGAAATAGCGTCTGAAACGTAGCCATATTAGAGTTTTGCCTCTGGCGTGCCCCCCTTCTGGCACTCTCCCCCATTTTTGAATGCCCATGAACTCACTTTTATGCTTTCATCGGGCTTTAATGGTTCCAGAGATGTGGGGTTCATTTTTGCTTTGTGTGCTTTTTTTAATCTCGTCTTTTCTCTTATAATATTCCTCCTCTAACTTGCCCAATGTGATTCATTTCTTTAAGATCTTGTTTTATTTTTAAGTCATCAATTACTCAAACTTTGTGGGCCTATCTATCCTCAGCCATCTGGACTCCATACCTTATTTTAAAGCATGTTCAAATAATGACAACCTTCTTTTCTCAATTAATTTATGGGCTGTGGGGACCATTTTTCATTTGTTATCATGCACTTCCATTTGATCTCTCATATCTTTCTTCTGCATCTGCAACCATGGTGTATAAATCTTCCACCCCGGCATTGTCATGGTGTCCAAGATATATAGGTATAACTTCCTATTAGTTCCACAAAACTGACCTTAATTTCTAAAAATGGTATCAGATGTGAATAAAGTTTGGTAAGATGATTTGTTTTGATTTACTTTGTACCACTTATCTTTGAGTTTTCTTCCTACTTTTCTTTTATCTAATTTAGACAGTAAAGCCTTGCAAGCCGGGTTACGGTTTATCCATTACCTCCCTGCCGACGCTGCTCCTTAGAGAGATGGGGCTGGGCGATTTTTGGCTGTGGATAATAATAATGTGGACTGTGGACATGCTTGAGGTTGGTTTGTGTTGTTTTCTATTTAATGCAAGCTGACCTGCAAGCTTCAATATCTTCTATTCCAAAAAAGTGAATATTTTGAAACAGCACGACTATATCAAGTTATTAGATATTGGATCTGAGACTTGCATAATAAAATTAGACATGCAGATCCAAGTATCTTTTCTTTTCTGCTGCTCAGTTGACAAATAGGAGTATGGAAAGACCCAAATCTCTCTCCGACCATTAGGGGAGGCTGGTTTTGGATTTCTGAGGGGCTGTGGTTTACAAAACAGGATCTGTGTATGTGTGTGTGTGTGTGTGTGTGTTTTGTTTTACATAAACAGACTTCTGTCCAAACTAGAGAATGCTAATTAAGCAAAAACCATGGCCAGATGTTTATTAACACATCTCAGGTTCATGGGATTTGGAGACTGTGCAGTTTTCATGAACTCATTTAAAAAGGGAAACACCTTTATTGGAATAATCGGCAATTATGATTGCGGACTTTGCCTATTCTTTTTTGTGCACATCAAGTGGGCGGGTGAGGGTCCCTCCTAGTTGAGAGATGAAGAGCCTGCCCACATCGTGGTGCATCTGGCTTCAGCCCACACCCCAGTTTTGGGTGTGGCCTTTCAGCCAGCCCCCCTACTCACCCCCACCCCCGCCACACACACGCTGCGCTCAGTGGAGTCGAGAAACACACCCATGTAGACACACAAAATAAACCCTGGGCAGTTTGGTATGCAGAGTCTGTTGGTTTTTGGATTTTGCTTTTGTTCCCTGTAATCGTATTACGAGTTTACCTTGTGCCCAGCTGCATGAGTACCTATTGGTATGGAGACTATCAGAGAGGACTCTTCGCCAAGCAGTGGAGCATCTCTGGAACGCCAGCAAGCCGTGAGACAGGAAGAGGGGCTGTCAGACCACAGCATGGTGACTTCACTCTGGGCCCCAGATTCAAACTGTGGAGTAATAAAACTGAATAGCACCATATAAAACTCCGCGTTTCATAAGACAAATATTGCTCTATGCATTCCTGTCCCTTGCACTATGTTAACTGTAGGAAGAAATGGAAACAGTTTTAGTGACCCCCTGGGACCTATAAAGGCTATTTCTGAGTCTGAATCTTGCTGTTTAATTTAATCATTTATTATATTAATATTCAAATGGGCTGCATCTTATTAGCTACTGCAAAGATGTTAGTATGTCTGAAATAAATACCTAATTATGCTTTTGAAGAGAGGGGTTCTAAAGACTTTGGTATGTTTGTGCTAATAGAACAGTTCATTTGCAGATTTTTCTGCAGAAATCAGCAGTTTGAGGCTTTTTTTTCTCTCTCTCTCTTTTAAGAAAATAAAAACAAGGATTGAATATCCACTGAGAGGTTTCAATAGCAGGTCCTAGTTCCACCGGCTCCCAAGGAGCCCTGGAATTACGAGGTTTTGTTCTCTGCGCCCGAGTGAGCGTCCACCCCGGAATGACCAGCACTTTCAGCTCAATAACACATTAATACAATTAACTGTTTTAATCAAATGACCATGAAATTAAATATGTTCCTGTTGGAAGAAGAAAAAAAGGATATCTTCTTGGAAATATATTTTTTGAGCCCAACATGCTAATATATTTCTTAACATGACTGTTTCATTATTTTCCATTTGCATCTCATCTCATTTCTCTCTCTCTCACTCTCTGTGTTTCTTTCTGTCTCTCTCTCTCAATTCCCCGTGCAACATCAAAATCTTATGTAGGTCATTGATTTTTACATCCACAGACAATGGACACCGGCAACCTGCAGAAATCAGACCGTGCCATTTGGAGAGAGTGCACAAAACATAACGCCACATACACTCTGGGGTGGGAGGAGTGGGGGCCCAGGAACCGGCAACTCGGTCTGTGTTGAGGCCAGAGTCTGGCAGGCTCCATACGGAGTCCATTTTCCTAATGCTGAGCATTAGCTTCATGAGGATGGATTATGCTGCTGGCGTAATATACACAAACGGTGATGATAAATTCTAAACTAAATGTATACACTGCAATTGGAGCAGTGGAGAAATTAGCGGTAAGTGCAGAAGTTACAGTCTGAGAAACTGGGAATTACACATTACTATCTTTCTAAAGTAACTGCCACTGGATCCACGATCACTCTTATTTTTTATTTTCTAAGATGGCTAAAATGGTATGTCTACTAATACCCAATTATCTGCTTCACAATTTTTTTTTTCAGATGAATGTTAAAGCCAAAGGTTAAAGTCCTAAGTGAGTGGCCAAGACTGCTCCCATTGACAGGGATGGTCTCAGTTCCCCCCTCCCCAGTTGACCTCCATTTAACCTTTAAATTGACCTCGAATGAGTTTATTTTCCTTCTCTTCACATGGATGGCAGTCCCATGGGAGGGGACCCTCTTTTCCTGGGTGGATAATTACATTGTGGCTTTCAACTGCACAGCACTCGGTGTCAGCCCTTGTTGTGTTGACGCACCTCCTTCCTGGGCGCTGCCCACATACAGCCTGTGTGCTGCCGCTGTGCGTACCACGCCTTCCCTTTCCTTCCCTTCTGCATACCTTTCCCTGCACGCCTGCTGAGTATCAGGTCCAGGTAAGCATTGTGGCACCGAAGGTCTCTGCCCCCAGAAAGCTTTCTTTCTAGCCTATTTGTCCCAACTGTTGAATTTCATCAGGAGTGTGCCACAGCAGAGAATCAGTGACTGCTGCGGGAGTACCCAAGCACCACGATGGAGCCTGTTATTCAAGGCAGACAGCCTGGAGGAGGTAACAAGGGTCTCCTGTGCCAGCCACTGTGCTTGGTGCCGCACTAATCTGTCATCTCAAGTCCTCCTCGCCAGGTGGGATGATGGGTTGTTTGGTTCTCTGTCTTCTCCAGGAGACAGCTCGCCTATGGCAGGCGAGGTCCCTGAACAGGGCAGGGAGAGGTCATTGTGGGAGGGCATAGCTGTGGCCCCAGTCCCTACACTCCCATCCTCCCCAGAGACCTAAAGGAAGCATGAGTCCTGTGTAAAAGAATTCACACCTAACTTACCTGACCAAGGAAGGCTACTGTTAAAGGCTGTAATGCAAACCCATCAGGGTGCTCTGAGACACCACAGCGGGGCCTGCGGCTGGAGACCCGAGGAGAAGAGGAAATTCACAAGCACTGGCTGGTCTGCACCATTTTCGTAAACCTTAGACCCAGAGACAGAGCACCTCCTGGGCATGAGTCTCTCAAGGCTGTCTGTAGGACTCTGCATCTCCTATGGAAGATTCGTGAGAAAAGTCAGGTGGACAGAGGAACTGAGAAGACCCAGGGGGCCTAGGGGCTGAGGCTGCTAGGGGAGGAGGAGGAAGGTGAGGTTTCTGTTCCAGAAGGTTCCAGGAGGTTCTGGAGGGTTCCAGAGTGCACACACCAGGGTGTTGCTCCTTGTTCCTGGTGGCATTAATGGTCTGCCTGTCTCTGGCTAGGAGAGAAGGCCACAGGGGACTGTGCATCCCAACAATTTCCCTCTAGGGTGGGAGAAGGAAGGCACCCACCAGTCCAAGCATCCAGAACAGAATGAAAGGTTGAGTCATCACTGAGGCAACCCATGGGGTTAATCGGCTCATTTCATTCATGAGGTTAACAGGTTCATCTTATGCTGGTTATGGTTGTATTCCCCCATCACACGCAGCTCCACTCAGAAGTCCTCCTCACACCAGCCTGCCTTAATTTCCCCATGTGAAGTAGCCCTCCTTCAACCCTCCGTCCCATCACACAGAGCTATCTGACATGTCTTGTTCATTCATTTACTTGTTTATTTTCATCTCCCTCCCACCCCCCACCCTGAATTCAAGTCCTTCAAAATAGAAGCCAGGACTGCTATGGTATTTCACAAAATGAAAATGCAGGCCCTCTGGTTCGAAAACTGTTACGAATTTCACGCATGTTACGAATGTGACGGTGACATTAGAACATTAAACCAAGGAGAGGCCCTTTTAAGTGCAGGATTCTGATTGAAGACACAGATAGCACAGATTGGTGGCCTCCTGAAAAGGGCCTGTCCAGCCCCAACTAGGTCACTACTGTGCCCAGAACAGTGCCTAGCAGACAGTGAATGCTCAATGCGCACTGAAGAATGGACGGTGCAGCCTCTGCCGCCCCATAGGGTGACACTCTTATTTTCACCATTACTAGAAGAGACTGGGGATCTCCTGGTGTGAGGCAGGCTGATTGAATGAATGAATGAATGAACAAAGGAAATATCTGAAGCATAACTGGGCTTAGAGAAGGGAGAGATTGCTTCCATTGCACAAGATGAGACAGGGCTTCGGGGAGGAAGGGGAGCTCTGTTTTTAACAATACGTGGATTTAAATAGGGGAGAAGTGGGCATTCCAGCCAGACACAGCAAATGTAACTGTGGGACCCCATCTGTGTTCCAGGAGCACCGCTGGGATGGAATGTGGGGTACATATGGGAATGCAGTGGGAAATGCCCTGGTGTTGGAGGCTGCTCTCTTTTCCTCTCCAGCTTAAACTGGGACTTCCCTTGGAGACCTTCCCCACAGCAGCTGGGCAGTCAGGTAAGTGCACAGGTGGGACCAGGGTTGGTAGATTCCCAGCTGGCCCCAAAGCAGGGCTTTGGATGCTAGAGGGAGTGGGGTTAGGATCTGGCAAAGAGAAACTGATTGTCTTAGTCTCAAGGATGTCCTCGTTTTCTCTGAGTGAGGTATCCTAGAGAGCCGGCTGAGTGTGGCTGGCCAATACTCGGCCTCTGTGGTTGTCATTCATTCATTCATTACTCATGGAGGTGGGTGGATGATGACAAAACCTGTACTATGTGCAAGTTATTTTAAGGGCTTCCAAAAAAGTTAGAACAATGATTTTGCAACTGAGGAAGCCACAGTCCATGAGGATGAGTGTTACAAAGACAGTAAGAAGCAAGCGGCACCAGAGAGAGATGCTGATGTTGGGCTACGGCTGTTGAGAGGAGTGAGGCCCTGAAGGCTGCCATCAGGGAAAGCTTCTGGTCTGCTGGAAAGGCTTCCTGAACATCTCCAAGTCCAGGTCAGGGATGGCCTCAGGGTCTGCTCCAGGGGCCTGGCTCTCTGGACCACTGTCCTGTCAGGGGCCCCGACATACTCAGTTTCTAAATGCGTCCTTCCAACAGGAAGCATGGCACTCCTTTTCCCAGGGGCGATCCTGCCCACTGGATGCACTACTGCTGGGGAATATTAGGCACTAGCGGAGGAAGCAAACAGCAGGGGCAGAGGCTTGGGAGGGGAACATCAGAAGACCAGCCCCCCGAAATTAGCTCCGATTTCTATTGGGTTTTGCAGCCAGATTCTTTACATTCAGGTTCATTATTACAGCCTGTCTTTTATTTTTATTTTTTCTGCTTTCTACTAAGACCAGATTAGATTCTCATCAAAAGTCTAGGGGGTTGGGGAGAGCATTTATGGAGATCAGCCTGTGTTTCGGGCATCAGCGGTTAACCGGGTAATATACACTTCTATTACCCTCCATGCAGTCCTCGGAGGATCAATGTGAGGGGTTTAACGACCACACAACAGAAAACATACATTCCTGCTGCCTTGGAGCCGCCATCGGGAGCCTGTGTATATGTTTCCCTCATTATTTGGATGTGCCGTTTGAATGTTGTGATCAGTGATTCAGTGCACATGATTCATCAGGAAGGCATTTGCTCGGCAGACATGTGAGGAGCTGTCTGCCTCTTCAATCTCACTGACAGGGCAAAAATGCTGATTTATAGTAAATCATTAAAATCTGCTTATTATGGCACGGCTTGTTCCTCTTCCCCACTTCAAGCCCGCAACTTGATCTGCATCGTGTCTCTTACAATTTTATACTACAGCAAGCAGTTATTTAAACAAGAGGGGAAGGCTCCTTAGTCTTTATTAGTGCATATGAAAGGATATTTTGTTTAAAGAAGACTAATTAAGAATGCAGACGATTTTCTTGCTCCGTGTGTGTGGGGGGGAAATATAAAGATTTAAAATGTCGAAGCGGAACAAAGAATTACTGTACTAAAACAATACTTAAGAATGATGATTTGGTACCTATTTTAAATAGCCGTAAAATATCAGTTCACATGTTGACAAAATTATTGAGGAGGCAGGGGCTTGGGGGCTGGTCTCCTTGAGTTTGGGTTGGAGGGAGGCCATGAAGATCTCTAATAGAAATGAATACAACCGGAGAATAATGCTATTATTGTGTTCAACTCCAATATTGTGACAAAGGGTACATTGCTTTAAAAATCATGGGTAAAGTTTTGTTCTTTAAAGGGAGAAGATTTAAGATTTGGTGGAAGCATAATATGAGAATATGTTGCATGCCAGGTAAACAAAGAAATAACACAAAGAGGTCTATATTTTGTATGTGTTACTTACAGTAAAAAAAAAAAAAAAAATTAATTTGATGCCTGGGGACAAAAATCCTTGCCACTGAATTACAAAGAAGTGAATAAACTGACTCAAAATTAATCCATACAGATCTGTCCCCTTAATAAGACTAATTCCAGAGAACAAAGCAGAGCATAATGCATTTTAAATTAAGTTGGAAAATGCATAATTTATATTTGTTTTATTTCTTCATATTTTAACACAGGTGCGTTCCAGAATGCTAAGAACCAAAGGAGAAGGGCATGCTTCTGTCCGTGGCTTTTTACTTTTTAAAACTGAAGGATCTAATATTTCTCCTCCTGTTCAGGAAGTGAGAGCAGAATGAGACAGAAAAGATGAATGCAGCGAGAAAGAATGAAGTGAGTATGTTTGGTTAAAATTAATTTTTAGGGCTTCTAATTTCTGATGTGACATTCAGCAACAGTTAAAAACACACACACACCACATTCATCTGGATGAAAATCATGTTTTCCTTTTGTCTCAAGTGGTAGTTTTAGGAGAAGCTGGGTGGGGTAGAAGAGCTCAGCTGGAGGGACTGCAGTGACTCCACGGATGAGTGAAGGACCCTCATCCTGCCCACCTGGCCCAAGCAGGACTGATGGGCAGAGGAAGACGGCCCAGGGCACAGCAGGGAGATGGTCTTATTTCCTTAAGCCTCTTAGCTACCTTGAAAACAGCCTTCTTCTCTCCCAAACCAGGACCCCAGCCTTCACTCTCCTTTCTTTTCTAGTCTCTAACCTCATCCCTAACCTACCTCAGTTTGGTTCCTGCCCACCATTTCTATGACATACAAAATGTATCCAACTTAACTCATTGGCTCATTTCAGCTTAACTCATTTTAAATGGTGTGTTTCTGTTTGGTTTTCTTTGAAAATCACAAACTAGACACAGCCTAGCTATGACTATTAAAATCAAATTGAATGGCTTAAAATTATTCCTTAACATAAATTGCTCTTTGGAGAGACCCGTGCTAATGATTAAATTGTAAGGAAAATTTAGAGGAAAAAAAAACCGGTATCTACTTAGCTACCGAGCAACTACGAGGGAAGAGACACGGAGCCAAGAGGTCTGCAGCTGTTATCTCATCTGCCTGTAACAAAGTCCTTCAAGCCGGGGCAGAGTCACAGGCCTATGGTGGGAGGGGAGAGGACTGAGCAAGTTCCTGACAGTTTCCAAGCCCCAGAGTAGAAATCTGACTCAGGTCTGTCTGAGCCCATGTTGGCAACCATCATTCATTATGAGCTTTAAAACCTGGACAGAAATCAAGTCCACTGCCCAAGCTCACGTGCGCTCTGATGGGCTATAACCACCCGGTACTTCCTGGCTGTGAAGACTGTAGGACTGACGCATTCTTTGTAAAGCAGAGCTGATGTGGTCACAGGACATGGACCACTAACTTGCCAATAATCCTTTAGATAGTGAAACCATCACACTGATTTTGTTGTGAGTCTGGCTTTTGGGGCTTAGTTCTGATTTTTTTTCTTCCGTGGAGCAGATCAGTACTTCTCTCATTTGCATCCAGAGAAGAAGATACTGTTTAAGGCACTGACTTCCAACCTGCTAAAACTTGCCTTGTTTTTGGAAGGTCGAATGAGATGCTACTTAAAATAGGGTATTCCAGCTGGTTAGGTTTGGAGTTCAGATATACAAAAGTCAATGATACACTAGGTGCATTTTTATTCATGCCAAACTTGGTATTTGATAGATTTATTCGGATCAAGTCCCGATTTTCCTTCCTACATTTTTGTGGCAGATACCAGTTTGATGGTTGCTGGATGAAGCCAGCCTGTTGCCTTCTGGGCTTGCTAAGTCACCTTGCCATCATAGTGCCACCCTTTCCACCTTGTCTCTGTGGCATCAGGGATTTACTCAGTTTACAGTCTTGCCTCTGTGTCTCTACCGTCACTTCTTCCCTCACTCCATTGCCTCTGTAGTAAAGTTAATTGTAGGAGAGGGTCAGGGAGCCAGGGTGTTCTCAAGCAGGGAAGAGATATATTCTTCCAGAGACAATGAGCACACATTGGGATCTAGCCTTTCTTAGAGTTTAGCAGTTGATTGTCTGCTGTGGTCGAATTTTGGCTTTGTTTTTGCTTGTAGCCTTGTGGTCCTTCTGTTTCACACTCTTGCACGATCTTCCCATGTCTTGGTGACCAAGCTCTTTCTAGCCTGAATCAGCATGGAGAACAAGCAGAGGATGGATTTCTGCAAGATGTGAGGACTGCAATATTCCCGTTCACGCATGAACCACAGCTGCTGTCCCTAGGTGAGCCACAGATAGACATGCAGGTCACAGCCCAGCCCACTGTATGGCTTTGCCTGGGCCTAGAACTCACTCTCTGTTCCCATCCTGGCAGATCCCCTGACCTCTGGAGAAGGCTGCTACCATTGCACTGACCCAACCTCACCAAGGCATCAAAGGACAAAAGAAGGAACCAAAACGTGGGTGTCATTACTGCAAGTCCCATCGAGGTAATACTCCGGTGGCACTGCATCTTTGGTGGCTGTCTGTCTTGTCTGCTTTCTGGGTCCTTCCTCTGCTTTACCCCAGGTGCCCAATGCCTTCAGCTTCCTGCCTTAAGTCAGAGGGAGACATCTGAGGCCAGATCCATCCACAAACTCCAATTGCAATTACCCCTTCCTGGGGTCCTTGCACCCTGAAAAGCGATCTTGAGAAAGGGCTGTAATGAAACGGTGGCAAGGAACCCTATGGAAGAATTCGATCTAGCTTGGTAGTCATGGAAAGATGGATATTTGTGACCACAAACACTGTTAAGAAATATTATGCCATGGACAGGTTGCTCCAAAGAGAGACAGACTGAAGCCAGTTTGGAGGTAGGAGTCCGTTTTCATGCTTCTAATACAGACATACCTGAGACTGCATAGTTTATAAAGAAAAAGAGGTTTAATGGGTTCACAGTTCCCCTTGGCTACAGAGGTCTCAATCATGGCAGAAGGTGGAAGGCATGTCTTACATGGTGGCAGGGAAGAGAGAAGTGAGCATGAAGCAAAGGGAAACTCCCTATAAAACAATGAGATCTCATGAGATTTATTCACTATCACGAAAACAGGATGGGGGAAACTGTCCCCATGATTCAGTTATCTCCCACTACGTCCCTCCCACACAACACATGGGAATTATGAGAGCTGCAGTTCAATATGAGATTTGGGTGGGGACACAGCCAAACCATACCAATGGGTTAAGTGAAACTGAACATTTTTTTTTTTACCTCCTTGAGACTCATTTTCCATATTTAAAGCAGAGCTGAAGAGATGTTATGTCCTTTGTGAACATTGTGGTCCACTGTTGTGTTTATTTCCATCATTTGAAAACTATCCCCCCTCCCCACCGTCCCACCTCCCTCCTTTAGCTGCAGAGTCTCCTCCAACCCTCTCACTGTTGAAAGAGTTGTTGGCATCTTCTGTTGGGACTGTCTTTCTTCTCAGTCACTCCCTACAGTGCCTGGGTCATCCTGGGATGCCTCCTGACTTCACCATCCTCCTGAAATGCCTTGAGCATGGTCTGCTTTCATCCTCGCCTGTTTCTCTAGAAAACCCTCCACCACTGGCAGTTTTCTCCTTTTATGAACATGCCTCTCTCTGCCATCCACACCACCACCTCTCCTTGTTCATCATTGTATGTTGCTGCTTCCAGGCTGTGAACTTGACTCTGCTCTCTTAGCAATCTGCACACAGAGCTGTTCTCTTTCTCTCTTTTGTGTGTGTGTGTGTGTGTGTGTGTGAGAGAGAGAGAGAGAGAGAGACCGAGTCTTCCTTTGACACCCAGGCTGGAGTGCAGGGGCACAATCATGGCTCACTACAGCATTGAAGGCCCAGGTTCAGGAGAGTCTCTTGCCTTAGTCTCCCAAGTAGCCAGGATCAGAGTTAGCCACCCCACACCTGACTGACAGTTGTTTTTTTGTTTGTTTGTTTGTTTTGTTTT
>NW_012105142.1:2798420-2800550 GCF_000951045.1 Mandrillus leucophaeus
CCTCCCAAAGGACTGGGATTTCAGGCATGAGCCATGCGCCTGGCTGTTTTTCTCTATTCAATCTTACTGATTCTCATGGACTTAAACTACCCTCTAAATCAAAGGTTATCTCTTAGGAGGTTTCTTGAAAAATTTGATAAAAGTTGTGGACCTTTTCTTCAAAAAAAGGCATAGAATTTTGCATCACTCTTCAAGGAGTAGACTCTTTGAAGGCCCAATAGAATGATGTCAACAATGACAATGATAATAACTGACAGTAACTCCCTGAAGCTTCTATAATAATATAATATTATGGTTGCAGCAACAGCAACAACAATAACAGTAACTAAGCTTTATTAATGTCTCAAAAGTTACACAACGACTACAATAACTAATGCTTCCTTACTGACCAGGAAGTACAGTGAATGGAGACAGAACTGGGCCCCATCTCCATATGGTTGTTGAGACTTCCTCCCACAGACCTTAACATCATGGGATTGTGTATTAGTTCATTCTAACGCTGCTAATAAAGACATATCCAAGACTGGGTAATTTATAAAAGAGGTTTAATGGACTCACCGTTCCACATGGCTAGGGAGGTCTCACAATCATGGTGGAAGGCGAAGGAGGAGTAAAGGCACATCTTACATGGTGGCAGGCAAGAGAGCGTGGGCAGGGGAACTCCCCTTTATAAAACCATCAGATCTCGTGAGACTTATTCACTATCATGAGAATGGCATGGGAAAAAACCACCCCCATGATTCAATTACCTCCCACCAGGTATCTCCCACAACACATGGGAATTATGGGAGCTACAATTCAAGATGAGATTTGAGTGGGGACACTGCTAAACCATATCAATCAGTAAGCCAGGCTTCCAAGTTTGTTGAAATTTCCATCCCTCTCTCTGTGAATATCCTATCTCCAATGCCATCATGTTACCACAAATGACAAGATTTCATTCTTTTTTATGGCCCCATACTACTCCATTGTGTATATCCACCACCTTTTCTTTATCCATTCATCCGCTGATGAACACTTAGGTTGATTCCATATCTTTGCTACTGTGAATAGTGCTGTGATGGAAATATTTCTAAGGGGGGAACAGAAATCAGGCACAATCCCCAAGCTGCCGTGTTACCCTGAGTGCCCCTCATGCATGCCCATGTGTCCCAATTTGGATGACAATTCTGAGATAGTTTCCCTATGTATCCCCTTATTATACATAAGACAGAGGCCTCAGTGGCTGTCATGTTTAGGATTTGCCAAAAACAGACCTCAGACAAGAATTTGGGTGCCTGTAGTTCATTTGGAGTGTAATCCCAAGAAGCCGGATGAGAGGAAGGGGAGACAGGGAAGATAGAAAATCAATAAAGTGAGTGTTAAACAGGGGTTACTTCTCCTGCAAACTGGGAATGACCCCTTGGGTTTGTGCTGAGAGATACTGCAAAACAGAGGTTGTTAGAAATACAAATTTAAAAAAAAAACCTTTTATTGATACATAATATTTTATATGTTTATGGGATACATGTGAGTATTTGTTACATGCATGTAATGTGTAAAGATCAAATCATGGTATTTGGGGTATCCATCACCTTAGGTATCTACATGTTGGGAACATTTCAAGTCCTCTCCTCTGGCTATGTTGAAATAAACAATATATATTTGCTAAGGACTGTCACCCTAGCCTAGTGTCGATAATTAGCACTTCTTTCTTCTATCCAGCTATATGTTAGTATCCATTCACCAACATCTCTTCATTTCCTCCTCCCACCCTCACCCTTCCAGCCTCTGATATCCATCATTTTATTCTCTATGAGATAAATTTCTTTACCTCTTACATATGAGTGAGAGCATGTGGTATTTATCTTTCTGTACCTGGCTTATTTAACTTAATGTAATGACCTCCAGTTCCATCCATGTTGCTGCAAATAACAAGATTTCATTCTTTTGTTTTTATTTTTTTGCCTGAAAGGTATTCTGTTGTGTATGTATACCACATTTTCTTTATCCATTGGTCCATTGATGGACACTGAGGTTGATCTGATGTCTCTGCTATTGTGAATAGTGCTGGGCTAAACATATGAGTGCAGGTATCTCTCCGATACACAGATTTCTTTGCCTTTGGATAAATACCCAGTAGTAGGATTG
>NW_012105142.1:2801060-2803345 GCF_000951045.1 Mandrillus leucophaeus
GTATTTATCTAACAGTGTCCCTCCCTCCAAAACTGAGGGTTGTTCCTGAGGGGTCACCTCCCATAACGTTCAGTCTCTTCTGTGCAGGTGCCAGGCAGTGACAAAACCAGAGAATGTCTCAGGCAGAGAGACACAAAAAACCACAGGTCTGAATGGCAACCACATGTAAGCAACTCCTGGGTGGGCCAGGGAGTATTGGTGGGGCAGTGACAGGGCCTGCTTCAAATCCCTTCATCTAGGTTATGACAACTTCCAAGTTTAGGTCTCTCCTCAATTCCAAATGTGGATACGTCCAAACGGAAGCCTCATTAACACACCCAAAACTGTAGTCATCATCTTCTGTATCCCCTCAAAACTTCCTTGCTCCTCATACATAGAACCAACCGTCGCTCCATTCCTTACAATCTAGACCTGGGTCGTGCAGTTGAGCTCCTTCCCTTCATGTCCCCAATCAAAGTGGCCATTAAGGGCTGCCATTTTACGTTCTTAATATGCATTCAACCCTTTAATTTCTCTCCTTCTGCACCACCACTCCTTATTTTGAGTCTCTTTCACTTCTACCTGGGGTTGTCAACTGATCTCTGTGCTACCAGTCTTATATACCCCAATCCATTTCATATATAATTGTCACTATGGTCTCCTTGAAGCATAAACCTGACCATGAGGCTGTCCTGCTGAAACCTCTCCTCGCTCCCATTGTCCGGGGATGAAGGCATTATCCTGACCTGCCAGCAGCTGCCTAAGTGGTATCCATGCTGAACCTGACAATTCCTGAGTAAGTCATGCTCCCCTGCACCCTGGGCCTTGGACCTTCACACACGCCCTTCCTTTGCCTGGTTTACTCTTCACTCTCGGTCCTCATGCTCACTCTTGTCCCTGGCATCTCATGTGCCTGGTATAGGATGCTATGCCTGGAATCCTCTGCCTGGCATCTCCTGCCCTAACTCTGGCAGGTTCAGACTCCTCCAAGGGCATTCCAAGAAAATATCTGCAGACTTCTCCTTTAGCATGTATCACCCTGGAACATAGTTACCTAGACACCTGTCTGTCTTCCACACTGAATGACGAGCTTCACAAGAGAATGCACCAGGTCACACTGATTTGTCTATCAGCAGCACCAAGAACAGTACATGGCTTGTAGCATGACCTTAATAATTCATTCAACTGAGCAAACAGATGAGTGAGAGAAATGTGGGACAGCAGATGTTTAATCAAAGTTACTTCCTTCCTCCTTATACTCTCTCCAGTCTTGCCATGTCAGGCAAACGCCTAGCTTGTCTTGGGGAAGCCTGTCCTGAATGCCAAGGCATGCTACACATAGGCTGGTCTGAAATCGTGGGCTCCCCCTGCCCTTCACTTCCTAACTCAACAGGCCATTGTGCAATTTTGCATCTCAGTTCTTATTTTGGTTTATTTCTATGTTTATGTTTTTCATAATTGTTTCTGAAAAATAACTATTGTTTTTAATGATTTATTGCTTATTTTAAAATTCTGACATTTCCCTTTGCATGAGTCTCTTTATCTTGCTGGGTCTTTCCCAGGAGTGTGAGATGCGTGAACTAGATTAGTGTCTTTGTTCTGTGACTTCAGGAAAGCCATTAGACCCCCTTAATAACTGCTTTCTCTTTTTTTTTTTTAAGGAAGCCGTGAAGTTTCACTTGATGATGCATAAGAGTAGACAAAGGAGAGGTGCCCAGAATTCACACGTAATAAACATGGCCTATTCCAAAGCTTTCAGTGCTTCCCCCCTAGGTCCTGATTGGCATCTCCTTCCATTCTAAAAAATAACACACCTACGAAGATGTACCTGACATTGACACAGGGAACCCAGAGATACTGATTACTACATGTTCAATTGTCAGTTGGAGTCTGCATTTTATTAGACAAAATAATCTATGTAAGACTCGTTTTTGTGTCTACCTTAAAGGGTAATGAGGACTTCCAGTTTCAGCTCCAACAAGAAAAGAGCTTGGAAGTCAACATTTTTGTCCCAAAAAGAACAGAAAGCTGGACAAACTGAAAAGAAACGATTTTTCTTTGACCCATTGATGAGGTGGCAGGGCAAAGCCACACTGAGACCTGGAAAGATGGGGGCATCTGGACAGATATGGTAACAAAAATCTGCTTGCCTGGAGCTGAAGCCACAGGAGGCATAAACTGGCAGGATCATTTAGATGTCTGCTTTGGTGATTTGCTGGAGTTTGAAAGTGAACTTGTGTGAGAATGAGCAACTCCAGGGGCTGAAGTCTTAGGAAGAAGCCCACAGCTCTGTGAGTTTCCAGAAA
>NW_012105142.1:2804805-2807503 GCF_000951045.1 Mandrillus leucophaeus
GCTCCCATTGTCCGGGGATGAAGGCATTATCCTGACCTGCCAGCAGCTGCCTAAGTGGTATCCATGCTGAACCTGACAATTCCTGAGTAAGTCATGCTCCCCTGCACCCTGGGCCTTGGACCTTCACACATGCCCTTCCTTTGCCTGGTTTACTCTTCACTCTCGGTCCTCATGCTCACTCTTGTCCCTGGCATCTCATGTGCCTGGTATAGGATGCTATGCCTGGAATCCTCTGCCTGGCATCTCCTGCCCTAACTCTGGCAGGTTCAGACTCCTCCAAGGGCATTCCAAGAAAATATCTGCAGACTTCTCCTTTAGCATGTATCACCCTGGAACATAGTTACCTAGACACCTGTCTGTCTTCCACACTGAATGACGAGCTTCACAAGAGAATGCACCAGGTCACACTGATTTGTCTATCAGCAGCACCAAGAACAGTACATGGCTTGTAGCATGACCTTAATAATTCATTCAACTGAGCAAACAGATGAGTGAGAGAAATGTGGGACAGCAGATGTTTAATCAAAGTTACTTCCTTCCTCCTTATACTCTCTCCAGTCTTGCCATGTCAGGCAAACGCCTAGCTTGTCTTGGGGAAGCCTGTCCTGAATGCCAAGGCATGCTACACATAGGCTGGTCTGAAATCGTGGGCTCCCCCTGCCCTTCACTTCCTAACTCAACAGGCCATTGTGCAATTTTGCATCTCAGTTCTTATTTTGGTTTATTTCTATGTTTATGTTTTTCATAATTGTTTCTGAAAAATAACTATTGTTTTTAATGATTTATTGCTTATTTTAAAATTCTGACATTTCCCTTTGCATGAGTCTCTTTATCTTGCTGGGTCTTTCCCAGGAGTGTGAGATGCGTGAACTAGATTAGTGTCTTTGTTCTGTGACTTCAGGAAAGCCATTAGACCCCCTTAATAACTGCTTTCTCTTTTTTTTTTTTAAGGAAGCCGTGAAGTTTCACTTGATGATGCATAAGAGTAGACAAAGGAGAGGTGCCCAGAATTCACACGTAATAAACATGGCCTATTCCAAAGCTTTCAGTGCTTCCCCCCTAGGTCCTGATTGGCATCTCCTTCCATTCTAAAAAATAACACACCTACGAAGATGTACCTGACATTGACACAGGGAACCCAGAGATACTGATTACTACATGTTCAATTGTCAGTTGGAGTCTGCATTTTATTAGACAAAATAATCTATGTAAGACTCGTTTTTGTGTCTACCTTAAAGGGTAATGAGGACTTCCAGTTTCAGCTCCAACAAGAAAAGAGCTTGGAAGTCAACATTTTTGTCCCAAAAAGAACAGAAAGCTGGACAAACTGAAAAGAAACGATTTTTCTTTGACCCATTGATGAGGTGGCAGGGCAAAGCCACACTGAGACCTGGAAAGATGGGGGCATCTGGACAGATATGGTAACAAAAATCTGCTTGCCTGGAGCTGAAGCCACAGGAGGCATAAACTGGCAGGATCATTTAGATGTCTGCTTTGGTGATTTGCTGGAGTTTGAAAGTGAACTTGTGTGAGAATGAGCAACTCCAGGGGCTGAAGTCTTAGGAAGAAGCCCACAGCTCTGTGAGTTTCCAGAAACCCCGACAAGTTCTCATGGCGAGGCTAGAGAGAGATTTCCTCATCACTCTGACCAAGATGAATCATTATGACATACACCCAGAGCCTTCTCCAGTTCAAAGAGTTTCTCTCCAGGGAAAAGGATGTACCCAGAGCACCATTCTGAAACTTGATCCTAGGCAGAGAAAGGGTCTGCCACTTAAGGCCCCTCCAGTCTTCCTATAGTACCTAAAAAAAGGATAGAGGTTGGAACATTGTCAGCCAGGATCTGGGATCTGGATTTCAAGGAAATGTTTTGGGAATACTGAAGCCAGGAAAGGGAGTAGGGGGTGGAGGGGTAAACTGTACCATTGTTTTTTCATTCTAGAAGTGGAGCAACACTTGCAAAGGTCACAATCCCGAGAAGCAAGGCCATCAAAATACTGAGATTTAATTAGATTATAGAATGGTCCCCCACCCCAACATGTTACCACCACACAGTATGGTAACATTCGATAACAATGGAAAATGTTGCATGTTGCAGACTCTCTGAGGTGGAGCCCATAGGGAAGCCCAAAGTCAAAAGGTGAGATCAAAACAAGCACACTAGAGGAACTGGAAGTTTCTGGTACCTACAGCTGCAACAAACATTAAACACAGCCCAAATCCTACTCAGATTAACATAAATCCCCACATTAAAGGCTGATTTACCACAGTTCCTATTGCCCCATACAAGTCTGACTTTCAACAGAACCAAGTCGCACTAAAAAGAAAGATAAAACACAGTCTGAAGAGATAAAACAAGTGTTAGAAATAGACTCAGAAATGGCAATGTTGGTATTATCAGACAGAGGATTTAAAATAACTATGAAGCAAGAGCTATATTTTGAAGTAGTTAATACCACTTAAATCTTTGTTTCTCTAAATTTGAAGAAAACTGCTACTAGAATTACTGTCTATTGTGTAAATTATAATAATTAAAGCAAAAACATTTGAAGAAAACATAATTCAGAGGGCATAAAACATGACACAAAGAACCCAGTGAAAGAGTGACATATTAATAAACTGACTGAAACAAAAGCAAAACGGCAATTAAAGTCAATGAAGTCATCTTTTCTTTTTTCTTTTCTTTTCTTTTCTTTTC
>NW_012105142.1:2807686-2856038 GCF_000951045.1 Mandrillus leucophaeus
CCCTTCCCTTCTCCTTCCCTTCCCCTTCCCTTTCCCTTCCCTTTCCCTTCCTTTCCCTTCCTTTCCTTTCCTTTTTTTTAGAGACATGGTCTCACTCTGCTGCCTAGGCTGGAGTTCAATAGCACAATCACGGCTCACTGCAACCTTGACCTCCTGGCCTCAAGTGATCCTCTTGCTACAGTTTCCTGAGTAGCTGGGATCACAGGCACGTACCACCATACCTGGCTTTTTTATTTTATTCTTTTTTGGAGAAGGGTCTTGCTATGTTTCCCTGGCTGATCTTGAAGTCCTGGCCTTAAGCTATCCTCCTGTTGTAGTCTCCCAATCAACTTTTCTATTAAAGACAATTTTCTTTGTCTTTAGTCAAAACCTTAAACCGAGCAAAAAGGAAAAGCTTAATAGTTGACAAGGAAAGCCTAATACTGTAAAAATGGGGAAGGAAAGCAGCTTTTCCCATTGCGTGCACTCTCTGAATATGGACCTACTTGTCCTTTGCTCCAAGGAGTAATTCTACCCCTGTGGGGATCACTCTGGGTTTCAGTTCCAAACAGCTCTCCCTGTCGCAGGTGGAGAGCTCTGATTGCCTGGAATCCTCCTCCTCCCTACTTTCCCTGTGAGCCACCTCCTATATGTTTCCCACTTCTTGCCTGTCCAGCATCCAAAACTTTATAGGCAAGCCCTTTCCGTCTTTCAAGGAATATATCTTCCCATGCTGCCTGGATCATTTCAGACATAAGAACATGACAGGCAGGCCTGACTTGTGCCTTGTCAACTTGGCACTACAGTTCTTGTCTAAGGCCCCAAATGATATTTCCCAGAATGACCACGGAGGAATTCATGCGAGCTTCCCAGGGTAGGAAGGAGACAGAGGTCATTATCAAAGGTTGGGGTGGGCAGACACTCTGACAGACAGATGCTGAGCTGACTGTTGGGCCCCAGCATGGCCTCACCTTGCTCTTGCTCTATGACCAGTTCATCTTTCCACAGCACCCCCAAGACTGCCCCCAGGTGCTCGGCTATAGGTCTGCAGAGGCAGTGGTTCCTACAGAGGGAACAGTTTCCACTGCAGGTCCACTGCAATGGGCTCCTCCTGCAGGGTCCCACTTCAGTGACTGGGTATGTGTGCTTTTCAGATTTTCCCAAAAGCTCAGGCTCATCCAGCCAGGCAGCTGGGCTCAGGAGGTCAACAAAGCTTTCCCTGATCCTCCAAATTGCCCCACTCCTTCTCACCCTTTACATTACTAGATCTTTTCCTGTCCATGTAAACTCTCATTTTTTTTTTAACTTTTATTTTAGCTTCTGGGGTACATGTGCAGGTTTGTTATATAGGTAAACTTGTGTCATGGAGGTTTGTTGTACGGATTATTTCCTCCCCTCACTATTAGGCCTAGTACCCAGTAGCTATTTTTCCTGATCCTTTCCCTCCTCCCACTCTCTACCCTCAAGTAGGACCCAGTGGGTGTTGTTCCCCTCTATCTGTTCATGTGTTTTCATCATTTAGCTCCCACTTATAAGTGAGAACATGCAGTATTTGGTTTCCGGTTCCTGTGTTAGTTTGCTAAGGATAATGGCTTCCAGCTCCATCTATTTTTCTGCAAAGGACGTGATCTCATTCTTTTTATGGCTGCATAGTATTACATGATGTATATGCACCACATTTTCTTTATGCGGTCCATCATTGATGGGCATTTAGGTTGATTCCTTGTCTTTGCTATTGTGAATAGTGCTGAAAGAACATTCACATGCGTGTGTCTTGGTAGTAGAATGATTTCTATTCCTTTGGTTATATACCCAGTAATGGGATTGCCAGGTCGAATGGCAGTTCTGTTTTTAGCTTTTCGCAGAATCACCACACTGCTTTCCACAATGGTTGAACTAATTTGCACTTCCACTGACAGTGTATAAGCATTTCTTTTTCTCCTCATCCTCATCAGGATCTGTTACTTTTTTTGGCTTTTTAGTAATAGCCATTCTGACTGGCGTGAGATGGTATCTCATTGTGGTTTTGATTTGCATTTCTCTAGTGATTATCTGGGCTGATTACACTGAGCAACTGCTTACCTGTATCTCTCTGGGGTGAAGTCCTCAGGAAACACACAAAGACCCTTGGTCACAACCACTATTAAGGTCCCTTCTTTTGCTGCCTCCAAGGTGGGGAAGAACCATAAACCCTGAGATCACCCCAGAGTTGAAGTGGGCAGCCCAGGAGTACCATGCCACTATCTACAGCCAGCACTGAAGTGGGAGAGGAGCCCACACTTTCAGAGCATTGAGAGGGAGCATGGCTGCAACTGTGAGGAAATATAGGGGAGCCACATGACCAAGCAACAGCCTACTAGCTGACCCATACACCTAAACACCACCACTAGATGACATCCTAAAGTTTCAACACCAAAAATGCCTCCCTAACATACCCCCTGTGAAACCAAAGACAAGAAGGCAGCTACAAGTCATTCTTATTCTCACGACATTTGAGGTGGTTCTGTTTCCCTGACTGAACACTGATAGATACAGTAGACTTCCAAGCGTGTTTTACAATGTTAGTTTCATGTTTTGCTATAAAACCCACCAGAATGGCAAAGAAACTCCAGATCAATCTCTTATTTGAATAGGAGAACAAAAGTACAAATGAAATTACCTATGAAAGAAAACTAGCAGGACTTTAAAGGAATTATAAATTATAACCAAACATAATTTGTTCTGGGAATGCAAAGTGATTTAACATGCAAATATTACATTAACATATTAATATAATTAAGCATATTAAATACAAGATTGTGGTAGGCAGAATTCTAAGATGACCCCCAATGAAATTATATAATCCCTGTTTTTTGACTATGTTTGGAAAGTGTAACTTTCTTCTAATCAATAGAATCTTGTGGCAAAGATGAAAGGGTTTTGCAGATGTAATTACAGCTCCTAATCAGTTGAGTTTGAATAAATCAAGAGATTATCTTGACCTAATCAGGAGGTCCTGACTGGCAGAGAGTCTTCAACAGAGGTGAGCATGCTCTGTCTCTCTCTCTGGCTTTGAAAAAGTAGGCTGCCTTGTTGTGGATGTGGCTTTACAGAGGAGGCCATATGGCAAGGACTTGAGGGCAACTTCTAGGGTCTGAAACTGGTTCTTGGTCTACAGCTTACAAAACAAACAAACAAACAACAACAACAACAACAACAACAAGACTTTGGCAATATAGCCATAAGGGAATAAGTTCTGCCAACAACCTGATTCAACTTAGAAGTGGATTATTTCCCAGCTCAAATGTTCAGAGAGAAACACAGCCTAGCTCCTACCTTGATTGCAGCCTTATGAGACCCTGACCAAAGGGTCTAACTAAGCCGGGCTGGACACCTGACCCATGGAAAACATGTGCTGTTCTGAGTCACTGAGATGATGACAATCTGTTATGCAGCAAGGGAATGATAATACACTGATAAATAAATAGATATCTGTATTGGTTAGCTACAAAATTTGGTTTAAAAAAAAACAGTCCCCAGACTCAGTGGCTGTGATGGCTAGTTTTAGGTGCCCATTTGACTGGGTTAAGGGATACCCAAATAGTTGGTAGACCATTACTTCTGGATATGTCTGTGAAGGTGTTTCTGGAATAGATTGGCATTTGAATCAGTGGCCTGAGTAAGGAAGATCCACCCTCACTCAGTTAGGGTAGACTCCATCAATCAGCTGAAGACCTGATCCAGCAGAAAGGAACAGCAAATTTGCCTTCTCTCTCTTCTGGAGCTTAGACACCTATCTTCTCCTGCTCTTGGGCATCAGACCTCCAGGCTTTCCTGCTTTTAGACTCTAGGATGCGCACCATCAGCTCCCAGGTTCTCAGGCCTTAGGACTTGTACTGAGCGATGCTACCGTCTTCCCTGATTCTCCAACTTGCAGATAACCTGTGAAAGAACTTCTTGGCCTCCATAATTGCATGAGCCAATTCCCCCTTCTCGTTGGTCGGTCTATCTATCTATCTATCTATCTATCTATCTATCTAGCTATCATTTATCTATTATCTATCTATGTGTAGATTATATAGCTATTATCTATCTAATCTATCATCTTTCTGTCTCTATCTCTCTATGTGTCTATTATCTATCTATCTATCATCTGTCATCTATCTATCTGTCTATCTATCATCTGTTTATCTATTCTATCTATCTATCTATCTATCTATCTATCTATCTATCATCTATCCATCTGTCATCTGTCTATCTATCTATCTATCTATCTATCTATCTATCATCTGTTTATCCTATTTATCTATCTATCTATCCATCTGACTGTGTCCTATGAGTTCTGCTTTTCTGGATAACCCTTACTAATACAGATGTTTAGTCAGCTGACTGTGGGTCAGCTGGAGGTCACCTGATCTAGGCTGGATTCATCTCAGCCTGGCTTCAACCTGCAATTTGGGCCATTTAAGCAAGTCACATATCTGTTCCCAATAACAGCAGGGCAGAAAAATCCACTCTTCCTCTCACAGGAGAAACTGTAAGGTTTCACTGCAAATCATGAGTACAGAGAGGGCTGAAGAAATGGGAGGAATGATACAATCTATTGCGATACCTGAATGGTATTTAATAGAATCCAACACTAATTACTAACTTTATGTAGAAAAAAACAGAAATAGAGAGGGTGAATAAAGAGGATATCCTAACCAAGCAAATGTAATCAATGTTAACATTTAGCATTCGTCTAAGAGGTAACACCGTAGAGGAGTCCTGAACCAGGTTTCATGGACTTTGGCGATTGGTGGATGCCTATACAGAGAGGGTTGAGAGAATTTTGAAGGCTCAGGAAGTCAGGTTGTGAGTGCATATTTGCTTTTTCTGGAGGATGGAATGAACATCTTTAATCAGATTTTCAAAAGGCCTCTGACCTTCCCCATACCAAAGAAAAGTTTGGTAATTAAAAACTACTAAACTAGAGGTCTTCTCATTAAAATAAAAAATAATATCATCAACGATAGCCTGTAGAAATAAGAGAAATAAAGAGGAGAAACTATGAGGACAGAATGGTGTTAACATATAAGATGTTGTTCTGCTTATAAAATCTACATGTCTTCATTCTAAGATGCTGAATTTTTAAAACATCAGAATGCATTGTACAATCGGTGCGTGTATTTAACGTAGCACTGTTTCTCTGATTTTCCTACCTAAAGTATTTAAAATGTTGATCAATATAAAAGTTGATGGTATCTTAAAATTATGAAAATATATTTGAAAATGATTAAGCAAGTTTAGAAAGGCAGTTAGTTGCAAAATCAAAATACAAAAACCGTTAATGTCTTGTATGTCAAAAATAATCAAATAGAAAATTAACAAAAACAGAATTGCATTCTCAGTAACATTAGAATACATAATAACTGGGAAAGAATGTCATTAACCAGAAATATTAAAAAATTATAATTATACAATTTTAATGATAGAAAAGATATAAAAAGGTCTTTAAGATGATCAAATAGTTTTGATTAGAAAATGCATTAACCTTTAATATTATAAACATCAATTTGTCCCATATTTATTCATAGGTTTAATGAAGATCCTATAAAAATTCCAGCAGAGTTTCAAAAAAATTATTCATTTACTGATATGAGTGATGTGTGAGAACTTGAAACATTAATTCTAATATAAATCTGGAATGAAAAAAATAGCCCAGAACATTTTAGAAAGAATGAGTAATTAGGAAGAAATTGTCCCACCAGATATTAAAAGAAACATTAAAGTTAAAAATATGAAAAAACTGTAATACCAGTGAAATTAACAAGAAATAGGAAAAACAGACATACTAGACAATCCAGAAACTGAACTTAGGATATATTTTATTTTGTATGTAATATGTTATATTTTGTTGAATATAAGTTACATTATTGATTGTATGACCCAGTATTATCCCATGCACCGATAACAGAGGAAAACCTCCCGAGGTGGAATTTAATGGAACTACTATGACAAGGGCTGTATTCTTGGTCTAAGGGTCCGTAAGAAAGACAAGCACCACACAGAAAGAGGGCACAAAGAAATGCGCTTGCATCTTAACCTTTGCACTGGGTGGAGGGAAGAAAATATGTCTCCCCTGAGAACTGGAATCAGAGCCAATGCCTACACAGTGTTGCAGTGTGAAGTCCAAAGGAACGTCAGGCTGGAAACCTGAAGTGGTCTCAGGTCCATAGTGTCCCCAGATGATGGCATAAGCAAATCCCAAACTTCCCAGGAAGAAGTGGCCTTCACACCAAGCCAACAAAGACCTTTAGGTGCTGGAGACTGAAAGGTGACCCAGATCTCATGAAAAAAGTTTTCATTTTAGAAGCTGTGGAGTATGGTAATGGCATCAAATATTTGTGGTCAAAGATGAAGGATCATCAATAAATGAGGAAGGAAACACAGTTTAGCAACTTGGGAAATTGAATAACTACCACCTAGCCCAAGGATAGAACTGAAAACAAGAACCCTTATGATCACTAGAAGAAAACACAAACCTGAGACTGAGAATCACATTTCCGGCCATGGAAGAAAAAAGTAACGGAGAAGCATTCATCCCTTGGAATAAAACAAAATGCAAAATTTCCATACATCAAAAGGAGCCCCGAATAAATTAAAGGCAAACAAAACAGGGAAAAATACTTTTATGGCAATAAGAGAATAGTAACCTTATAACACCCTAACAGTTTGATATGTGCATGAATTTTCTCCTTGGCCATTTTTATTCTAGTGAAAAGATCAGAAACAAAAGGGGGGAAAGTGAAGGAATTATAACTCATCTGTAACATGTTTTTGAAGAAAACTTATTGGCACAAGAAAAGTATTTTAAAATGTTAAATGAAATAAAATGAATGTGAATTACAGCTAATGTAAACTAGTATAATGGTTTATATTTATATCTCTCTCCTGATATACATGAATGTATACATAATGTATATTATATACATACACATTATATATAATATATGGCTATTTTATATTACATAGTATATAAATACATGTGTAGTATATATACACATTATATATTATATGTAATATGTGTATATGAGGTATATATGATATAGTAGTACATAATATATATTATATATAATGTGTATATATTCTCTATTTACACATATATACACATATATGCAGATAAATCTAAAATAATATTTCTAATGTATGTTAATAGTGGGTATCTCTGGGTAGTGACATTATGGGTGAGATTAGACTTTGTAATTTCCAAATTTTTCTCAGGGAGTTAGAGTATTAGTTTTCCACCGATGCTATAAAAATTATCACAAATTTAGTGGTTTAAGCGATGCATATTTATTATCTTGATCTCAGTCTCCTGGAGCTGAGCTTGAGGTCTTAGCAGGGTTGCATTCCTCTCTGTAGGATCTAGGGGAGAATTTGTTGCCTTGCCTTTTCTTGCTCCTCACGGCTGCCCGAATTCCTTTGCTCTCTTGGTATCCTTTCTCAATGCCCAAAGCCAGCAACAGAGGAGTGAGTTCTTTTTGAACCTTTGTCCATGCTCAGATCTCTCTCTGATCCAGCCAAAAAGGTTCTCTGCCTTTAAGGACTCCTGTGATTTCACCGGGTCCACCAAGATCATCAGGATCATCATCTCTCCATGATAATGTTCATGACCTTAATCACAATTGCAAAATCTCCTTTGCCATGGAAGGTAAGGTAGATTCTGGGCATAAGCAATGGACATCTTTGGGGGTGGAGGAGACGTTGTTTTGCTGATCACCATTGGTGTTATTTTAATTTTTAGAACACACACATGCGCTTTATATAAAAGGAAGGAAAGAGGTTTGTATTTTTATCTTCATCATCTTTACCATTGTCTGCAGTTTTATTTATCTCCATCAGTCACTAGTTAAGTCTTTGGAAACAGCTTACTTTAGACCAAAGGTCTGCACACCAGGACTCACAGGCAAAATCCAGCCTACTACCTAGTCTCGTCAATATTATTTTCTCAGAACACGACTACTCTCATTTGCGTACTTATTGTCCATGGCTGGGCTTTGCGCTCAACAGCAAAGCTGAGCAGTTGCAAGACACATCGTCAGGGTCATGGAGCCTAAGAGATTTGCAGTCTGACCCTTATCAGAAAAAAATTTGCTCATGCTGGCTTTAGAGCTTTAAATCATTGCTTCACTATGTCAGATTAAAACTAAAAATTGAGTCAGAGGAGATACCTTACCTTATAGCCATGGCGGGGTTTCCAGGGTCATCATGGCCATCCCACCTTTCAGAGAGATGGCGCTGAGACCCAGAGAGGTAAAGAGGCTCCCAGGGGCTACATCAAAGCCACATATGGTGCCTGAAGAAAGACACTTGATTGAGGCTCTCTGGGTTTCACTGCCACCTTCTGCTTCAGAGCCTTTTTAGCAGGTACTGATTCCCAGGAATGCACTGAAGCTGTCTCAAATTTTTGGGAAAAAAATAAAGGCAAATAGAAAATGCAAAGTTTTTACAAACATGTGTGTTAGCTATGGCTGCATATAACTCTATGAATGGTCCTGAAGCCAGGGGCTTAATGTCCTTGTAGACCAGGAAGGGAGGTTATTTTTGTGATTTGCACCTGTTGACTATAGATGGTGGCCATGCAGGTGGCAGAGCACAGAGGAACCTGGAGGCACTCCTTAGAAGACCCACTTTTCCAGCCTGTGAGTGCCAGCTGCCCGAGGGCCACCATGAATGTCCAGTTCATCAGCAAGCAGAGTGACGTCGCTGAGAAGGACCTCAGTCAGGTAATTTGTCCTTAGTTCCTGCTCTGTCAATATCGCTCTTTTCTGAACTGTGGCGCTGGGTCACTGGCACAGCTAAACTGGCACAGATATCACTGATAATTTTTTTAAAGCAAATAAAGCAAAGAAAACAATACCCATAGCTTCATTTCAGAGATTACAGCTGAAAACAAATTTGTAAACATTTCCATACATAAACACATACGTGCTCCATGTTCCATTGTGTTGATACTCTCTCATTTAATTTACCCCTTCCTGCTCAACATTTAGGAATATAATATGTGCACTAATATAAATATGCTGGGGTGAGTGTCCTTGTCATTAAATCATTGCCCATGTCCACCATGATGTCCTCGCCATGAGTTGATGGGTGTGGGATTTTTAGTTTCAGGAGGATGTACTTCTTCAGGTTTTTGTTATGTCATGACAAAGCGGTCAGCTGAAGGGCACCTGTGCCTGCCTCCTTTGGCTGGATGACTTAGAAGCAATGAAAATGATGGCTTCCATCAGGTCAGATGGAGTCCTGGGTACTTCTACAAACATTATTTCAGTTTCACTTCGCAGGGATCCTGGAAAATTGATGTAGATTTTAAAGAGGGGGAAACTGAATGATTTGCCCAAAGTTATTCTATTAAAGAAGAGGAAGCTGAATCTTGAGACTCGCACAACAAGAAGAGAGTCGGGAGGGTCACTTGAAGGCCTCATTGTCCCCAGGCACTCCTCCCCTCTACCACATCAGCTGTATTAAAATGTACACACACCCAACATAATTTATTCATAACATATGTAAGAGTTCATTTGCAGTTGCTTGGCTGACAAATAATGTGACATTGTGGACACATTTAAATATTTATTGATTTCAATTTTGTCGGGTGTGCAGTTGTTGGCCTGTTTGTCCTCAAATGCATTCATCACTCCTCCCTGCTCTGCTGATACCTGGAGCCCATGTTTCCAGGTTCCCCTGTCAGACGATGCCCTGTTGGGTTTGGCCAGTGGGAGGCACAGGTGGATGAGTTAGGGGAGGAGGAAAAGCAAAGCAAGGGTGTTGTCCTCTCACTTGGGTACTGATTGCACTTTCTCTGCAACTGCCTCCCACTGGTGGAGCCCAGGATGGCCCCAGATGCCACCCTGTGGACTGCTCCTGGAGCTGGTAACTGAGCTCTTCCTTTCTCACTCAGGCCTGGGCATGGAATTGGGTTCTTACTATCAATAATCTCTGAGTTGCTTCTCTCTCTTCTGTTGGTTTCTCAACATGTCCAAAGTCCATGAAGCAAATTTGTTGCTTTTTGTTTTAGAGGGGTTTTCTTTCCTAGGGTTTTTATTCTGTTCCATTTTGTTATGGTAGAGCCAATTATCTCAAACAGTTACATCACTTTGATAACTTTTAACACGTTGTAGACCCCATACATAGCTGTGGAAAGAGTGTATAATGATAAGAGTTCTCTGAATGTCCTTCCAGAGGCAGAATGGCAAGAAGATAGACTGACAAACATGGCACCCTTTCCATTTGCTCACCTACTCATCTGATTATCCAACCACTAACCTATGCATCTATTCCATCTCCTCAACTACCCAATCCTTTTACATTCATCTGTCTGTCTTCCCTACCACTCAATCACTCACTCACTTACTCCATCCATTAATCTATCCAGTCTCCATCTATCCATCCATCCACTCGTCCATCCACCTACCCACCAATTCATATATCCATCTTTCCTTCTCTTCATTCATCCATACATCCATTCAACCATCCATCTATTTATCCATCCATTCATCTACTCACCCATCTATTCATCTATCCGTCCTTCGTATTCATTATCCATCCATCCATCCATCCATCCATCCACCCATCCATCCATCCATCCACCAATCAATTCATCCATCCATTCTTTTTTTTTTCCTGAGCCAGAGTTTCACTCTTGTTGTCCAGGCTGGAGTGCAATGGCACAATCTCAGCTCACCACAACCTCTGCCTCCCAGGTTCAAGCAATTCTCCTGCCTCAGCTTCCCTAGCTGGGATTACAGGCATGCACCACCAGGCCCGGCTAATTTTGTATTTTTAGTAGAGATGGGGTTTCTCCATGTTGGCCAGGTTAGTCTCAAACTCCTGACTTCAGGTGATCCACCCACCTCGGCCTCCCAAAGCTTTGGGATTACAGGCATGAGCCACCGCGCATGGTCCATCCATTCTTTATTCTATTCATCCATCCACCCATTCTTCCTTTCACCCACCCATCCATTTTCATTCATCTTTCCCTCTATTCATTAACCCACCCACCCATCAATTCACCCATTCTTCCTTCTATTCATTCATCCATCTATCCACTTATCTGTTCATCTAACCATCCTTCCTTCTATTCATTCATCCATTTACCCATCCACCCGCATCCATTTATCCATCCATCCTTTCTTCCATTATTTTATCCATCTATCCACCCACCCACGTACCCATTCTTTCATCCATCCACTCATTCATCCATTCATCCATCCATCTTTTATTTTATTGTTTCATTCACCCATCTTTCACCCACCCATCTGGTAATATATCCATCCTTCCTTCTATTCCTTCATCTATCCATCCATTCATTCATCCATCCATCTGTTCTTCTATTTACTCATCCATCTACCCACCCACCCATTCATCTATCCATCCTTTTTTCTATTCATTAATCCACCCATTTGTTATTCATCTATCCATCCTTCCTTCAACTGATCCACCTATCCATTCACCCTTTCTTTCATTCATTCTTCCTTTTATTCATTAAACTTGTATTGGTCATATACCAAGTTCCAAGTTGAAATCTGGGGTAACAGAATGAATCATGCACTTTCTTGCTCTGCAAAGGTTTGCAATCCAGTGGGAAAGAGGGCCATGACAGAGTCAACTGCTTTAGAGGGTGGTAAGTGCCCTGTAGAAAGCCTGATACATATATTGAATAAATGAGTGAACAAGTGCTGTGATGGGAATGGTAAAGGGATGTCTTGGGTATGAAGAGTGGTGACTACTTATGTGGCTCAGAAGGGGAGGGACGACTTCACAGAAGAAGGGGAAATTTCAGTTGGGCACTCCCAGTAGTGAACCAAATATGAAAGTGTGGGAGAATGGGCTGCCCAAGGAGAAGAAATAATGTGTACAAAAGGAGGAGGTGTAAAAGAGAACCATCATTTCAGTAAATAGAAATCTATAGAAATACACTATTTCAAATGTGGGGGCTTTATTAGTATGTGTATATTATAGATTATTTAACCAATCATTTACTTACAGATACTTATGTTGCTCCTAAAATTTCACTATTAAAAGCATTAATGAATACTATTGTATCTACATCTTTGCACCACTTAGCAATTTATTCCTTAGAATAAATTCCCAAGCATATGATTACTAGGCTAAAGGTGTGCTTCTTATTTTTTAAAAAAGTTAATTTCAGTTGACAAACTGCCTTCCAGAAAGGAATACCAATTTACATTTCCAACAACAGTGCATGAGAATGTCAATTTTCCCACATCCTTGCTATTTTTAAGTTTTGTCAAACTTTTAATCCTTTCCAATATGATGGGTGAAAAAAGATGACTCATTTTGATTTTTATTTAGCACTTTTGATTACTGATGAGGTAGAACATCTTTTTTAGAATGTATTGACTGTACATTTTATTTTGTAATTTACCTCTCTGTGTTTACTGCTTAATTTTTTACTGAATATTTGTTGTTTTCCTTTTGGCTTATGTTCATTTTAAATTTTCTTTATTTGCAAATTAAGATTACTAACCTTTTATCTGTAGTATGTGGGACAACTTTCTTTTTTGCACTTTGCTGCTTCTTGTTTACATATTTTTGCAGTTCATGACTTAGTTTCATTTTTAGGTAGTCAAATCTATTACATTTCTTCTTTATATAAAGTTTCTGTCTTCCTTAGAAAGCCTAGAACGCCTTGCTCCAGCACACTATTATAAGTTAGTTAACCCTATTTCCTTATGGTTTTAGTTGGAAGAAGTGAACTGGAGATCCAACTTGATCTCCGAATGGCTAGTGGATTACCCCAACACCCTTGCTATACCTCTCCTTCGGTGTTTTGAGCTCTCGCCTTTAGAATCTACTGAATACCTACATGTACGCAGAACTGTATAAGGAAGGACTCTCTCTTCCAATGCTTCCAAAACTTTGATAAGTGTTGCGTGCCTTGTTTTTCACAGATCCCTTCTCAGAGCCTGAATCAGTGGACCCAGATACAGGAACACGCATTTTTAACAATCTCTCCAGTTGATTTCCTTCTGTTAATCCAGTGGTTCTTAACTGTTGGCTGCTGATTATAATAATCTAAAGGGCACTTACAAACTGGGAAGACCAGGCCTCACTTAATCTAGACCAATGAAATCGGCATCTCTGTGAGAGAGACCCATGCATCTGTATTTTCCTTAAACTCTTGGGTGACTCCAAATACAATCAAAAGCACTAGGTTAACCTGTGACCTGCATTTCACCCTGTTTAATCACTGCAGCTTTATTTTGTAATTTACTAGCTGAAACAGCAAGCTCGCCATTCTTTTCTTTTTCATTTGTTCTATTATTACTGTAGGTTTGGTTAATTTTGTAATTGTCATTAGTTTCTGATGTTTATTCTTGCAAATGGACTTTACAATGATCAGTTTCATAAAAAAAAATTATTGGATTAGATTGAATTTACACATGAATTTTAGTTTCCTGAACTTGGGAAGATTTCTGAAATCCCCTGATCTTCAGCTTCATTATCTATTAATCATTGATGCCAGTACCCCAGATCCAGCAGCATTGTCCCTGGGCCACAAGAGTTTCAGGGCTCCCCAGAGAGCTGCCAGGAAAAAACCACACCTCACAGAGAGGTTCTCTCTGTCCTTCAGCTCCACTGGCAGCATGACCTTGGGCAGGGCATGGACCTTAAGGTCCCTCATTGGATGAGAGAGAAATTTATCCTAGAAATAATGTTCACTCAATCACTGAGGTAGCACTGGTTGTTGGCTAAGCCTGGAATGAGGTCTTGGAAGTTTTGGAAGCTTCCAGATGAATCCATAATTGGGAACGCACATTTGCATAATGTGCCTTTCAGTATTCTATTCTTTGGATGATATCACTATTGCACTCACCATAATGGATATGTGCTTGGAGGAAGCATCTTCTCAGGTGTGTTTCAGAGTTTAAACATGTGTTCCTCTTGCTTCACTGTCTCTGACTGAGTATGTGCAGGTGCAGGCTGGGCTTGGGTGCCCCAGTAGAGCACAAGTCAATTCTAGTGCATACAGTTTGGGTGGAGGGATGGAGGGCCTTTCCAGAATGAGTCTCCAGCATCCTCCCAGCTTCTCCAGCTGCTTGCCTTCCCCTTTTAACAGCTCTGGTGCACAGGACGTGGGCCAAGGATGCACATCCTCCACGAGGGGCCCTCGAGCCTTCTTCCTTCCAGAGCCTGTGGTGTCCATAGACACGTCCTGAGCAGAACATTGGCTGGGCTAACAGTTTTACTTTACTGTGTTAACTCAGACTCGAAGTTTCCCAAGAAGCAGCCTCCTGATACATCAGGACTGTCTTTTCACATGGATGACCCATGGGTCAGATTCCTCTGGTGATGTCCAGTGGACCCACTCCAGGCTTTGGGGGCACCTGAAAAATGTGTAAGGAAGGAATATGATCTGGGCTGAGCTGAAAGCAGATTACTGTGGAGATTGGGATAGAACAGGGGTAGAGGTTGGAGGTGAGAAGAAGGGGGCTGCTGAGGGAAGATAGGCCAAGGGTGTTGGTCCAGGTAAGAGAACCTGAGGTCTGGATGAAAAGAAGCAATGGACAGGGACATGAGGTCATATAGTGAATGACCCTGTGGAGGCCAAACCCACTGACCCTGGCCCAGCACAAGAACAACATGTCAAAATGTCAGAGCAATGAGGACGACAGGAAGACATGGGCATGTGTTCTGGATTTTGCTTGTCCATCCTGGGACCAAGTCTTACCTCTTGGCCATGCTGGCTGCCTTCTCCTCTCGGGGAGGCCCCACTCTGCCTGTGACCCTAAGGCCCTGATGCCTGGGGCGTCTCTTCATTTCTCTGACTATCTGTGCTTGCAAAGGTCAGCAGTGTGTGTCCCTCTTTTAATCTTTGCTTTTTTTTTTTTTTGACAGAGTCTTGCTCTGTCACCCAGGCTGGAATGCAGTGATGCGATCTTGGCTTACTGCAACCTCTGCCTCCCAGGTTCAAGCGATTCTCCTGCCTCAGCCTCCCAAGTAGCTGAGATTACAGGTGAGCAACATGGATTTCACCCAGTTGGCCAGGCTGGTCTCAAATGTCTGACTTCAAGTGATCCACCCACTTCGGCCTCCCAAAGTGCTGTGATTACAGGCCTGAGCCACCATGACTGGCCCCTCTGTCAATCTTGAGTCTTCATGCATATTCTGAAGTCACACTCGTAGACACTTTCAGGGGCCAGGAAGCTCACAAGCTGGAGAGTAAACACCCTATGTGGAAAACACAGCCACCACACACCTGTGTCCAAGTAGGAAGGTCAGGTCTTATGGTGAGGACATCAGATTCATAAAACAGCAACAGCAAAACCTAAAAGCCCAGGTGTTACGAGAAATCTCCAGATTTTTAAATTTTGTCTCATGCTCTTTTTTTTTTTTTTAAATGCCCACATACACACATGATTTTCACAGCAGGAGGCATCTCCTGGGCATGCAGTTTGCAACCTCTGCTCCAGAAGAGTTCCCGAGGACTTCAGGATGCTCCAGCCCCCAGGGAGGGCTTGGCATGATACCCAAAGACTCCAGAAGGTAAGTGTTGCTGAAAGGTGGGACTTTGATCCTGGCTTTTCCCCTGTGTGCCAAAAGAGCTGCTATTTCACTGCTTCATGTGGCAGAGATGCAGGGAAGACATCCTTATCACTGGGGTGAGCCTGGCCCTAGTCCTGGCCCTATGTCCCCTGGCTGGGGAAGCATCTGCTCTGTGGGTACCACCTCTCCCGTCCCTGTATGGCCGAAGGCTGAGATCTGGGAGTGTATTAGGAAGTCCATTATGAGCATGCATCCATCTTGTTTTCCACTACAGCTGCATCTTCACTGTCCTAATGCTTCACCCAGATGCCCATTAACGAGCCTGAGTACCCGCAGTCCAGTGCTAAAAGCATGGGTGTTCCCAGATGCACTCCACCCCCAGGAAACCAGCAGGGGCTGCCTTGCCTAGAGACACTGGGAGATTGTGCTGTCCTTCCTGCAGGCCATCCATAGCCCATGACAGACAGATATAAAAAAGTGTAGAAGCTCACCCTCTTCCCACAACCCAGAGTAACCTGGGACTGTGCACCCTCCTGGAACTTCCAATGCCCTCAAGTTGAAGCCAGGATTCAGCTACAACCAGACCTTGGCCTGACTCTTCCCTTGCCCCAAACTGCACCTCTCATAGGCTTCTCCTGAGAGCACTTCCCCGGTAAGTCATTAGCCCCAGAATCCCATCTCAGGCTGTGCTTCTGGGGATCCGGCCTAAGACAGAGATGAGCTTAAGATTACATTTTTCTCTGACTTCCGTATTTCCTAGCTCAGGACTTGTACTCAAATCTGCTCAAAAACTGAATCTTCAGGTGACCAGCTGATCTGTGATTACTGACCAGTGATGTCATGGAGAGAGGGGAAGTCCCTTCTCCTAGCCGAACTTGACCCTCTCTGGGCAGACTATGAATGGACACAACCAGAGGCTGAACACTCATTGGAGCAGGGCATGGGATAAAGGCACTGCAGCCCCGTGCAAGGGCTTTGAGGAGATGGGTTAAGGGCAAACCTCGGGGAATCCCACCTGGCACAGAGTAGAGAAAGCATCTGGAGCTTGTTATACAGGAGTTGGCACGAGCTGGGCATCTCTCCAAGCTCAGGAGGTTTCATGGAAATTCCTAGATGAGGGATGTTTACAAGCTGTGTCCCCAGATAAACCACCATGTTTCCCCCCAAGAGGTCTCTTGAGGTCTCCACTGAAGCCAGTGTGCTAGGTCATAACAGCTGTAAGCAGAGACATTTCTGACCTTACTGATGAGAAGAATGCCGATTGCCTAGCTTGTGTCATTAGGTGACTTTAAATGATGATGAGTGTGTCTTTTCCTGCATTCTCCTTCAGCCTTCTTTACAAAATCATTTCCCTACAGGCTCCAAGAGCTGGCCAAGGCACTTTTACTATCCACAGTTGATTTAATAATCTTATTTCATTTCGTGGTGGCTTGTTGAAGTCAAAGAGGCTCTGACCAACACAAAATACTTGATCATCCCACTAAGAAAATGTCAGAGCAGGAGGAAATACCCACATATGCACGGGCCACTTTCAAAAAATGCACCTTTGCCTTTTAGTTGACAAAAAGCAGATCACCTTGGCAAAAGACATTCTAGAATCTCTCCAGGAGGATGGATGGCTTTTTTTTTTAATGGACATTTTTTGTGGCTATTTTGATTTGCATATTTGAAAACAACTGAAAAAGCAATTAATTCAAATCTAAATAACTTCCATGCTCAGAATTATGTTTATGGTCTTCCAGCAGACAAATTTATGGGGACGTCTGGGGACCAGGCCTCTGACACAGAATCAGCATCAATCTCTCCTGGAGACTGGTTGCGGGTTTATTTCTGAAACTTGTGTGGAATGAGGGAACAAATCTAGAGTGTTTAAGACTTAATAATAATCACACACTTTAACACATTCAAATCATGATGTTGCAGGAGACAGAAACCTTGGCTTTGCTTATAGTTCTAAGCAGGGCTGTTCCCAGAGGATGACTGTCCTTCCGAGGAAAGAAGACACGGAGCCGGTTACAATCCCAGAAAGGATGTCTGCACTGAGAGGTGTTTTTCTTTCTTTTCTTTTCTTTTTTTTTTCCCCTCAATACAATTTACACAGAAGGGGCTGGCTGCCAATGTGATAATTGAGAAGCACCTGGTGAAAACGTCTCTCTATTAATTGACAACAGCTTTCTCCTCCCTAGTCCTCATCCCTCAGGAAGAAAAAATAAAAGCATAAAAGAAAAAAAAGCAAAAAAAAAAAGAAGAGAGAGAGAGAAAGGGGTAAAAAAAGAAAAAAAGGAGCAACCAAAAGCTTGAGACATAGAATCTCCAAGGCCAAAAGGAAATAAGGCAGGAATTTGATGGGTGATTAATGGCTGGGCTGGAGCAGTAGAAGGGGTGCTGATGTCAGAGCCTCCAAGAATGATTCCTCTTTGGAAAGCGGAAAAGGCAAGCGAATCCCAAAATGGTCCTTTTTTTAAACCAGTTTTCTGAACCTGTGATAATCTTCCTGGGTAAACTTGAAGTTGCAGAAAAGAGGTGGTCCCTCCTGCAAGAAGCAGTGAGCGGGACTCCCTAATCTGAAATTCCATTGCGCTTGCCCACCCACCAGCCCCCAAGGATTGGCTGCATCCCAGCATCTCCCTGGACCCTTTGTTTTCATAGCAGCTCCAAGGAAAGCACATTCACCCGGAGAGTTTCGTCAGTGATGATCTGAGTGCGTTGTGCACAGTGGAGATTTGACCAGGGGCAGACGGTCAAATTCATAACTGGATCTCTATGTGTTTTTGTTGTTGTTGCTGCTGTAAAAGACATACTTTTGCAGTCAGTCTGAATCACTCCTGAGAAAGAGAAATAAATCCTATGTGAAGTTCATTTCTCAAAAGAAGGTATGCAGAGTGCCAGATATGTGAATTTTCTTTGTATATCACTCCAGTATCAGCTTTATGTCATATGTATAGTTGGTAATCAAAAATTATTTAGAAGATGAAAGCAATGAATAAAAGACAATTGATCCTCTCCTTAAAATTCTGTTGGTTCCTTATATAATTCTGGTTGAAATCCTAGAGCTGAGATTATTAAACTATATGACCTGGGAACTTCACATCCCCTCTGGCTCTCATTTTCAAGTGTGTGCAAGTGGGGAAAACTAAGCACTGGTTTTCAGACTGAGATGAATGGAAGCTTAGCGGTTTCTGAGAAGTGCTTCAGCTGAAGAAGGGTTCAAGAGCATAGATCTTCCCCCAGCCTATGCCTGCTCCCCTTTTTCAACTGGAACAATTATTCACCTTTTACTTTTAATCACTGGGTATAATTTATATACAACAAAATTCACCAGTTCCAAGTATACAGTTTGATAAATTTTGACAGATGCACATGGTTTGTAACTACCACTGACATCAAGATGTAGAATATCTCCATGACTCCAAAAAGTTTCCTCAAGTTCCTTTACAGTAAATTCTGTCTCTACCATGAAAGTTGTTTTTGTCGTCTCTACCATGATCACAAAAACAACTGCTTTTGTTAGTTTTTATTTCTTCTGGAATTTTATATCAACAGAATTATATAATATAAAGAAGTTTTATATATCTGACTTATTTCATTCCGCATAATACTTTTGAGATTCATCCATATTATGGGGAGTAGTAATTTCTTTTTTATTGATGAGTAATATTCTCTTGTGTGACTCTACCACAATTTGTTTACCCATTCACCAGTGGATAAACATTTGAGTTGATTCCATTTTGGGGCTATTAGGAATAAAGCTACCATGAACATGCATGAAACAAGTCTTTGTGTGAAAGTATATTTTCATTTCTCTTGGGAAAATGCCTAAAAGAGATTTTTGGTATTTTGGTATTTATATGATCACGACATGTTTAGTGTTATAAGAAAGTCCCAAACTGTCTTCCCAAAGTGAATGTACCACTTTCCATTGTCAACAGCAGCGTAGGAGGGTTCCAGTAGCTCTACATACTGGTCAACTTTTGGTATTTTCAGGCTTTTAAATTTTAGTCCTTCATGTAGTGGTATCTCATTATGGTTTTAAATTGCACTTCTGTTATGACTAATAAAGTTGGGTGTAGTTTTATGTCTCTATTTGCCATTTTGTGCCAAGGCACAAAAGTCTTTTATAAGATTAAGGCTGGAAAAGGACAAGAGAGAAGCCTTGTTGACAATTACCACTTATCTGACAAGCACCAAAAGAAGCAACCGCACTCTACCACTGTAGAAGAGGTAAAAGCATGGTGAGAGACCCCTCCTGTGGTGCAGGTGAGCAAAGATTGTTTAAAATCTGAGGCTGTAGCAATAATTCTGAGAAATATATTTAGGCTCATCAGCCTGCACCCAAGCACAAAACAAAAACAACCCATTACTCATGGAAGTTAAAGATTGTGCATGGAGGGTAACCATGGCAACAATAAAACCAATTTCTGACTAGATTGACTCAAACCATACTAGCAGCCAAACAAAATAAGAAAACTGCAAACATTGAGGAATAAATGCTATTTATCTCAGTATCTCTGGTCTACACACAATGCCAGCATTCAATAAAAAATTACAAGATATATAAAAGATCAACATACACATACACATATACACCACACAAACACACACACACTCATACACACATACACACACAGTCCCAACAAAAACACAATAGAAAACAAAACACAACTCATGGTCAGACTCATAAATAACCAGATGTAGAAACCATCAGATAACAATTTAACAATAACAGTGATTAACATATAAAAGATTCAGTGGGAAGACATGAACATATCTGTAATGAGATGGAGGAATTTCTGCAGTCAGGAGGAAACCATAAGAAAAAAGTCAAATGGATATACTAGATATTTAAAAAAAATACATGATACCAGAAGTGAATTCCTTTAATGAGCTCATCAGTAGACTCAAAACAATGGAAAGAAGAATCAGTGAATTTGAACAACCCCATCAAAAAGTGGGCAAAGGATATGAACAGACATTTCTCAAAAGAAGACATTCATACAGCCAACAGACACATGAAAAAATGCTCATCATCACTGGCCATCAGAGAAATGCAAATCAAAACCACAATGAGATACCATCTCACACCAGTTAGAATGGCGATCATTAAAAAGTCAGGAAACAACAGGTGCTGGAGAGGATGTGGAGAAATAGGAACACTTTTACACTGTTGGTGGGATTGTAAACTAGTTCAACCATTATGGAAAACAGTATGGTGATTCCTCAAGGATCTAGATCTAGATGTACCATATGACCCAGCCATCCCATTACTGGGTATATACCCAAAGGATTATAAATTTTGCTGCTATAAAGACACATGCACACGCATGTTTATTGCAGCACTATTCACAATAGCAAAGACTTGGAATCAACCCAAATGTCCATCAGTGACAGATTGGATTAAGAAAATGTGGCACATATACACCATGGAATACTATGCAGCCATAAAAAAGGATGAGTTTGTGTCCTTTGTAGGGACATGGATGCAGCTGGAAACCATCATTCTTAGCAAACTATCACAGGAACAGAAAACCAAACACCGCATGTTCTCACTCATAGGTGGGAATTGAACAATGAGATCACTTGGACTTGGGAAGGGGAACATCACACACCGGGGCCTATCATGGGGAGGGGGGAGGGGGGAGGGATTGCATTGGGAGTTATACCTGATGTAAATGACGAGTTGATGGGTGCAGCACACCAACATGGCACAAGTATACATATGTAACAAACCTGCACGTTATGCACATGTACCCTACAACTTAAAGTATAATAATAATAAATAAATAAATAAATAAAAGAAAATAATTCAAGAAAATTATGCAAATTGAAACACAAAAGGAGGAGAAAAGAGTGAAAAATAAATCAGAACAAAGCATCCAAAAGCTGTGGGACAATATCAAACTGTTAAATAAACATGCAAATGGAATGCCATAGAAGACAAAAGGTGCAGTAAAAAGAGTATTTATTGAGATAATGGTCAAGTTTTTTTTTAAATTAGTGATGAACACCAAATCAAAGCCCCAAGAATTTCAAAGAATCAGAAAAAATGCTAAAAGATAAGGACAAAAATGCCCTCCTAGATACATCACTGTGAAACTGCAAGAAAACAAAACAAACAAACAAACAAAAAATAACCAAAAAGAGAAAAAGTCTTAAGGCAGCAAGAAAAGAAAAGACTCTTTTCAGGAAGAAAGAAAGAGAAGAAGGAAACTATAGCAGCATTATTTTCAGTAACTATGGAAGCTAGAAAACAATGGAAAGGTATTTTTAAAGTATTGGAAACAATGCTATTAACTCCAAATTCTATATCCAGCTAAAATACCTTTCAAAAAGAAATGTGAGATAAACACTTTCCAGATAGAAAGAAAAAGACAAGCCTGAGAGAATTAACAGTTAACCAACAGGAGCCAGTACAAAATATATTAATGTTCCTCAGGCAAAAGAAAAGTAATATCAGATAGAAACTTGGATCTACATGCAGAAATGAAGATCTCTAGAAACAGTAAACATGAAGTAAATATAAAAATGGAATTTTTTTCTTATTTTCACCACTCTAAAATATAATTATCTAAAGCAAAAATAGCAACAAAGTATTATGAAATTTATGTAAAAAGGAAAATGCACAGCAATAATAGCACAAAGAAAGGAAGAAGCAATTATGACAATATTATCATAAGTGTCTTACATTATACATGAGGCGGTATAAAATTGTTTGAAGGTGAGAAATTAAAGATGGATATTTAAACCATAGAGTAACCACTAAAATTTTTTTAAAAATGCATAACTAATATGCAAATAGTGAAGATAAAATGAAATCATAAAATTACTGAATTCAAAAGTAAATATAAAGCTGAAAAAAAAGCAGATGAAGCAAAAAGAACAGAACTAACAAAATGGTACTATTAAATCCAACCTTATCTATAATTGCAATAAGTATAATTGACTTAAATACTCCAATTAAAAGGCAGAAGAAATTGTCAGATTATATAAAAAGCACTACTACTAAAAACAAATATATGCTGTCTACAAAAGAACTACTTCAAATAGAAAGGCACAGATGATTAAAAATAAAAGAATGGGGAAAGGATTTGCCATGCCCACATTCATCTTAAGAAAACTGGAGTGAGTACATTAATATTAGACATAGTAGACTTTACAACAAAGAGTACTATCAATGACAAAGAAAGACACTACAAAATAATAAAGGAGTTAATTCACCAAGAGGAAATAATTCTAAATGTGTATGCATTTGAAAGCAAAGTTTCACAACAGGGAATAGAGAGCCAAAAAACAGAACCACACATATATATGTTAAATTGATTTTTTTTGGCAAAGGTGCTAAGGTAATGCAATGGAGGAAAGCAACACAGAATTAGTTTTGCATAAATGGCACACATTATGGGGCACCCACATTCATAGTGAAAACGGTGACATGAGTCAAGGAAATCACTCCAGGGGCATTTGGTGGAACAGTCCTGATTCCGTCCACTTTCTCGCTGTTGTCCTCAGTGTTGACATAGAAAGATTTGGCTTTTGGATTCACTGATAAGGTGTGCTTTTCATATTGCTGTTCTATCTAATTGCTTTCCTCCATGTTTCTTTTTTTAAATTACTTTCTTAGAGTTTACTTTACTGGTTTTTTTTTAATACTTCCTTTTTTATACCTAGCTTTTGTTTAACTTGTTTTGTTTCAGGTTCTGAAAAATGTAGTGATAGCTATATATTTTTCTGAGTCCGGTTTTGGTTATATCCCACATGTTTTGACATTTATAGTATTTATTGCTTGTTATGACTTTTTAATGACTTGAGTTTTTTTCTTTAAATCAAGAGTTACTTAAATAATATTTTCCAAGTGGATTGTTGCTTTTCTCCACCCCACAGCCCACACTCTTGCCTTCTTTTAATATTAATTTCTTATTCAATTTTATTTTGGTCAGAGAACAATGGTTTGAATGATTTCTGCTTGTTTGTAATTTACCTTAATTTTTGGGTTTAATACCTAATACAATTTTGTAAATGTTCTGTGAGTGTTAAAAAGTTTGGAGTTATGAAAGAATGTGTTTGTGTGTGTATCACTGAGGCTTATTTGTTTTGCACACACTCCCCATATTTTTGCAGATTTCTGTTGATTTGATCTGTATTTTCTCAAAGAGTTGCATTAAAGTCATCTTCCACGATCACGAATTTTTCAGTTTCTCTGTTTAAATATCAATATTGCTGCTTTTTTTTTTTGGTTAGCTCCACTTGTCTGCATTTTCCTTTTTAGTTGTGTAAGCCTCTACCTTGTGCATTTTTTCCATCCCTTTATTTTCAGCCTTTCTGTGTGGTTTTGTTCAGTTGCATCCATGAGGACAGCTACATGTTGGATCTTGTCTAATCACTAAATCAGAGAACTGTATCTTCTTGTAGGCTATGTCAATTTGGATTCTTCAAAAAGTAAACGCAAAGAAGGAATTAGACATGCATGGTCTTTATTAGAAGGGTGCAAGTAAAGAATAAAGTCGAAAGCAGAAGTCAGGGAGGGCCTTTTGAAAGTGAACAGGTCAGACCACTAGGGAAGCAGAAGGGGAAGGAATGACTGGAGAGGAAGAGTTTCTGACTGCAGTTCAGATCCGAGAAAGTTCCAGCCTGGTCAAGGTGAGACTTGAAGCCAAACTTTCCTGTTAGAGAAATCTCATGTCCTGTAAAAATGGGACTGCATGTGTATCCCTGAGAGCTGCCTGGGGCTTGGGTGACGTTGGAGGGAACCCAGTGGAAGACCCAGAGAGGCCACTGGTGGTGCTATCACCTACTGTGCTCCCATGCAGGGAGTTTTCATGGCTGACACATAGAACCACTAAGTCCACTCAGTGATCACCAATATTTAATTGGTGATCACCAATATTTAATCGCCTCCTTATTTAATCTTTTCCATTTACTATGATTTTTTGTTTGTTTGTATTGCTTCCTTTCATTTTATTGGGTTAAGTTTTCCTTGTTCAATTTCATCATAAAAGTGATTTAGAAGTTAGACTTATTATTTTTTTTTTTACTATACTTTAAGTTCTACAGTACATGTGCAGAATGTGCAGGTTTGTTACATAGGTATACATGTGCCATATTGGTTTGCTGTACCCATCAACTCATCACTTACATTAGGTATTTCTCCTAATGCTATCCCTCCCCCAGAACCCCAGCCCATGACAGGTCCTAGTGCATGATGTCTCCCCACACTGTGTCCAAGTGTTCTCATTGTTCAATTCCCACCTATGAGTGAGAACATGCAGTGTTTAGTTTTCTGTCCTTGTGATAGTTTGCTGAGAATGATGGTTTCCAATTTCATCCATGTCCCTGCAAAGGACATGAACTCATCCTTTTTTATGACTGCATAGTATTCCATGGTGTATATGTGCCACGTTTTCTTAATCTAGTCTATCATTGATGGACATTTGGGTTGGTTCCAAGTCTTTACAATTGTGAATAGTGCTGCAATAAACATACTTGTGCATGTGTCTTTATAGTAGCATGATTTATAATCCTTTGGGTATATACCCAGTAATGGGATCACTGGGTCAAATGGTATTTCTAGCTCTAGATCTTTGAGGAATTGTCACACTGTCTTCCACAATGTTTGAACTAATTTACACTCCCACCAACAGTGTAAAAGTGTTCCTATTTCTCCACATCCTCTCCAGCACCTGTTGTTTCTGACTTTTTAATTATTGCCATTTTAACTGGTGTGAGATGACTTATTGATCTAGCCACATACTTTTAACAAAAAATCAAAAGAATACATCTCCACGGCTGAATAACCGAACAGTTCAGAAGACTTCACTCTTGTCACCAAATCACAGCCTAATTTGCCAGAAATAAACCATTTTATAAATCTGATTACTATTGTGATACCTGTAAATTACCATTTTCGAATTCTTCGATGTAGACATTTTCTACTAACTTCTTTCTTTCTTTGGTTGGATTTTTTGCTCAATTGCAATATATTATGTTTCTGTAATCTTCCTCCTGATTACTTTTGTCACTCATCTTATCAGTTTTTCTATTGTTCATCTCTGAGCTCATAGCAAACACATATATAGTACTTACTATGAGTCAGGCACTATTCTAAGTGCTTTACATATATTAAGCCACTTGAAGAAGATACTGCTAATATCTCCGTTTTACAGATTGGAAAACTGGAGCATAGAAAGATTACATAATGTGTCCAAGGTCACACGGCTAATAAATGGCAGAGCTGGCATTCAAACCCAGGAAGTCTGATTTCAGAGTCCCTCTCTTATATGTTACACCATTTCTTATTAGATCAACTGTAGAATCTTAATTCCAACTTTGTAAAATTAAGATATTAGCACTCTGAGCCTCTTCAGTTTTCACCTCCCAACATCTTTCAAATGCACTTCTTTTATTTTGTCAAGATTCATCACATATACATTTTGCACTGTAATAAGTTATACGTTCCATGATTTGTCTATGGGGTGATTTTAGAAGTCAAAGGTTGATCAATGGCTTTCCATTATTATGATTATATGAAAGTTGTTGACAGCAGAACAAAGGAAAATATTAAGATGCAATTCTTTCACCAGGAGACCAACATCATGACCCCTAAGCCACTCACACAAGGAAGAATGTACCCAGAGTCAAGTTTCAACTAATTTTGGAAAACAAAACAAAACAAACCCTGGCAACCAGCTTCACTAGTTGTCTTCAGCATATTCCCCAGTTTTTCCAGTGTCTTAATCATTCCACATAACCTTCCAATTTTCCTTTCCTCTGCAGACACCATCTTTCCATCCCGGTCTGAACCGGGTGCTCTCTGGGCTTGGGACTTGCAGTGATCCTGAAATAGAACATCCACCATTTCCTAGTTTGGATCCACTGTTATCTGGAGTCCCATCTCTTTCTTTCTTGGTTTACTCCATTTTGCTACAGTCATCAAATGACTTCCAAAGTAAAAGTGTTTTTGAAGTGTTTTTGGAGTCCGTGCAGCCTGAAAATATCTTTATTATTCTCTCTCACTTGACTTAGATTCCCTAACCACACCCCCAGAACTTTAAAAGTCTTGCCCTATTTTTGTTTTTGTCTGCATCCAATGTAAAGGATTAGATACACGATGCCAGAGTAATGCTTGCTCCTTTGTAAAGGACATTTTATTTCACTTTTTGAATGTTTTGACATTTTATTATCCTGAGTATACTGATATGGTACGTCTAAATTTGGATATATTTTTAATTATTACACAAAGTACTTTAAACTGAAAACTCAGCTCTGGAAAAACATACTATATTTTTAATTGTATTCCTTCTGTGTTATCAATTCCCGATTTTTAGAATTAGTCAGAAGTCATAGCTTTAGGTTTGATCCACCATGCGTTTATTTTACTTTTTTCTTTTTGAAATAAATTTTGAGTAAACTTGACTTTTTGTGTGGACATTTATAAAAAGCATTATTAATGACACATATATAGATTCATGCAGCCATCATCAATTTTAGAAAAATTGACTTTTTTGTGTGTGTGCACACTTCTAAAAAAGTTACCATATATACATAAATTCATGTAGCCACCACAAATTTTTAGTAAAATTGACTTTTTGTGTGTGTGTGCTCATTTCTTAAAAACTTAACACATATATAGACTTCTGTAACTATCACTACAATACGTGTACAAAACAGTCACATCACACACAAAACAATCTCCCTTGTTGCTTTTCTTTCCAGTCACATCAATGTCCTCATTCCTGGGAACAACTGAACTCTTCCCTACCACTATAGTTTTGAATCTTTGTGACTGTCGTATAAATAAAATTATATAGTATGCAGCCTTTTGAAACTGGCTTCTTTCACTCAGCATAATGCCTTTGAAAGCCATCAGTGTTTTTACATTTATTCCTTTATATTGATGAATAGTATTCCACTGTGTGGCTGTATCATGATTTGTGTTTTCATTTACAAATTGAATAACATTTGATTTGCTTCCAGTTTTTGGTGATTGTGAATAGAGTTGCTATAAACTTGCTTACAAGTTTTTACATAAATATAAGTTTGATTTCTCTACAGTAAATTTTGAAATGTGAAATTGCTGGGTCATATATCTCCAGAGTGGCTGTATCATTTTGGATACTCAACAGCAATGTATGAACATTCTAGTATAACTAGTGAACTTTCTCTGATATTGTCTGATACATAATCTATATATTACATATTATATGTTATATTACATGTTATAACATATATAATATGTAATATGTTATAATGTATAATACATAATGTATATAATACATAATAAACAATATGTTATATTGTATATTATATATTGTATATACATACAGTATAACATATTGCATATATTATACATGTATATATAATGTATGTATTATATATGTACATCTAATGTATGTATTATATGTGTATATATAATATATGTATATGCATATATTATATATGTATAATATGTTATATTGTATATAATATATACAATATGTTATATATAATATACTACAATATATCATGAATATATTGATTGCATGTATATAATATTCATACAATATAGATTATATATACAATATTATATTGTATACATTATATGTACATTATATGATATATTGTATATATTATATGTACATCATATGCTATATTGTGTATATTGAATATATAATACATATTGTATAGACATCATATATTATATATATAATATATAAGCTGCTCTAATAGATATGAAGTGTTGTATGACTGTGGCCATTTTCCTCATGAATAATGATGTCAAACATCTATTTATGTGCTTATTTGTTATCCATATATTCTCTTCAGTGAAGTGTCTTTTTAAGATTTTTGTTCACTTAAAAAATTGAGTACTTATCTTACTGTCAAATTTTAAGTTATTTATATATTCTCGACACAAGTTATTTATGGGATATGTGATGTTAAATATTTTCTTCCATTTTTTAGTTTGTATTTTCACTCTCTCAGTAGTGTCTTTCTCGGAGTAAAAGTTTTAATTTGGATCATGTCCAATTTATCAAGTTTTTTCATGGAGTATGGTTAAGGTGCCATATCTAAGAACTTGTTGCCTAACCCAAGGTCGTGAATACTTTCTTCTACATTGTCCGAACAATTTTTCAGATAAAAAAGATCAAATGAGAACATCTTTACTATTCCCTCTCAATGGAATAATTGGTTGGTTGGATATAAATGTCTGGGTTTGAAATTCTTTTTGTGCAAAATCCCTGAACATTGCCCTGCTGAACTCCTACCTGCAGTGAAGGATGATTTGGAACACCGCGGCAAATGATGTGAAGGCGAATCTGTAGACACAATGAATCCAGTGCTCTTTTCCCTCCCCCACTTCCTAATCCAAGCTGCTGGCCTCTCCTAAACCACAGGGCTGCTGGGTCCTACAGGATTCAGCTTGGTGGTGTGAGTATTTGGAATATGATAGACCTGGCAGGAAGCATAGATGGTGGACAAGTGACCAAACAGCAGCAACAGAGCTCAGGAGGAGGACAGGAATGTCCTGGGAGAGCTTGCCTGTGGACATTCTTAAAGGATAAAGAGTAAGCTGCTGGTGAACCGTGACTTCCCTGAACTTATGGCTGGACATGTTTAAGGACATCAGAGAGCTAGCAATCTCTTCAGGTACCTTAGTGGCAGGTGACAGCTGCCTGGACTCCCCAGGGTTTCAGGGCCGGCATTCACCGTGTCTTTTAACGTCCACACGATTCCTGCAACAGCCCAAGCTAAGTCAACTCTATAAACTCCTACATAATAGTAATATCCCATTTAAGAATGCCCAGAAACCTTAATGAAGAAGATTGGGCAGAATAATTAATATGCAAATCCAGTAAAAGAGACTGTTGAGTGAGATTGATGAATATCTTGAATTTTTTTAAATGTGGAATTTAAGCAAATTAATTTTCAGTATAAAATACTTTTGGAGCTTTAAACATGAGTTTTGAAGTAAAAAATGGTAAATAAATTAAATGAGAGAATTGTTACTATTAAGATTGAATTAATAGTAACACAGATCAAGATCAAGAGGTATTTGAAAGAACAGAGAAGAAAAGTAAAAAGAGATTATAAACTTGGTGGAAAAAAATAGGGTTAGTAGATAAATCTAGGAGGTCTAACATGTGAACGAAAAACGTTATGGGAAAAAAAGAAACAGATATAAAAGAGACATTCATTAAACACAAAATAGAACAAACATGTAAATTCCCTGAACTGAGAAATATCTGCACATTTAAAGTACTTAAACACATTGGACTAAATTGATGAGAAAACACATATTACCCACAAACATATATCTAGACTTGTGTGATAAGATTTTTGGATTTTACAGAAAAATAAATATGTATTCATGCTTTCAAGTAGAAAGAACAAACTGGAGACATCAGACTTTTCATCTGCAATACTGGATGCTAGAAGACAGTGGAACTGTGTCTGCTGATATGTAAGAGAAAAGATCTACAACCTGAAATTTCTATGCCCACTGAATAGAATATAAATATAATTGTATGAAATAAATGTACTCAAGAATTTAGAAAGTACATCACCTAAGTATCTCATCTGAGGAAAGAATACCTGTAAAAAAGAGTTTAATGAAAAAATAAAGATGGACAAGATGAAAGAAAGAAGAAAGAGTGCGGGCAGCCCAGGAATTCAAGGCCAGCATGGGCATCACAGCAAGATCCTGTTTCTACAAAAATACAAAAAAAATTATATGTGTGTGGCGGTGCATGCCAGTAGTCCTAGCTACTTGGAGGCTGAGATGGAAGGATTGCTTTAGCCTGGGAGGTAGAGGCTGCGGTGAGCCACGATCATACTCCGGTCAAATGCAAAAGAGTGAGACTCCATCTAAAAATAAATAAATAAATAAATAAAATGGTGAATAATGAACCTGACTGATAAATGAAACACAAAATATTTAACACACACATGCACATATATGGAAGTTTAATTATATTTAGAAAGACACAAAGTGAAAGGCACATAAATTAACAGAAATTTTAATAGGTAAACTATTTCAATAAATTCTACCGCAGAGTTATAGATAGAGAGGAGGGAAGGAAAAAAGAATATCAAGGATCATATAAGAAGCAAGAAGAAGGCATAGAGCATGGGAAGGGTTGGGGGACATCAAAGTGTTCTACAGCTCTCATTAAGGAATTGTGAGGTAGGAAGAAATCAAGGCATTGTGATGGAAGTGCATCTTGATGGGGGAAAATTGCTAATTTACTTTAAAATAATAGTTAAGTAATATGTGTGTGAATAAAGAAACAAGAAGGAAATTCACTATGATTGTAAAAGAAAGTACAGTAGAACTTCTTAATAGGAAAGGCAAAAGTGAAACGAACAGAAACATGATCAAACAAGCAACATAAGGAAAGGGGATGCCAGTGTGCAAGGAGTAGTTAACACAGAGTTAGATGGAGGAGCTGAAATCATGTGTATTAGTGCCTGCCCTAAATGAAAATGGACTAATGCCCTAAATGAAAATTCCAGTGATTGCTGGAGCAAATGAAGGCCAGTAACTCTCAGGGTTAAAAAACAATAGCCATCTGTGACTGGGCATGGTGGCTCATGCCTGTAATCCTAGCACTTTGGGAGGCCAAGGTGGGCAGATCACAAGGTCAGGAGATCAAGACCATCCTGGCTAACGCGGTGAAACTCCATCTCTACTAAGAATACAAAAAATTAGCTGGGCATGGTGATGGGTGCCTGTAGTTCCAGCTACTCAGAAGACTGAGGCAGGAGAATGGCATGAACCCGGGAGGTGGAGCTTGCAGTGAGCCGAGATCAGGCCACGGCACTCCAGCCTGGGTGACAGAGCAAGACTCAATCTCAAAAATATATATATATATATATATAGCCACCTGTTTGCTATTTGCTAAATCAAACTTTAAACGAAATAATAAAAATTGGAAAATAGGGATGGGGATGGGAAAGACTCAATATTTTTCAAGTGTTTTTCCCCAAGACACTCTTGAAGGAGATGAAGGTGGTGAGAGGACTTATTTATTTATCTATCTGTAGCTAAAATCACACTAGTTCTACAACAAGTCTTTGGTATCTGGAAGATCAATACAATAGAATGGAAAAGTCATAAATAAACATATTACTGAAGACCAATGGGATAAAGTAGATTTTTAAATAAATGTCCCTAGACACTAAAGATATTCATATTTTGTATTCTTATATATTATTTATTGATTTATTTGAGACAGGATCTCACTGAGTCCCAGGCTGGAGTGAGTGGCATGATCATGGCTCACTGCAGCCTCAACCTCCTGGGCTCAAGTGATTCTCCCACCTCAGCCTCTTGAGTGGCTGACCACAGGCATGCACCACCAAACCAGCTCATTTTTAAATTTTTCTGTAGAGTTGGGGGTCTCAAAAAGTTGCCCAGGCTAGAATCAAACTCCTGGCCCCAAATGATCCTCCCACCTCAAAGATATTTATACAGAAACAAAATTAAAATTGAATCCTTACCTCACACCACTGACAGAATAAACTGGATCGGGATTATAGAGCTAACTATGAAAAGCAAAACTACAAAGTTTTCAAAAAATAACCTAGGAGCATATGTTAAGGCTTTGGTGCAGAAAAATATTTATTAAACAGATGCAAAATATACTAATGATAAAGAAAAGACATTAATTAAATGTTACCACATTAAAATTAGGAAATTAAACACATCATACATAACTTAGAAGAGACATTATGAAATGAGAAGCCACACACATTTGCGACACAAATTAGCAAACGATCCTTACCCAGAATATGCACAGAATTATTTCAAATATATAGAGATAAAAGACACATAGGCTGGGCATTGTTGCTCACACCTGTAATCCCAGCACTTTGGGACACTGAGACAGGTGCATCACTTCACCCCAGGAGTTCGAGGTCAGCCTAGGCAACATGGTGAAACTCCATCTGCACTAAAAATACAACAATTAGCTGAGCTTGGTGATGTGTGCCTGTAGTCCCAGCTACTCAGGAGACTGAGGTGGAAGGATCATCTGAGCCTGGGAGGTCATAGCTACAGTGAGCCATATTCGCATCACTGCACTCCAGCCTGGCACTGTAGTGAGACCCCATCTCAAAAAATATAAAAATAAAAATAAAATTTAAAAAGATAACCTAATAAAAAAGGAACAAAGTATTTGAGTAGAAATTGTATAGAGAAATCCCAATGAACAATAAACATATAAAAAGTTGATCACTACATTACTAATTGTGAAACTGCATAATATTATAGAAACTTGACGTTTCCTCAGCTTCCCGCTACTACTTCTGGTGATCCCCTTCTACTAAGCCCCAACCAGAAAGTTTACTTTCCTTGGAGGGCATTTTGTGGACTGAGCTGATAGATGTTCAGTTGTGAGTTGCATAGAGGGTGGGACAGGGGACAGGAGAGAATTTCCTGGAAGCTGCTTTAAATGCAGTCTTCTAATTAAGCTCCTTATTGATTGTTCCAGGTCCTGCTCCTGGGCTTTAGGATTTCTTTGCATTTGTTTTTAGCTTCAGAGTAACTGTGGGGTGTGTGAAGCAGGATTCACCATGTAAGCCCCAGTTTCTCTAGTAGGTTCACTAGTCACTGGTTATTCTATCACTTGCACAAGTCTAGGGAGACAGAAGACTAACATAGCAAATTAAGTAAAGCAATTTTATTACCTACAGATAGCCAGCAAGGGAAAATCAACACAGAGTCTGGAATTCAAGGCGAGTCAGTCCCCTAGGGCTCAGGAAATCTGCTCCTGGGGCAGAGGGAGTCTTATCTCAATGTCTCACATTGCATTGCCCTGGAACTGACGGACCCCAAAAGGCTACTCTGCCCTGGGTTTTATACCCAGGCACAATTGAGTTTCTGGGCTAACACACTGAAGGACATCGTGTTCTAGGACGAGCAGGAACAGCCCGGGCTCTGTTCTAGCCAGTTCCTCGTTATCTCAGGATGTTACATTCCCAGCACATTCTATAGTTATTTTTGAGAACTACAAGTGAGAAAGGGGGAAGAGCTGGGTGAGCCAAGGCCATGTGGGGATTCATCCTGCACGCTGCATATGATTTTTGGCTATAGATTCATCTACTCTTGTCACTCTAATCCCATCTGGTTTCTGTCTTCTAGGAATTCCTCACATGTTCTGGTCTGCTGATCCACATTTTCTTGTTTTGCACTGTCCATATGTACTTATTCTCTATTAATTTTGTTTTAAAATATTTTTCTATTATTTTTGGGAAGTTGGAACAGAGTGGCTTTTGTCCTTAGTCTGTTATTTTAATTCATCTCTTACGCAAAAGGCTCACTTATTGAATAGTATCACTAGCACACTTGGGTCTTTCTCATACCCTGAATCTTTGGTGTTTATTTTTCACTACAGTCATTTTTATAAGTTTTTCATCTTTGATGCATTTTTTTTAAAAAGGTGTCTTTATGTACAAGAATAAGGAAACATAATAGAATTTTTTGGTTAACATTACGTCTCTGTGTTTGTGTGTGTGTGTGTTTGTGTATAAATTATAAATTTCTTTTACTAATGAAATATGGAAGAATTTCCTCACATCTTTAACAAGGATTCCTTTAAGGTATAACAGTAACTCAGGATCAGATTGGATGTGACTTTCAAAGCAATAAATATTTTTATTTTTTCTGGTGGCCATAGGCCACCAGAAAGAGGAGGAAGGGGGAGGCATTGTTTACTGGATGTTGGAGAAGAGATGAAAAAATAAAGGAGAAGGCAGTGTAGCAGTGGGATGGAGACAAAAAAGAACCCTGGACTCACCAGAAATTCAGGGGATCTTTGTCCTCCTCTCCCCTTCAGAAAGGAAAGAGGTCCATTTGATAGGAAACAGGAAGAGTTGGACTCTCGCTGGTCAGTATTTTTCTATCAGGTGGGATTAATGTGTTAAAGAAACTGCCCTTATGTGATCTCTATAACCAGCCTTTCCTGAAAAATAGGTCACAATTCTCCACGCAGTAGGCTGGGTAAGAACTCGCAGGTTGTCAGCTTGAGGGGAACACATCAGAATGCTGACTTTGGCTGCAGATCCAAGCTATGTTCTCCAACAGTTTAGCCGATATCTTCCTCCCTCACTGGAGTGTGTCTAAATTGACTCAAAACTTGCAGGCAAGAAATTTATGATTAAGCACTCCCTGCAAACCCCAAGTGTGCCCTAAAACACATAGTGGCCATTGAACTTGAGCAACTGTGATTCCCGATACACACTTTGGGGTTGTTTCCAGCTCCATGCAGCAGTGACCTTCCATTATTGCCAAATGTGTAGTAACAATCTATTACCTATTATTGCCTTGAGTAAGAAATTCCTGGAGAAATAAATGAGAAGAGAGGTGTCCACGAAAAGTGGTGGGGAAAGAGGGCAGGGCTGTAGGAAAAAGAAGTAGAGGTGTCTAGGATTATGGGGAGAGATGGAAGGGAGCAACTAAAGCCATAAGACCCCTCCCTCACCCGAGAAAGCTACGAAAAGTCTTGGGGAATGCATTGGACTTTTTACAGCTAATTAGGTCCTTATTTAAAATGTTTTTCTTCTTTTTAAAGGCCGGATGATGTGAGAAGATCAGAAGACATTGGGCCATTTAGGTGACATGCAGGATCATCTGTACATTATTAATTTAAATAGGAATTTAAAAATCTATATTCAGTATTATCAATGTGGTGTACCATATCAATGGAAAACAATGAACAATAAATAAGTAAAACCATAAGATTATTTTTAAAATGAATGAATGAATGAATGTCATGCATGTAAAAGCCAAGGAGTAACTACATAGAAAGGATAAACGTGGTTTTCAGTGTTCTCAATGAGGGAGACCTCTGGAGGTGATTTAGAAATGTGGGTGGTGGTGGTGGTGAAGTTGGTCGCAAAAATGACAAGAAGCCATTACTGGCATTGAACATTCAGGAACCAAAGATTTTAAACATCCTGCAATGCATGAGACAGTCTTCAGCAAGGAAGAAGTGTCCCGCTCACAAATGCACTAGTAACCTCGTTAAAAACACAGTTTTTGGTGAAAAACACAGTTTAGGTGGGTTTTCCCCTCTACTTTTCCGTATTTTCCAGATTGTTTTCGTGAGCCTATTTCCCTTATTAACATTAAATTACACCTATTCTATAATTTGACACTGTAAAATGAAATGATAAAACATAGATTAAGCAAAGATGAAAACAATCAACCATATTCACATTCTTGCTGCCAAGACATCCACTGTTCACCTCTTAGTATACATTGCTTTAGAATTTGTGAGCCATGGATTGCAATGATGGTCCAGTTCTTCATTCCTTTCCACCTCCTGTGTCCATGCACTCTGCCATGTGACTTTAGAGTTCCTCTCATAAAGTTGGAGTGTTCTTCTTCACCCGATGTGACTTGCTTTGGTCAAAACCCATGGCAGAAGTGGTGGCATGTTAGTTACCCCGTGCCTAGACCTGCAGAGCCCTGTGTACTTTGACTTGAACCATTTGACCTCTGCCTCCACCGTGAACACAATGCCTAAGCTGGCCACAGCACCCCAGGATCTCTGTTCCACAAAGCAGAGGCTGAAGTAGGGCTTTGTAACGGATTCCCCATATCTGAAGGCACACAGGGATATCCTACAGGAAACAATGGATGATGACTCTTCAGGAAGACCCCACAGAAGTGACACTACTACAAAATGGACTTTTGTGTCAGGAAGAAGATTGTCAGAGCAGTCAGCTTCTTGTCAGGACTCGTTGGTTTGTTTAGACCTCTGCTTGTTACCGTGAGGTGTTGGGGGAAGATGGGGAGTATTCTCGTGGTGCCAGCAGTCTGCATGCTGTGTCCACATCCAAGGATTAGAAACCACATGGAGAACAGGACAAGTACATGCAGTTGGAGTTGGGCAGGCCATCCACACTGCCCGTGCTTATGGGGTGCCTGTCATATCTGTGCCCTGGTGGATTTGCATGTCATTATGTCACCTTCTAATACATGAGAGAAGAAAGCTTTAGGAAGAGCCCCTTTTCTGGTCTGCACAACAGTGGTACATGGACTGACACCGGGCACAGTAGTCAATAGTTTGGGGCCAGTGGTGTAATTTGTTCTACTGAAGGAGTGTGTAGATCAGAGACATTGATGGTCTGGAGAAATAAGAAAGGGTTCAGTGGAGACACATCTCAGAGTAACTGAGACATGTAGACCTCCATTGTCCAAAATGGTAGTAATATAGTTTGGCTGTGTCCCCACCCAAATCTCATCTTGAATTGTAGTTCTCATAATCCCCAAGTGTCATGGGAGAGACCAGGTAGAGATAATTGAATCATGGAGGTGGTTTCTCCCATCCTATTCTCATGATAGTGAGTTAGTTCTCACGAGATCTGATGGTTTTATAAGGGGTTTCCCTCTTCACTGGGCACTCATTGTGCTCCTTGCTGCCGCCATGTGAAAAGGACATGTTTGTTTCCCTTCCACCAGGATTGTAAGTTTCCTGAGGCTTCCCCAGCCATGCTGAACTGTAAGTCAGTTAAACCTCTTTCTTTTATAAATTACCCAAGCTCAGGTATCTCTTTATTAGTAGCATGAGAAAGAACTAATACAGATAGCCACTAGTAGTGCATGGATATTAGAATCCAAATTTAAATTTAAAATATTAAATAAAATAAAAATCTCAGCTGCTCAGTTTCACTGGCCATATTTCAACACTAAATTGCTGCTGGGGACTAGCTGCAACACTATATTGGGAAGTGTAGATGTACAACATTCCCATCATCACAGAAAGTTCTATGGACAGTGTTGTTGTTGATGGCCAGGGAAGGACACAAGGCGATGCACTGGACGTGCCCCTGCCACTGCGATTCCCAAAAGAGCAAAGTCAAAGGAACTTCCTTTCTTCTATTGTGCTCCAGGCAGAAACAGAGACATCCAGACACCCTCCCCACACTTGGATGCCCTTAACAACGTTATTTTACACATGCACTTCATTGAACTCCACTGTTATTCTATCTCACCCACCTAAATCCAGAGCAAATGTCTCACCATTCGGAAAAATTACATGAGAGAAAACTCCAGACATGTGCATGGGGCTCCCTGTGAAATCAAGTCTTAGTACATTGAGTTTAATCCAAATGTATTTCGAAAACAGTGGTTTCGATTGTTGTAAACTACAGAACACATGGAGAATCCCTGGAGAAACAGATGTTAGATCTTCTGATAGCAGTAAAACATCCAAAAAAAAATATTGTAAATATGAACAAACTTGACTAATAGAGTATTTGGCAGTTAAGGAGACAGGAATGCACGGTGGATGTCATCCGGCTTTCTAAAATAGTGGCATGAGTGTCATTAAAAAAGAAATATTCTTTTAAATGTCTGTTATTTAGTTTTAAAATGAAAAATATTGAATAGTTAAACTTTATTAAGTGTAAAATTGGTTTTTAGAGTGCTTTGGAATGGTAGCTACCAGGAAGCAAAACTGGAGAAGTCATTGATAGCAGCTGCTCAGTTAAAAAAAAAAAAAAAAGATAATAATAAAGAAAAAATCAAGAGGCTAATTTTTAGGACCAGGTTCATGGTGCAGCCCATGGGTTCATACAAAGGGGTGTTTTCGGTCCGGGGCTCGTGTCCCGGGGAGCTCTATAGCCACAGGCAGACCCAAGTCTGATCCCCTAGGACCTCTGTTCTATAAGTAGTTCAAGCCAGACTCTGAGAAATTGGAGGCCCTCACACTTGGCCTGGCTGGTGCCCCTTCAAGCACTCTCTCTTACTCTCGTTATTATTTTTTGTTTATTTTGTTTTGTGTGTATATGAAAATTTGTTGCTAGAATGTAAAGAAGAAAATGAGTGCATGGGATGAAGTAGTGAGGATGACAAGGAGTTCAGAAGGCCAAATTTTCTTTCCAAAGTAGGGAAGGTACATGTGGCTCAGTTCTCTAAGTAGTTTGATTTTATTTTTTCAAATGTAGGAGAAGTGGGGTTAAAAGCAAGAACTCACAGAATATAGTATTCACGTCTTACTGGACTCAAGAGAAAGCATCTGTAGTCAAGGGCTTAGAAATGACAACTGGACTCCTGAAATAGATGGAATCATTTTAACACAAGTTACTTTGACATCCACTTGTTTCTCTTACACTGAGCCACACTTAGTCAGTACACATCACATCAGAGAAGAAGAGAGGCCAGCTAATGGGCAAGAGCTTCAATGTCCTTGTGGTCCTTCCCTACTTTGCTCACCTGCTACGTACAGTTGGTTCAGACTCTGCCATCATCCTGAACACATTCTACTGTTAGCTTCCCTACATGGCTGTGTTTGATCTCTAAGCCCTGAGTCTCTGGAGAACAAGGTCGTGTGTAATGCTTTGCCTTCTCAGCAATCAGCACGCCTACCTTTTGTAGTAGATTCCATTAGAACAGATGAATGAATGAAGTGACACTGGAGGTACAGATATGGTTTGACTGTGTCCCCACCCAAATCTCATCTTGAGTTGTAGTTCCCATAATCCCCACATGTCATGGAAGGGACCCAGTGGAAGGTAATTGAATCATGGGAGTAGTTACCCCTGTCTTGCTGTTCTCGTGATAGTGAGTTCTCACAAGATCTGATGGTTTTATAAGTGGATTTTCCACCTTTTGCTCGGCACTTCTCCTTGCTGCCGCCATGTGAAGAAGGATATGTTTGCTTCTCCTTCTGCCATGATTGCAAGTTTCCTGAGGCCTCCCCAGCCCTTCGGAACTGGGTGCCAGTGAATCTCTTTCCTTTATAACTTAAGCAGTCCCGGGTATGTCTCTATTAGCAGTGTGAGAATGGACTAAAACAGTTCATTTCTCCCAGCCAAGAAACCCGGGTAAGCGAGCCATGGTTGCTCAGTCAGCTTGGAGGATTATCTTATGATGTTGTGCAGGTATTTACCTTCAGTCCTGCAAACTCCTTTTGCTCACAATCCTACTCAAAATTGTAACCAAGTTGAAGGTGTAATCACGTGATGACTGTGTGCGGTGTATATTTCAAGGTGTGACTCCAACCCTGCCTGGGGAATTTAAAACAAAGCCAATTCTCAGTGACTCTGTCAACCAATCAATTTTGTAAACGTACATTTGTTGCTTATCTGTTGTGTGCCTAGAGTGTGTTCTCTCCAGGTCTCTAATCCTGCTAGAGGTTAAGTTTCCCCAAATATAAAGAGCCACAATTTCCAAGGAGAAGCTGACTGGCTATTTTTATGGGAGCACAAAAGAAATGGCCTATCAATTTATTATGCATCAACTTTCACATCTTAAGAAATAGTTAGAGCAATAATTGCCAAATTTCTCTATTAAAAGAAAAAACAAGTCAGTACTTTATACAGTAAATCTGAAACTGTACCATGATCTACACATGTGCGAGTTTTCTGAAAATACATAAATTAGACACTCGTCACTGTAACTATTCACTGTAATTGAAAAAAGATAAATAATGGATGACAATGCCACTTGTTCAGTAAAATTCTACAGAAAGAAAACATATACCATTATTCCTTGCATGAATTTGGCCACTGAAGGTTCATACATAATTGTGCTTCACATTTACTTCTAATTAGCTGTGAACCTGATCCAGGCTATGCAAAGCCCAGAGCAAAGGTATTTTTCCAGTTCTTTCTGTCTTGCCTTAGGCAGAAGAGGCTGGAGTCCAAGCAGCAACAGTCACTTGAATGGGTGCTGGGCCCATAAGTGCTTGGTGCGTGCTGGGCGATGCTTGATGAAGTGTTCCTTGTTCATCTCTTGCCAGGACAGGTGCAGTTATGGGCCTCTGCTACTTGGCACCCCTCACCAACCAGCTTTCAGCCTGTTCATCTGGGCAAAGTACTGACGTTTGCCTCAAGGGTGGGACTGGTATAGGGACCCTGCCAACATTCCTATCCAAGGGATCCAAGATCTACTAAGCATACCCTAGAATCAGCTTGAAGATAGTTCCTGTTTAAGCTCATAACTTACTATCTTGACCTAGGGAGCATGCTAAGGGGAGAGGACTGGAGAGCAAGGGAGGTGACAGCCCCAGGAGCCACCTGACCAGCAGGGGAAAGGAGGTGGCGGATGCACATTCAGCTCCTCATCTTTCTGTGGGACCATCTGAGGCACACTCTTCCTAGCATCTGCCAGAGGAACCCCTGCGCTGCTGGGCCCCAGTTGCTCACTGCAGTAACTTCTTCACTAACAAGACCTTACTGGATTTTTTTCTTTCTCTGTCTCACTTCTCCCCACCCTCTCTGTGCTTCCTGTGGTCACCCCCCACATAAACTTCTTGCCCCCAAAGCCTCATCTTGCACTCTGTTTCAGCAGAGCCCCAAACCAAGTCACTTGCATCTTGACCAAGGCAGGCATGTGACTGAGGGTATCATGTTGCCCCTTCTGCCCACACGGCTCCACCAGGAAAAGTGTTTCTGTCCTGGGTGTGTCCCCAGGAGAGTAAGCCCTGCCTTTTCGATCTGGTTTGCCCCTGCCTTTCTGGTCCAGTTGACCCCTGGTCATGTTGCCCCTTCTGCCCACACAGTTCCACTAGGAAAAGTGTTTCTGTCCTGGATGTGTCCCCAGGAGGGTAAGCCCTGCCTTTCTGGTCCAGTCCTCTGCCCTGTCCTCAGGCTACTTCACAGCAGGGCCTGGCTCCTGGGAGGTGGCCAAGCCCTGCCTGCAGATGCCTGGCAGGCCCATTTATGAACACTGGTCCTAGGAGTGATGGTGTTAGGATCCCGCCCAGCGCTCATGATGGGCAGAACCTCAAGGCACAGAAAGGTCTGGGGTCCATTAATCAGGGCAAGCAGCAAGGCCTCTGGAGACGTTTCTGCTGACTGATGATTAAAACAAAGAAAGCAGAGTGCGGAAGACTACCCCAGCTCGTGAAACCCACCCACTCCCAGAATGCTTCTCACACTTTTTGCAGCATGCCCAGCTAAAGGGGCATTTCTGGACATTCTTGCTGACAAACACGTTATTTAAGACCCAGAAATCCTAACCAGGAATCCACTGGCTATCTCTGTGTCTACCCTTTGTCTATCTTTCCCACTGGCCGCCACACACTTTTCCTTCCTCTCTGTCTTTCTCCCCACATCTTTTCTTTTCTTCCTTCCTCCTTTCCTTCCTTCCTTTCTTCTTCCCTCCCTCCTGCTATCCTTCCTCCCTCTCTTTCTGCTCTTCTCCTTCCCTCCTCTCTCTCCTTTCTTCCTTCCTCTCTCCATTCTTCTCTTCCTCCCTCTCTTTATCTATCTCTCCTTCTTGCCTTCTTTTCTCCTTCAGTCTTTCCCTTCCTCCCTTTCTCCCTGTCTTTTAATCTTCCTCCATCTCTCCTTCCTTTCTCCCATCCCTTCTTGTCTTCCTCTCTTCCTTCTTCCCTCCAATCTTTTCTTCTTCCCCCCTCCCTTTCTCTCTCCCTTTTTTCTTCCTTCCCTTCTTCTCTCCCTCCCTCTTTTTCTTCCTTCCATCTTTTCTCCTTCCCTCCCCCGCCTTTTCTTTCTTGCTCCTTCCTGCCTTCCCTCCTCCCTCCCTTCTTTTCTTCCTCTCTCCCTTCTCCCCTCCCTCTTTCCCTCCCTTCCTCCTTTCCTTCTGACTCCTTCCCTCCTTTTTTCTCTTCCTTCCTCTCTCGCTCCCTCCGTTCTTTTCTCCCTCTAGCCTCCCTGTCCCTCTCTTAGCTTCTATTCTCACTTCGTTTCTTCTTCCCTTTCCTCCTCTCTCTTCTCTCCCTCCAGAGCATTCTCCTGCCTTCAGGATCTCCCTCTCTGTCTCCTCTTACTCTACCAGGATCTTTCACTGCCTTGTGCTCTGAGACTTCTGGGAGCTCTGAAGCTACCTACCTCTATCATGCAATGAACCTCATTTTAACATGGGTAAAGATGAAAAGCAGCCTCTGCGGGGTGTGTGCCATGTATCTCTGTAACTCCAAGTGCTTTTTTCTCAGAGGAAAGGACAGAGGGGGCCAAAGCACAGATGGACACCTGAGGACAGGTAGGACCCAGTAGGGACTTGCTGAGGGCTGTTTCCAAGGAAAGAGGCCAGGTCTCCCTGTTGGGAAGGCAGAACCAGTTAGGAAAAGCTGCCGAACTTCTCATCCAGACTCTCTCTCCTCTTTCTTCTGTTTTTCTTCTTCCCCGCATTTCTCAACAAGGTCAAGGCCACAGTAGTAGCATATCCTACCCAGATTTAACGTGTGGACGAGTGCAAGCCTGGTGGGAGGGCACAGAGACAAGGACTACCTTCCCTTCAAATCCACTGAACATCTTAAACCACTTCAGGGCTTTGAGGAAACCCAGGTTGCATTTTGCCAAGCACGTTTCCCGTTAATTTTCATACCCAAGTGTATTCTAAAGGAAATGAAATCCACATGTTTCTGATCATTTATACTTAAATCATCAAAATATTGCCTTTTAGGGGTTTTGTGTGTCAGGAAACCCTTTCAACCTTTTCACAGCAGTGTTCACTGCCTCGTGGAAAGGCAAACAGGAAGTAGTGATCGCAGAGGGTATTCCAATGACCCCAGGATGGGTCCGGGGCACCCGGGGTTGGACCCTCCTGAGTGGGCCTGGGCGGGGGCCTTGGGGCTGGGGCAGGAAGGTTGAACACTGCCAAACATCTGGACTCCATCCCTGGCCAGAGTCACTGACTCGCTTGGGGACATTGGGCACAACCATTTAACCTCCTGGGGCCTCAGTTTCCTCCAAAGTCAATGGGACACTTCAGAGAACTAATTTGATTAAAGCACTAGCTAGGAAGGAAAACAAGATTACAAGAAACATAAGAAGCGTATCTACCAAACACAATGTGTGGACCTTACTCCCTCCCTGAAACAAAGCATAGCTTGTCTAATTGTATTTTATTTGATTTTATGCTTATGTGTGTGTGTGTGTGTGTGTGTGTGTGTGTGTGTATACCTCTTAGATGACACTAAGACATTATTATTTTAAAATGTTTTGGTTATTTTTTAAAAGATTCCTTCTCCTTTAGAAACATATGCTGAACTATTTTCCAGTGGCTTGATACCTTGATATATGGGAGTTGCTTTGCAATAATTGGGATGAGGGAGAGGGGAAGTGGGTGGGATAGAGATGAAGCGAAGTGCTCACAAATTTGATAATCATTGAAGCGGGTGAGGAGTGAGTCTAGGTCTTCATTATACCTGTCTCTCTACTTTTTTTGTGTTATCTTTAACCTTTTAAGGTGTTCAATATAAAACACAGAAAGTAGGCTGAGCATGGTGGTTCATGCCTGTAATCCCAGCACTTTGGGAGTTAAAGACGGGAGGGCTGCTTAAGCCTGTGATTCAAGACCAGCCTGGGAAACGTAGCGAGACCCCCATCTCTACAAAAAATTTTAAAAATTAGCTGGGTTTGGTGGAACATGACTGTAGTCCCACCTACGCAGGAGGCTAAGGCAGGAGGATCGCTTGAGCCCAAGAAGTTGAAGCTGCAGTGAGCTATGATGGTGCCATTGCACTCCAGCCTGGGTGACAGAGCAAGACCCTTTTTAATTTTTTTTAAATAACTGAAACGAACAGAAAACCTAAGAGCAAAACCTATGATTCCCTAAATTATAGCATCCCTAAAACAGGATGTTATAATTAGAGTATCTTGAACATATTCAAATGAGCACATCTCACTATATAAAGTTCAGAATCATTTCCTAATGATTCATAAACCCAATGCAGAAAAATGCAATTTATTTATTTTGAATCAGATGAAATTACAGTTTTTGTAGGTTACGAAATGGCAGATTATTGGCAACTTCAAACGGTTCAACCTAAATAGCTCAATTCCACCATCGTTACTCAGGTTTACAGCATGCACATGGGGCCCTGTGTTAAATACAAAAATACAACACTGGCCTCCAGGAAACTTAGAGATCAGCATATCATGAGGCAATAAACAGAGGTTCTCACAGCAGGTGGATATAGCTGACGTCAAAATGGTTCAAACTGAGGTTGTAACAATGGAGTCATTTCCTGTCTGAGGAAGGGCCCTGGGAAATGGTCTAGGGCAGCACCCCCAGCCTTTCTGGCACCAGGGATCGGTTTCGTGGAGGACAGTTTTTCAACAGATGGGGGAGGGGATGGTTTTGGGATGATTCAAGTGCGTTACATTTATTGTGCACTTTATTTCTATTATTATTACATTGTAATATATGATTAAATAATTATACAACTTGCCATCATGTAGAGTCAGTGGGATCCCTGAGCTTGTTTCCCTGCAACCAGACAGCCCGATCTGGGGGTGATGGGAGACAGTGACCAATCATCAGGGATTAGATTCTCATAAGGAGTATGCAACCTAGATCCCTTGCATGTGCAGTTCACAATAGGGTTCCTGCTCCTTTGGGAATCTAATGCCACCACCGATCTAACAGGAGGCAGGGCTCAGGTGGTGACGCTAGTGATGGAGAGTGGCTGTAAATACAGATGAAGCTTCGCTTGCTTGCCCACTGCTCACCTCCTGTGTGCAGCCCGCTTCCTAACAGGCCATGGACCAGTAAGCAGTCCGTAGCCCGGGGGCTGGGGACCCCTGGTCTAGAAAGATGGGTTTCATGGGGATGAAATGGAGCTATCCAAGTGCATGGCCTTCTTGAGCAAAGGCACAAAGGACGGCAAGTCTAAAGGGTTTTCATGCTCCACAAACGAGGAGTGAACTAATTATTTAATACAGAAATGGCTCTTGGAATCTCTATTTGGAAAGAATCTTGACGGAGTCTCGGAACCTATTAGCTGTGTGACCCTGAACGTGTTACTCGGTCTCTCTAAGTCTCAGTTTCTTCACTCTGAAAGTGGGAGGAAAAATAAACCTGTCTCCTAAGATGCTTGTAAGAATAAAATGAGGTGAAATGAGTAGAGAGAGAAGAAAAGAGAGAGACAGACCAAGGCGGATGGAATCTGAATCTGGGCTTATTTTAGGACATTAGGTTGTATAATTTAAGGCAGGCCCACAGCGTCTGCTTGCTAGACAATGTCTGTCTCATGGCTTCAGTTCAACAATTTTAACATAAACCATAGAGTGCTTTAATGTATTTCTTCTTTTCTGTTGTTTTGATCTGGGATGGCAAACCCAACCCTAACCTCCATCTTAAGTGGCAGCCTTCTTAAATCCTGCTTCAGCTAAAATGAGCACCTCTTAGGATCCTGCTCAAACTCCCAAAAAAGATGACTTCCAAAGGCCCAGACAAGGCAATGAAGGTCAGAGTGTAGGCAGCCTAGGGCGACTTTAGCTGTGGTCTCACATCCAATGAGAAAACGGCTCTTTGGGTATATCCTTCTCTTTCTATCCTAGTGACCCTCATGATAATGGGGCTCCAATTTTAAAGTCAATAGAATTTTTGAGGCTTGAATTATTATAGTGAGTTTGAATAACTTTTCTCTTTGAGACAGATTCTTGCTCTATTGCCCAGGCAGCACAGCGGCACAATCATAGCTCACTGCAGCCTTGAAATCCTGGGTTCAAGTGATCCTCCTGCATCAGCTTCCTGAGAAGCTAAGACTACAGGTGTGTGCTGCCATGCCTGGCTAATTTATTATTATTTTGTTTTGAGAGATGGGATCATGTTATGTTGCCCAGGCTAGCCTCATACTTCTAGCCTCAATTGATCCTCCTAACTCAACCTCCCAAAGTGCTGGGACTACAGACTTGAGCCACCACCCTGCCAGGCCAAGGTTAAGGAGCTTATATACAGTAATCAGGCCTTGTCTTTATTGGGTCATAAGTGAAAGGCTTGCAAGGGCAAGCAAATAGTTATAGAACAATAGATTAACTCTCCCTCACCACTTGCAGCACCCAATAGTAAGAAACAAAAGGATCGTCAGAAGAGAAATGATTTTATGGCAGAGTTGCATGGCACCACACTGGATAACTCCCAATTTTCTAAACTGTCACAGCTGAGTTTATACTGTTAAATTAAATGGATATATGCAAATAATTCTGTTAATTGGAACAGCAAATTTCCTTGCACTCTTTTATTGATCCCTCACTCTTCCTGCCTTGAATTATGGCCGGTGGTGAACACATGCATGTAAGTCCCTAGGACAGGCACCACGTCTCTGTTCCCCATGGTGATTTCCATATCTACCAATGCACAGGTATTCAAGTTTACACAGCAGAATTTATATATGGAACAGAATATCATATGAAACCCTAATATATATTGTAAAAAACAGCTAAACATGGGGCTGCTCTTGTTAGAGCCTGTACAGGGGCTGGGATATTTCACCCGTCACCTCTGCCTCTTTTCCCCCAGAAGTGACCTTGCCTCTTTTCCCCGCAAAGTGATCTTGGCTCCTTTCCCCTAGAAGTGACCTTGTTGGCACTGACAGAAAACCCAGAACTCTTCAGAATGCAGTTGAAGAAAAATGGAAGTGCACAATGTTCTTGTAGAAATGGAAGCGCCCAGGGTCCTAAAATTGAGAAGACTTGGTCTGCTCATGAAGTCATTATAATTCACAATTGAGTAGCAGAATTGAGGCCTCAGCAGCTAAATCCAATGCTCCTCTCTGAAGTCTGAAGCAGCCCCAATCACATAGCATTTGCCATTAAAATTGCCAGGATTAGAGAATAAATCACATAGCAAAACCTGAGATCCTTGTGTCAGAGGATCTTCCATCAGGCTGCCTTATTCAGAGTTGTTTTCCTGGGCATCCTTCTTTGGAACCATCATGTCGGTTCTCTAGGTTAAGGGTTTGTGCCAGCCTGGAGCCCAGGAGTTGTAAGAATGCATATTCACCCAAATCTGTCAGGTGTGCTGACCATGTGCAAGGTGCTGTTCTAGAACTGGAGTTGAACAGTGTGTCCAAGATTGACTAGAGGCTCCACACTCCTATTTCCTCTTCTGTGGCCCTATGGTAGGCACTGTGGGCACCCAACACAGATCCCTGGCCTGTGCACCCATCTCCTAAACTCATAGAGCATGACTCCCAGAAGCTCACAACTGTCCTCTTCTCCTGACCACTGCCCTTAGCTCAGAATTTCTCAGCCTTGGAGCCATTGACATTTTGGGCCCAGATTTTTTTTTTTTTCATTTGGGGTCTAGTGTATGAATTGTAGTATGGTCAGTGGCATCCTTAGCCTCTACCCAGTAGATGCTAGTAGCACCCACACCCAGTTATGACAAGCAAAAATGTCTCCAGGCATTGGTTGAGAACCCTTGCCTTAGCTGACAGGAAACCTTTTCTGAATCACATTGGAAGTTATACCCTTCTTCTAGGGTGCTCCAAGGCCAATAACTGACTGATGTGGAGTACACAAGACTAGCCCCTGTCCTCAGAATAGGACAACTCTGATGCTATTCACCCTCTGGAGCTTCAGATCAGGCTGGGGCTAGACTTCAGCTGAAGCTACACTTTTGCCTGGCTTCATCCCTGGAACTATTTTGGCTTCTAGGATGAGTACATATCCCAGGCTTCTTTGCAGAAAGGCTGGGTCCATGAGACTGATTCTGTCCAGTGAAATGTGATGTCTAAAAGTGATACACACCTCTTCTAGATTTGGCCCCTAAAACACTCTTACAGTGTTCTCTAGCTCATACTTTTTCTTGAATTACTCTCTCTTTCCCCCTTTCCCTTGGATGGACCTGGAGGAATCCAAGATGTTAAGGGCATAAAGTAGAAAGATCCTGAATCCCTGAGTCACCACTTGGAAGAAACCTCCTAAGACAGCTGCCTGATCCTCACTGAATTTTGAGCAAGAAATGACTTTTGGTTAATGTCTGTCTTCCCATCTAGGCAGTAAGTTCCTGAAGGCAGGAACTCTGTTTTGTAGACTGCTTTTATTAGTCAGGGAAATTCATGTTAGCTTCTGTAACAAATTTCTTCAAATCAATAGCTGAAAACAATAAAAATATCCACTCTGGCCAGGTTTGGTGATTCATGTCTGTAATCCCAGCACTTTG
>NW_012105142.1:2856088-2857912 GCF_000951045.1 Mandrillus leucophaeus
TAGGCACTGTGGGCACCCAACACAGATCCCTGGCCTGTGCACCCATCTCCTAAACTCATAGAGCATGACTCCCAGAAGCTCACAACTGTCCTCTTCTCCTGACCACTGCCCTTAGCTCAGAATTTCTCAGCCTTGGAGCCATTGACATTTTGGGCCCAGATTTTTTTTTTTTTCATTTGGGGTCTAGTGTATGAATTGTAGTATGGTCAGTGGCATCCTTAGCCTCTACCCAGTAGATGCTAGTAGCACCCACACCCAGTTATGACAAGCAAAAATGTCTCCAGGCATTGGTTGAGAACCCTTGCCTTAGCTGACAGGAAACCTTTTCTGAATCACATTGGAAGTTATACCCTTCTTCTAGGGTGCTCCAAGGCCAGTAACTGACTGATGTGGAGTACACAAGACTAGCCCCTGTCCTCAGAATAGGACAACTCTGATGCTATTCACCCTCTGGAGCTTCAGATCAGGCTGGGGCTAGACTTCAGCTGAAGCTACACTTTTGCCTGGCTTCATCCCTGGAACTATTTTGGCTTCTAGGATGAGTACATATCCCAGGCTTCTTTGCAGAAAGGCTGGGTCCATGAGACTGATTCTGTCCAGTGAAATGTGATGTCTAAAAGTGATACACACCTCTTCTAGATTTGGCCCCTAAAACACTCTTACAGTGTTCTCTAGCTCATACTTTTTCTTGAATTACTCTCTCTTTCCCCCTTTCCCTTGGATGGACCTGGAGGAATCCAAGATGTTAAGGGCATAAAGTAGAAAGATCCTGAATCCCTGAGTCACCACTTGGAAGAAACCTCCTAAGACAGCTGCCTAATCCTCACTGAATTTTGAGCAAGAAATGACTTTTGGTTAATGTCTGTCTTCCCATCTAGGCAGTAAGTTCCTGAAGGCAGGAACTCTGTTTTGTAGACTGCTTTTATTAGTCAGGGAAATTCATGTTAGCTTCTGTAACAAATTTCTTCAAATCAATAGCTGAAAACAATAAAAATATCCACTCTGGCCAGGTTTGGTGATTCATGTCTGTAATCCCAGCACTTTGGGAAGCTGAGGCAGGAGGACTGCTTGAGGCCAGGAGTTTGAGTCCAGCCTGGGCAACATACTAAGACCTTTACAAATAATATGGTATGTGCCTGTTGTCCCAGTTACTTGGGAGCCTGAGGCGGAAGGATCGTTTGAGCTCAGATGCTTGAGGCTGCAGTGAGCTATGACCATGCCACTGCACTTCACAGCCTGGGCAACAGAGCGAGATCCCATCTCAAAAAGACAAAATCCACCCCAAGCATTATACCATTATACCACTGCAAGATACCATTGTTTTCTTGTGTGTTTTGTTGTTGTTGTTGTTTGTTTGTTTGAGACGGAGTCTCACTCTGTCACCCAGGCTGGAGTTTAGTGGCATGATCTCAGCTCACTGTAACCTCCGCCTCTCAGGTTCACAGGATTCTCTTGCCTCAGCCTCCCAAGTAGCTGGAATTACAGGCAATTACCACCATGCCTAGCTAATTTTTGCATTTTTAGTAGAGACGGTTTCGCCATGTTGACCAGGCTGGTCTTGCATTCCTGAACTCAAGTGATCCACCCACCTTGGCCTCCCAAAGTGCTGGGATTACAGACGTGGTACCATTGTTTTCTAAGTGGATTACCACAATGACCTTCTAACTGATGCTGTTAGCACCGAAGCAACACAATCCCTTGAAATCTGAAGTGAGACCTTACTCATTCTCTGTGAGAACTCTTTCATGGCTCCCATGTCATTCACAGTAGAATCCTATGTGGCCCTAAATTGTCTGACTCTCAGTCACCTCTCACTCACTCAGC
>NW_012105142.1:2859587-2911862 GCF_000951045.1 Mandrillus leucophaeus
TTTTTTTCCGTAAATTTGCTAGTTTTGCTTTTATGTGGCTGAGTGTGCACAGTGGAGCTCCACTTCTTTCCAAGCCTTTATAAAGGACTGGGTTTCCCCCACCCCACTTAAATGAAAAAGATAAATGCTGAGGCACATGCTGGCCCCAGGACCAGAGATAGCCCTGTGCAGACTTGTGGGAGACATCTCCTTGCCCAGCTCCCCTGCTAACTTGGCACTGCAAGGCAGCCTCTTTTGCTCCATGGAACTCCACCCTTTAACTGGAGACAGCTTCAAGGACCAGGAGGTGGCATCTCAGTAGATGAGTTGGATCAATCTGATTTTCTGCCCTAGGAATATGAAGTGAAAACCATGAAAATTACTGAGCGTAGAGGATTGTTCCGCGGGAGAATTCTGAAGTGGAATAGATTATAAAGCAGTTTTCAGTGTTGATTCTAATTGGATTTAGTGACTTCAAGGGAATATGGACAGGTCCCCAGAGATTATGGGGAGAGAGAAGGGAAGTACATAAAGAAGGGGAGGTTGAGCCAGGTGTGTTCCCTGATGGCCACAGAAGTGAAGAGGAGTTGAGGGCAGACTCATGACTGACCAGGCAGCCCAGGGGTGACCCATGGGTGGGGTGACCTAAGCATGGTGCACACAATCCCGACTGTAGGTAACAAGAATCCTGCCCACAGCAAGAAGCAAAACCAAGTGCTAATAAGGACCCATTCAAACCTCCAGGTCCACCCTTTGGGAAGGTCTGGAAAGAGCTTGCAGAGGGCAGGGGAGTTTGAGAAATATAGGAGCATGTGATCATTGAGAAGAAGTTGAAAATAAAGAAAAATATTAAAGGAACCTGCACACCAAAGAGAGGCTCTCTAGTCTCTTGGTCAACTGGGAGCAGGTGAAGTATCCCCCAAGGATGTGTCTCCTGGAAGAGTCCACGCTTGGGAGAGGCTGCTGCTTTCACTGCTCAGGTTCTGGATGAGTTGACCTGGAGGAAAATTTTGCAGTCCCTTCTTGTCCCTGGGGGAGTGTGGGCCCTGCTAAGAGGCTCTTTGTGGAGTGAAGAAATAAGATGCCTGGTATGGTGAGGCTAAGGGTCAAGACCTGGGTGCATCCATGCCATGTGCACCATGCTTCCACTTCGTCCCATGTCCTACCAACTCCAGGTACTGCTGAGGAGCTAGGGTGTAGTGCTGACTATCCCAGGCCCCGGCTTCTGTCCTCTTTCTCTACCAGTGATGAGATGGGACCACAGCAAGCCCAAGACAAGCCTTACTCAGAAGGAAGAAGTAAAGACAGAGACCAGATATGATGAAGATGAGATTAATAATGTTAAATAATTCATGCATTTTGTTTTGAATCCTGGCTGTATGGCTACAAATGTTGTTCTCTTAACTCTAAGCTATACTACCTCTCAGTATAGAGAAAGGAAGGGAGCAGATATACTGAGGGTAACAACAATCAGAATAGTTCCGGCTGATGTTTATTGAACACCAATTGCATGGCAGGCAGTCTTGTGCACCTGTATTAATCCTCTAACAGGCCTATTGCAGCAGGTGCAAATATTATAAAATTGATTTTGCAGGTGACAAAACTGAGGCAAAAAACAGGAAGGAAGGAGGGAGGGAAAGGAGGGAGAAAGGGAGAAAGGGAATAAGAGAGGGAGGCTAAACAGAATGGAAGGAAGGAAGGAAGGAAGGAAGGAAGGAAGGAAGGAAGGAAGGAAGGAAGGAAGGAAGGAGTATTTTACAGCTAATAAATAAAGGAGATAAACTTCAAACTCAGGCAGTCTGAATCCCAAAGGTGTACTCTCAGCTATCAATTTGAACAGTCTGAAATGACCAGCATTTGGCTTGTTTGGCCTATATAATAACAGCACTCCCATATCTTAAACCTGGCACCGTACCTATAACTTCCATGGATCATGGAGTCAAAACCCAGACTTGCACTGCTGAGGCCTTTGGGGCTTCCTTGACCTCCTTTCTCACTCCAGGCTACTGTGGCTTCCGACCTTGTCTTTCTCTGAACTTTCCTTTGACAACCCAGAAAAGTCTCTACAGATGTGAATTTGCAGCTCCAAGCTCAATGGTGCCAAAGTATCTCATTTCTTACTATGACTCAATCAAAGACATTCAACCCTTGATTTACAATCACTTCATTCAATAAGAAGGCACCATTTCTGGTGTTTGAGGAGCTCCCTACTTTACCCACTCCCTCAGAGTCAGGCAAAGACTGTGAGGTGTTATGCAAAGCAAAATGTCCCAGGAAGGTTCGCCCACCACCTTTCTTCTCCCTACAGTGGTTACCTGCATTTATATAGTTTTGATGTCTATAAATTCTGCTGCTCACATAAACAATTGCCATGGCTGGGTACCACAAGACTTGGCTTTATCCATGCCACGCGCACCATGGATCCATCACCTCCAGTGTCCTACCAACTCCAGGCACTGCCAAGGAACTAGGGCAGAATGTTGACCACCCCAGGCTCTGGCTTCGGTCATTTTTCTAGGCTACAGGACAATGTTTATCTCCCTTGCTGCTTTCCACAGACTCCATCTTCCTTCAGGAACCCTGTGGACACAATCTTCAGTGGCTTCGGCTTTTATAAGTAAAGGAAAAGGGTTTCTTCCCATTCCCAGCTTCTGCTCTAAGCTCTGCACCTGTACCCCACAAAAGGAAATACAAATTGCCTGGTTCACTTCTTGAAGTGAGATGCAGTGGGGAGAGAATGCAAAGATCCAAATTCAGCTCCCACCCTAATAGAACACCCAAGAAGCCTGCTTTCCTGTTGCATGCTTGGGTGGGGTTCTGCTCGTTGCAATCAGAAATGCCAAATGGAAACAGTTCTACAATCAGGGGAGTGTATTTTTAGGGATTTTTTTCTCTGGAGACTTCCTCCAGCCTCCTCCTTCTGGCTTCTGGATCTCTAAGAGGCCCATGGCTGATGCTGCTTCTTTCACTGAACTGACAAATGAATCCATGTGTCACCATGATTGTATGTTGCAGGAGACAGGTCACAAGAGCAATGTATATATAGAGTGTAGTTTTCGTATATGTATGTAGGGTAGAATATATCTTACCTATAGAATACTTTTCACTGTCATGGTTTTTCTGTCCCTGGGGTAGGGTACCTGAAGAGAAGAGAAGGTTGGGTGTCAGCACCCCCTGTTGGCTTCCTCAGATTACATTGGAGCATTGTTTCTGCCCTTTTATGGGGGAAAGAAATCCTACACAATTCTCTTCTCTTTGCCCAAGCCAATGAAAAGCAGACAGCATCCTCTGGCTCAAGTGTGACTCCGGATCTGCCTGGCATCTCCTGCAGTGGGGAGGTGTCGTGACCTTGCTGGGCTGGTGGCTCCTGGCACCCTCCCAGCCCTGGATGCGCTGCACAACCCTAAATAACCCCGCTTCTGCACCATCTGACACAGAGAGCATTTCCCTGATGAATTACCCATGCACAGATAATCAAATAAATCTTTGTCTCGCTACCTGCAGTCGGGATGCCCTGCGAAGTTTCACAGGTCACAGCACAGATCAAATTAAGGCCCAGAGTCATGGGTGGGATGGACGGCCCCAGCCTGGCTGTCCGGGGCCACACGGACACACACAGCCAGTTCTCCAGGCCAGGCTGCAGCTCTGGGGGACACATCAGTCATTGATTCCAGTACCCAGGTGAGCTCTGCAGCAGCTGCAAAGCACAAGGTGGAGGCGGGGGAGGAGAAATTAGGAAATAAACCAGCTTCCTCTGGTAAAATAAAAAATCTTGCCTACCCCCAAATCCCACTCTCCTGGAAAAGGGCAGAATTGGGGGCTGCTCTGTGCTTGCTCCACCCCCCAAGAGAGCAGTGGCTGCCTCTCCCCTCTCTCCTGACAGAGAACACGATCACAAATCGGGAACCAGATGGCTGCCTTTATATTTCTTTTTTCCTTTTTCTTCTTCTTCCTTTTTTTTTTTTTTACTGCAATACTAAAGCCACCATAAAAAAGCAAAGTTGAACAGACAGAGCTAATAATATAATCATTCAAAACACCTGCAAACAGTGCAGATGGGCAATTTCTGTCTGCAGAATCGTCGGTGAAAGACCGCCTCCCCATATGGGCAGCTCCAGAAGCCCAGTTTTGCCCAGCTCTGTCCCTTACCTTAGGAAAACCTGCGCAGAGCATATGCACGCTTTTTATAGTTGAGCGAAAGAGTCGGTGGCTGATTATTTATGTCCTTCTGGTATGTCTTAGAGTCAGGCAACCTGCAAAAGGTCCGTCCAGCCCAGCCGGGCTCCCCAGGTGTTGTGTGACCCAAGGGGAGGCCAAGGACAGCCCTGCAGCCACTTCGCAGTCTGGGCACAAACAATGGCTATTGTCTGCGAATGGCTCCATCATCCTTCTCGCCATCTACCTGCATTGTCAAAATAAACAACCCTCCAAAGCCAACAGCCCTGCATTCTGTTTCTCACTGAAAAGGCACAATGGGAATCTGTAGAGAAAGAAAAAAAAATGTGCTCTGCAAAGGCTTGCTTTTGTCATCTGTCAGTGGGTTCCTCATGTCACTCTCTCCAGCTTCCTGCAGGAGAACTCAATCCCAAGGAAGAAAGGATGTGATTGGGAGCCTGTTGTGGAAGGAAGGCCACACCCCAACCAGAGGGTCAATCCTGAGGAATAACCACTCCCCGACCGCCACCTGCATTACAGAGGGATAAACTGAGGCTGAGAGGGGAACAGTAATTTTCTCAAGGTGGCAGAGGCAGGGTGGGTCTCCCCATTTGCAGCCATGCATGGAGAGCTAGGGTGGCCCTCACTGCCCTTCGCTTCATGGATTGATTCCACACAGCACCATGTCAGCTCCCTATGAATTAGGTATAGATGGACAGGCGGGTGGATGAGAACTGAAGTTACAACTTGCCTGCCTGCCGGAGAGAGGCAGCTGTGGGACCTGCATTCCTCCAGGCAAGGGAGGCAGCTCAACTGACCACAGCTGGCTGAGTGGCTGCCAGGGATCAGGCACTCCGGGAAAGAGAGATGAGCGAGAATGGGGTCTCAGTCCTCAGGGGGCTCCTAGTCTTCTGGGAGAAACATGTTTGACTGCGCTGAGTCAGAACCAGTAACTAAAGAGAAGTCCACGCAATGTCCATTAGAGGATTTAAAAGATGGAGAGTTCAATGCAGCAGGGATCCAGCTGAAAAAAAAAAATTAGGGAAGGCTTTCTGGAGGAGGCAACATATAAGATTTTTCTTTCTAAATATATGTGAATTCATTCGCTTCTCTCCATCGTCTCTCCATAGACCTCTACTACCAGGGTCTCGGATGTCATTATGTTTCATCTCTTCTACGGAGTATTTCCATCGGCTCCTTATCCCCCTCCCCATTTCCTTCTCACCCAGTCCACTCCTCACACTTCAGGCGGAGTGATCATTTTAAACCGTAATTCAAGCATCCCTGCTTTAAAATTTACCGGTACCTTCCCTTTGCTCTCACCATAAATACTAAAATCCTTATTATGGGGAAGTATTTAGAGTGCTTTGGGGAGCGAGTGATAAGAGAACAGAATCAACTTATGTTAGGAATGACTTAACAGAAACATTTATGCTCTTATGTAAATATCCAGGAGAAAAGTGCGTGTTTGGTTAATTTGGTGGTTCAGTAGCTTCCTTCTAGCTTTCCTGGCATCCTCAATGTAGGTTTTGTCCCCTAGACTGGTCCTCCTGGCTTGAAGACCTCTGCAAGAATTCCAAGTACCACCCTGGCACATGGCAGAACTCAAAGCCAGAGGACAGAATTCCCTTCTCTTGGTCCCTTTTTAAAGTCCTGGAAACATTTCTGAAAGTCCCACCAGCCACTAGCACCCCTCCACTATGGGACTTCATTCACAATCCCTTGGCCTGTATTTTGTCAGCTGCTTTTCTTTAAAACAAGTCATGGCAAAGAGAATGGCACGTCTATAGGTTAGACTCATGAAGATTCATCTCCTGGGATTGAGGCAGGGCCCAGCACACACTCGTTCTCAAGGTCTCCTTCTGCCTGAACAAAAATAGGCTTTTATTAGCAATAAAGTAGAGACATGAGAAGAACTCTGCGGTGGTCAGCCAACAATGTCTGTGGCCCATGCTTCTAGGACCTGCAGGTATGGCCCCGGCTGACCTCCTTCCTCATATTGTTTTACTCTCCTTCTTTCTCTGAGATACTCCCCTTCTTTCTCTGAGGTCTTCCTACCCTACAGCCACCCTACATGCTGGAAGGCAGATGAGCTCCTGATTTTAGTGTGGAGAAAAGTACGCCCCCCCGCAACCATATTGTGGAATCAACAAGACTGAGGCAATCCATCTCTGGAATGTTTGGTAGAACTTTGTAGAACCATTTAGGCTCATTTGTTTGCTAGTTGAGTCTATGCACATGTGTGTGTAGGTGTTTGTGGATATTTAGCCACTGATTCATTTTGCTTATCTTTATTGGGCCAGTTTTTAAGATATTTTCATTATGATATAATTCATATATCATAAAATGCATTATTGTTGAGTTTATAATTTAATGAGTTTTGCCAAGTGCATACACCCACATAACCCACATTTCCACAAAGATTTTGAATAATTCCATCACTAGAAAAATTCTCCATGCACCCTTCCAGTCATTACCTCTTCATGCTGTCCCCAAACTGCCACTGCAAAGAAATAGTTTATCATGGATTAGATTTGTTTTTTTCTAGAACATCATGTAAATGGGATCATATAATATGGATTAATTTGTATCTGGCTTTTTATAGTCAAAGTAGTCTTTTTGAGTTTATCCATATTAATGGTGTATTAGTAGTTTATTCTTTTTATTCCTAAGTAGTGTCACATTGTATGAATATACACCATTGGTTTTGCCACCTTCCCCTTGATATATATTTAGGTTGTTTCCAGCTTTGGGCTATTATATGTACTTCTGTCACGAACACTGGTATTAACTCTTTGGGTAAATATCTCAGAGTGGATTTGCTTAGTCTTACAATATGTACATGATGAACTTTATAATAAACTGCCAAATAATTGTATCATGTTTTATTATTTTACATTGCACCAGCGATATGTGAGAGTTCAATTGTGTCATATCCTCACCAACATCTGGTGATGAAATTTTAATTTTAGCCACTCCACTGGGTATGAAATGTTATTTCATTGTTATATTAAGTTGTATTTCAATGAGGATTACTAATTTTGAGTACTTCTTATGTAATTATTGGCAAATGTGTCTTGCTATGGGAAGTGTCTGTTCAAATCTTTTACTCATCTTTTAAAATTAGGTTGTCTTATTTAATAATAAGATTAATGATAATGTAATTATATATCATTATTATAATTATAATCAAGGGTATTATTAATATGATAAATAATAACATTCATTGTAAGAGTTCTTTGTGTCTGTGTATACATGTGTACATATATATATATACAAAACTTCACTATAAACACACACACATATATACACATATATACAGTGAAGATTTTCCCTAATCTTGAGTCAGTTTTCAGATTTCATTTTTTTTCTAGAAAATGTTCCCTTTTGTCTAAGTTTTCCAATTTAAAGCCATAAAGTTTCCAAGTATTCTCTATTGTTTACATCTCTGCAAAATCTGCAGTTATGTCTCTTTTTTCAGTCCTAAAATTATTTGTGCCTGATCTGTTTTTGCTTTGCTCAGTCTTGCCAGAGGATTGTTTATTTTTATCATCTTTTCAAGAAAAAGATAAGATTTGATTTCTTCATTGTGTCTTTGTTTTCTGTTTCATTAGACCACTCTCTTACCTTTGTTAGTTTCTTCTTTTTATATTCTTTGATGTACTCTGTTGCTCTTTCTTTTTTCTTTTTATGAGTTGAGGCCTCTCTCTGTTGCCCATGCTGGAATGCAGTGGTGTGATCATAGCTCACTGCAGCCTTGAACTCACAAGCTCAGGAGACCCTTCCACCTCATCCTCCCAAGAAGCTGGGACTACAGGTGCACACCACCGTGCCTGGCTAATACTGTTTATCTTTTATCTTTCTCAATATGGCACTTAGCTCATACGTTTTTAGGCTTCTTTCTCTAACACAAATATTTAAAAATATGTATTTTGTTCTAAGAACTGCCTTTATATGTAGTATTTTCATTTTTGTTCAATTTTAAATATTTTCAAATATCTATTATTATTTTTGATTCATACATTATTTAGAAACATGCATTTTTCTTCTAAAATTGTGGAAGAATTTTTTAATTTAAAAATCTTTTTGCTATTAATTTTTAAACTAATTGTTTTGTCGTCAAATAATGTTGTGTTTATGATTTAATAGTTTGCATCTTTTAAGACAATCTTCCCAGACTGGAATTTGGTCATTTTTTTAGTATTTCATGTGTTAAAAAATAACATGTTTTCTATAATCATTGGTTGCAGAGTTCCTTATACATCTGTCCACTAACAAACTTCTTATTTTTAAATAGTCTATATTCTTAATGTTTTTGTTTTCTTTGCAGTTATTGATAGTTGTATTAATAGATTATGAGGATTATATATTTATTAACACTCAAAAATAATCTTTTACAATAATTTATTTTATATTGTTTAGGGTAGTTGGTAATATAAGCCAGCTACCTAGCCATGAAAGACCTTGGGGACCTTTGGTCCAAGGGAAGTTGAGTTGGAATGTAGCCCTTCTTGTTGGACATAAGGCAGCCTGGTACCAGTTGGATCACTAATAGGTGACTAGGAGAGAACTTCTGTAATCAGTCATTGGACCAGATTATCTGATTGATGATTCTCTGGCTAGAACCTAGCGCATAATAGGTGTGGGGGTCATAGGCTTTTGGCCCCCTTGCTGAAAAATCTCTGGCATGAGGCAGATTGATTAATAGGAGAAAAGGCATGCAAATTTACGGAACATGTATACATTGGAGCCTTCAGTTCCTCATGTCAAAATGCTATACTTTGGATATTGCTTTCTGAGCCCCAACATTGGTGTATCAGTCTGCTCTCACACTGTTAATAAAGACATACCCATGACTCGGTAATTTATAAAGGAAAGAGGTTCAATGGATTCACAGTTCCACATGGCTGGGGAGACCTCACAATCATGGCAGAAGGTGAAGGGGAAGCAAGACACTTCTTACATGGCAGCAAGAAAGAGAGCTTGTGCAGTGGAATTCCCCTTTATAAAACCATCAGATCTCTGAGGCTTATTCACTACCACAAGAACAGTGCGGGGGGAACCGCCTGCATGATTCAATTATCTCTACCTGCCTCCACCCTTGACATACAGGGATTATTACAATTCAAGGTGAGATTTGGGTGAGGACACAGCCAAATCATAACAATTGGTTTAAGCATGTGTATGTGTGTGTGATGTTGTGGGGTGTATAATTAATAAAGAATAACTTAAATGTGTCTGAAAGGCATAAGAGCATGTCTACAGGCAGAGAGAATACTCACTTTGATGGTGACAATGACTTCATTTTCACTTGCCCAGGATCACCCCTGCGTTTGGCAGCTGCACTCCAATTTTCCTTTGCAGAGGCCTCTTTTCCTATCTTCACTCCACGTGGGCTGGGTGGGGCTGACCTCATCTCTTCCCTCCAGCAGTGGATGCAGAACCTTGACCTCTGCAATCTGACCACCAACACATCCGAGGAAAGCCTGCTTGAGAGTGAAACCAGCACAGAAGCAGCAGAACTGAGAAAGGAAGAGATGCTTTGTTTATGAATCTGCCCAAAGGAATCCCTTGAACTTTCCAATCAAATAAACCAATAGATTCCGTTTTCTTTTATGTGAATTTGTGCTGAGTTTTTGTTAATTAAGAGCCCTGACGATCATCAAGAGTGACTCTGCAGGGGGCTCACGCAGAGCAGGTCAGAGGCTGTCTCCTTTCAAAAGAGGTTAGAAAGGCCTGCCCTCCACTTGTCCCCCTCTCCTCACCCCAGCTTCTGTGCACAGTGCTTGGGCTTGGTTACATGAAAACCTTTCCCAGTACTCTTAAACCTGACCCCAGATTCACATTTGCCAACTATCTAGGACACAATGTATTTCCTTGATCAATTCCACACGATTGTGAAGAGCCCCACGGAATTTTATTCCTGGCCCCATGCAAAATACAGTGAATGGGAAAGGAACTAGCGCTGGATGACAAGTTTCTCTTTCGGGAGTGCCATAATTTATGGCAAAGTGTGCTAATCTGAAATGTTGATATCATATTATATTTTAAGTTCACTAAAAAGCGATCTGGTTAAAGGGACTTGGAGAGAACTCCTGGACACAAATAGATCACCCCTTTAGCGGAGAGCATTTCCCCTCGGGGCTCGCGGTTCCCAAACATAAGTAGAGCTTCTATTGCAAGTCTCTGTGACTCTGCAGATGGGCTTTCTGTGGCTGCAAGAGCATGGCGAGCTCCCACATGAGATAGGCCTACTGTGCCAGGCAAGGCATACCCTGCCCGTGTCAATGAAAGGCCAGTGACAATTGAAGACAAACACCCCAGCTTCCTCGCCCCTCAGATGGGACGACAACACTGAGGTGTGTTTTACACAGTCTCCCAGGGGTCCCAGGTAGACCTCCTCACCCCCGCCATCATATCTTGTACATCAAAACTCTCCACATCGCTTGTTCCCATTCCCAGTCTCATTTCCTCTTTCCCCTACGGATGCTTCCTGGGGTCAACTCCCAAATGAGCAACTTAAAGCCTTGTTTTAGGGTGTGCTTAGAAAGGTTTGCAGTGTAAGACCCACCCAATTCCTTTGCTTATCACCATCTCTTTTGCTTAAATTTATTTGCTTATTTATTTATGTATTGGCTTTATTTTTTAAAGCAGCTTCAAGTTCACAGCAAAATTGAAGGGAAGATGCAGAGAGTTCACGTATATTCCCCAACTCCCATGGCATCTCCTTTATCCACAGCCCTGACCAGATACAATCTGGTACAATCCTTATAACTGATAAATCCACACTGACATGTTATAACCACCTAGCATCCCCAGTTTAATTAGGGATGACTCTTGGTCATGTACATTCTATGAGTGGCCATTTGCTTTATAACATGTATTTCCTTATACTGGGGTCACCTCTCCCCTTTCACCTGCTTAGAAAGTGTGGCTTGGTGATGAAATTCACAAGGCCCTCCTGGTCCTGTCTCCACCTACTTCCTTAGTTGGCTGGCAGCCTTGGATCAGGGAGAAAGCTGAAATGCAGAGACCCTGAGTAATCAGAAGGCCGCCCCCCAATGGCAGCAGTGGGTAGTTCAGGCCCTTCTCTCATTTCTGCCTTCCTCCCCCATTAAGATGAGCTGCTATGGTCTGGGACATTTACTCTTTTTTCTTACTAACTTTTATATTACAAATATGATTTGCAAATTATTGAAAATTTAAGGCTGGGTGAGGTGACTCACGCCTGTAATCCCTGCATTTGGTAGGCTGAGATGGGAGGATCGCTTAAGGACAGGAGTTCGAGGCCAGCCTGGGCAACATGGTAAGACCCTGTGTCTACCAAAAAAAAAAAAAAAAAAGAATTAGCTGATGGGCATGTGGTGGAGTGCCTATAGTCTCAGCCACTTGGGAAGCTGAATTGGGAATATGGTTTGAGACCAGGTTGCAGTGAGCTATGATCACACCACTGCACTCCAGCCTGGACAAAAGAGTAAAACCCTGTATCTAAAAATAAAAAAAATTAAAAACATAAGAAATACATATAAGCAAAAGAAGAAAAACATTAAAAATCAACAATATTATTAGTCAATATTAATGGTGAAAGGCAGAATGCTTTCTTACCCTAAGGCCAAAAATTAGATTAGAAAATAGAAAGTACGAGACAAGGATGTCTGCTCATGCCACTTCTATACAACATTGTATGGGAGATTCTAGCGAGATTGAACAGGAAGAAGTACAATCACCACTATGTGCAGATTAAGTCATCTTGTATGTAGAAACTCTTAAGGAGTACACACACACACACACACACACACACACACACACACGCCCTATTAGAAGTAATAAATGAGTTCAGCAATATTGCAGTGTATAAGATCAATATTTAAAAATTTGTATGTTTATACACCAGCAATAAACAATCTAACAATGAAATTAAGTAAACAGTTATATTTATAATAGCATCAGAAAGAATAAAATACTTAACATAAATTTAACAAAAAAGTACAAGACTCTTACAGTGGAACACTGTAAAACATTGTTGAAAAGAATGAAAGAAGATCTAAATAAACAGAAAGATGTCCATGGTCATGAATAGGAAGACTGAATATTGGCAGTGTTTCCTAAATTGGTCTTCAGATTCAATGCAAACCCGGTAAAAATTCAGCTGCCATTTTGTAGAAAATGCAGGAAGTTATGATCAGGAATGATCACAAAATTTATACGAATATTCAGGGGACTCAGAATAGAAAAAAACAATCTTGGGAAAGGAAAAGAGAGTAAAACGACTCAAGCTTCCCAATTTCATAACTTACTACAAAGCTAGAGTAATCAAGACAGTGTGGTACTGGCATCAGGAGTAGAACTGATAATCCAGAAAACAAAGCTGTGCATTTGAAGTCACTTGATTTTTCAAGATCATTCAATGGAGAATGAATACTCTTTATGACAAATGGTGCTGGGACAACTGGATTCCCACATACAGAAGAATAAAATTGGACTTCTACCTCACACTACACACAAACATTAACTCAACATGGAAAATAAATTTAGGGGTAAGAGCTAAAACTAGGCCGGGCATGGTGGCTCATGTCTGTAACCCCAGCACTTTGGGAGGCCTATGCGGTGGATCACCTGAGGTCAGGAGTTCGAGACCATCCTGGCCACAGTGGTGAAATAAAAAATATATATATATATTTTTTGTATTTTTTCTCTACTAAAAATACAAAAATTTCTCTACCCAAACTACAAAAAATTAGCTGGGCGTGGTGGCACACACATGTGGTCTCAGCTACTTGGGAGGCTAAGACAGGAGAATCATTTGAACCTGGGAGACAGAGGTTGTCGTGAGCCTAGATTGTGCTGCTGCACTCCAGCCTGGGTGACAGAGCAAAACTCCATTTCAAAAAAAAAAAAAAAAAGCTAAAACTATAAAATTACTGGAAGAAAACAAGGAGTCGATCTTTGCGATCTGCGTAAGACTATGGTATCTTAGATATGAAACCAAATGCATAAGGAACAAAAGAAAAATAGATAAATTATACTTCATTATAATATATTTCATTAAAACCAAAAGTTTCCATGCTGTAAATGATACCATTCAGAAAGTGAAAAGACAACTCACAGAATGAGAGAAAATATTTGAAAATCATAACGTTATACACATCATAAGGGATTTGTATACAGGATATACAGAATACATATAAAGAACTCATACAACCAAATAATCAAGATATTTAAAAACTCGATTAAATATTGAAATAGGATCTGATGGTTCTCTAAAAAAGATATCCAAATTATCAATCAGCATAAGATATTCAACATCATTAGCCATTAAGGAAATACACATGAAAACTACAAGGACACACCACTTCACATCCTATGGTAGCTGTATTCTAAAAGACAGATAAGGGCAAATATGGGTGAGAATGTGAAGAAATTGACACCCTCGTACATTTCCGTTGCGAATGTAATATGGTGCATCCATTTTGGAAAACAGTCTAGTGGTTTCTCAAAAAGTTAAGCAATATAATTACCATATGACCCTGAAATTTCCTCCTAGATACATACAAAAGAATTGGAAATATATGTCTACACAAAAACTTGTACATAAATGTTTATAACAGCATTATTTATAATAGCCTTAAAGTGGAAACAATCCAAATGCCCATCAAATGATAAATGGGAAAATAAAATGTCATATATCCATACAATAAAACTTGATAATTCAGCAACAAAAAAGGAATGAATTACCAATACATGCTATAACATGGACGGACTCTGGAAACATTATGCTAAGTGAAAGAAGTCAGTCACAAAAAAAAAACCACACACTGTATAATTTCATTTATTGAAAATGTCTAGAATAGGCAAACAGGAGGAATTATAAGGTATGTAAATTACATCTCAATAAAACTGTTCAAAAACACCCACTTCCCAGAGGTAATCACTGTTAATATACTTAGTAAAAATAACTTTCAAGATACAAATATTTTTATTTATGTGTATATATATCAAAAGGACAGTAGGGTGCAGTGGTTCACACCTGTAATCTCAGCACACTGGGAGGCCAGGGTGGGAGGATTGCTTGAGCTCAGGAGTTTGAGACCAGCCTGGGCAACATAGTGACAACATTTTGTTTCTACAAAAAATACAAAAAGTAGCCAGGTGTAGTAGTACACGCCTGAGTCCCAACTACTCGGGAGGCCAAAGAAGGAGGATCGCTTGAGCTTGGGAGGTAGAGGTTGCAGTGAGCCAAAATTGCGCCACTGCACTCCAGCCTGGGCAAAAGAGTGAGACTCTGCCTCAAAAAAAGAAAAAAGAAATTATACTATACATTAATCTTCTATTTTTGTAATAGAATGTGTCATTAAATATTCTTCTTCAATGTTTTTTTTCAAAGCTACATATTGATTTTGCATCATGTTCTATAATTTGTTTAAAGAATCTTGGCCAAACCTTTATGTTGCTTCTAATTTGTTGTTTTTATAAACAACAGTGTTGTGAATATCTTTTGGCTAACTTGGGTAACGAATATGTATGTTTTGATGTCCTGAACTATAAAAAGTCTATGACAACCTTGAAGAATGTATCAGTTTGTTCACCCTCCAGCAGTTCAATGCTGTGCCCAGTTTCCCATACCTCCATCAAAGCAGATATTACCCATTTGGAAAAGGTTACACCAATTTTATTTCAGTTTTTTAATTACAAATGATTATCTACACACCTCAAGTTGAGTCTACATAATGCCAAAGAACCAGAAGAAAGAAAAATTGAATACATGATGAGAAGGAACTTGTTTGTGTCTTTTTATCAGTAGTAATTTGTTTGACTGATTCATCCAATGCACTGAATGGTCCTGCTCAGAGCATCCTAACAACCAATTCCTGCCACATTTCCATGCAGTCAGCATGTGGGGCTTAGCTGGTATATAACTGGCATCACCAGTATGGACTGCCTGGTGATCAACAAGGTGGGCTTTGTAGGGAAGACCTTCCCACTGACTGTGCATCCTCAAACCTAGCACGTTGTTTTGCAGATCTGAGGACAAGGATGCATAGATGTTTCTGCACATGTAGTTGTGCCTTCCAGACAAGAGGTTGTGTAAAGTGAGGATCATAAATCATTCTTTGACTCATAATTCCATCAAACCAATACATAGCATAAACATTTACACACTAAAATAAATATTTCCTAAATGCAACTTAGTATCCTGGATTGTATCCTGGGAAAGAAAAGGGATATAAATGGGAAAATGTGAAACCCAAATAAAGTTTGGAATTATTTAATGGTAGTGTACAAATGTTTTGACCAATGTACGTCTATGTAAGATACGGATATTAATAGTAAGTAGTTGAAGGTTATATAGGAATTCTTTTTGCAACTTTTCTGTAAATGTAAAACTGTTCCAAAACTTCAAATGTAAAAAAATAGAAAATAAATGAATATTTTATTCATATATGTTTGTAATTTAGATATTTGTTGATTCACCTATCAAATGGGGTCAACCAATTCCGAAATTAAGGAATTAAAGAGTTGGAAGGACAATCAGATAGCCCACTTGCTACCTTTTCCTGTCCCTACCTACCAGAAAGACACAACATATTCTCATCAATGACAGGAGCTAATTTGGACATATGTAATTAAAAGCATCACCACCCTAATATTGTAACTCTACTTTTCTCCCTAGAGGTCACAGAAGAGAAGAACTCTGTAGCCTTCATTTAGAATCACTGAGCTAGTCCAACATGTTCATTTTACATATAGAACAATTGAGTTCACAGAAGTATTGCAATTGTCTTCATTCTTTTTCCACTAATTATTTTAAAACCATCTTAAAGAAGTATCTTTACACTTTACACATCACTTGTGTGCTTAGTGCCTTTCTTCCAATCTGGGTGTTGGCATATTCCACGGGCCATCAGACAACAGGGGGCTTTCTGTGTACTTTTTGGCCCTTTTCTTCCTGGGCAGGTCCATTCAGAAGGAGGCTTGGTCCTACCACCTCTTGTTTGTCTAATGAGGCCACTGAGAAACTCCCTTCGAGGTTGTTTTCTAACTGGAGATTACAGCTTTTAGCAATGTTTGCTGGAAGAAAGAGAAGAGGGTTTTAGAGGCTTTGCAGTGGCTTCCTGCCATGCGGTTGTGTTCTTGCTAAGTATCCCCCTGCCCTCTCAAAATCTTTTGCTTTTCTAAAAAGCAACAATCATTTGAATAATTACAACACTGAAAATACTCTCCTTTCTGACTGTGTACTCTGTTTCTCTCCAAGCAAGAACTCTGCTTTCATCTGATACATAAAAGAGCAATAGTTCTCTGATGAACTAAGACACATGGAATATCTAATTAACATTAAAATATTGTCTGTCATCATTAGCTTCATTCACACTGGATGTGTCAGTTCTTGAGAAAGAAGTGCACAGGCAATGACCCAATCTCACAGTTTTTTTTTTTTAATATAAAAAAGGCAAATTGATGTAAAAAGAAGGAGGACAACATATTCCACGTCTAGAACACTGGTTCACTAAGCCCATTGCCTGGGAATGACTTCCCTGTGCCAAGGCCCTGAGCGCTTTCTGACATCCAACCCCACTGTGAATGGGTCTGTGACCATTTATATGTATTTTTATTATCTTGGAGTCTCTACAGAAGGAACAGTCAATCCCTCCATGTCTGGGGCCTTTACATGAAGCTACACAGCTCAATACAGTAGAGCAGAACCTGAGGAACTCATTGGAACGAGAGCATTTCTGCTGCCAGGTGCAGCTTCATGGTCTCTGGATAGTCCCCAGTGAGCTATCAGAGGTCACAGCAGACTAAATAAGTGGGTTCTAACAACCACCCCGAAATGCATTAGAAGGTCTCAATGAATAGACACTTCTTACCTGTCCCTGAGAGGGGTCCAGAAGATTCTGGAATGAATTCTCATGATGGGTAAGAGAACCTTTAAGATTCTAGACTCTCTGGAACCAGAAAACATTGCACTCTCCATGATCACATGCTTCCTATGAGTGCAGACCCACTGAGCAACATCCATGATCTTGCTGGGTGACCTCCAATAAAAGGTTTCTCTGCTGCTCTCAAAAGCCAATGATGTCCTCTTTGCATCAACTGTGGGCTCCTAGCCTGCAGAGAGTCCATATGTTTTCCAGCTCTATTATTACCCACAGAAGCCTATTGAAATTCCCAATTCCCCTGGAACCTCCTGAGGAACTGACAGCTCCAGGCTCTCAGTAGAAGCCAACACACTATATTTTCAGAAAGCATTACCAGGACCATTCCAAATGCAGTCCAGTTTCGTATGGTCCTGGAGACTGAAGGTCTTAATGAGGCCACAACAGCCACACATTTCATTAGGATACTAACAGATTAGGTCTTCCACTACCATTTCTACACTCTTGGGCTTCCATCCTTTGCCTTAGCCCACTTGCTTATTGCTTTTCTCTTATTTTGTTGTTGCTTTTCCTCTTGCTCACTGAGCTTCTTTGATTGTTTCATCCAGAGAGAGCCAGGACTACAAACAGCAACATTAGCAATATTGTATGCTTTAAATCTTACATTTAAATAAATCTGCAAGTAGGTAACCCAAATCAGGGGCATCTTCAAACGTTGGAGTTTGGGTATATTCTGCGCTCTTCAAAGAATCTCTGCAACACCCATCTCTCACCTTTAAAGCCCATGGACTTTTCTTCCCAGAACCTGATTTCAACATTGAACTCCTGGCCTCGTGTAAGTCCCAGCCACATGAAGAAGATCTCTAAGTGGTTGTTGTTGTTGTTGTTGTTTTGGCCAAACTGTTATTGATAATGTAGGTTCACTGCAAAACTGGACTTACTTTTTTCTCACTGTATCTGCTCTTTTTGAAAAGTGATTTTGTAAGTTCTCCTTTGAAGAGATGGAGTCTATTTTCCTACCCCTTGAATGTGAACTAGTTTTGTGAATCTCTTTGGCCGATGAAATGCAGAAGACAGGGCAGTGTGTGAGTGCCAAGATGAGACCTCACAAGACTGTGTGGTTTTACCAATTTTTGGAACTCTGCCACCACTAATGAAACAAGTGAAAGCTATATTGATAGAGGATAAGAGAACATATAGAACAGAGTCAAGTCATTCAGCTTCTTTTGTAGAAGGTACTCTGTACCAGGCACTCTCTGCTTTGTCTAGTAGCTAGTCATAGATACATTAGCAGAACCAGTAAACAAAATGACCCAGCTGACCTTTAGACTCACGAAAAGTTACAAATGGTTGTGATTTTAAGTCTTTAATTTTAGAATGGTTATGCCTCAAGAGGTTAAAAATATAGAAATTGGTATGTAAAAGTGAGTGTTGTAACAAAAACCTGAAATATGTAGCATTGGCTTTGGGGCTGGATGAAATGCGACCTGTAGAAAAAAAGTGAGGAACCTTTTAACAAAGCAGAAAAAATAGTTTATAATTTATTATAGGAGGTAGACAAATGGCAACTTGCATTATGAAAACTGTAACAACAGATTCAACATTTGTTTCTAATATTAGAGTCCCAGAAGGACAAGAGAAAGAAGTGAGTGCTTAAAAAGTACTAGGAGAAATAATAGCTGAAAATTTCTCAGATTTGACAATAAGCATAAACCTATAGATTCCAGAAGTGAAGCAAACCCAAACAAACAAAACAAAACAAAAAATTAATGCCAAAACACCTTAACCATCTAAAAACTAAGCAGAGTTAAAATCTCGAAATCAGAGAGAGGGAAACAATGCATTATCTATGGAGGGAAAAAAATTCAAATAACAACAGATTTCTCATCAGAAACCAGGGAGGCCAGAGAAAGTGGCACAATATTTTTCAAGTGCTAAAATAAAATAATTTTCAAACAAGAATTCTAGATCCAGAGAAAACATCCTTTAGAAATGAAGAGAAAATCAAAGGAGTGGTTACATTAATACCATATAGAGTAGATTTTGAGCAAAGAATATTTCCAGTGGCAGAAAGTGATATTAGATAATGGCAAAAGTGTCCCTCTATCAAAAATTAATAGGAATACTAAACATGTAGATAAACAAACAACAGAGCTACAAAATGTGTGAAGCACAAATCGATAGAAGTGGATGGTGTCAGTAAAAATGGTGCAGTAAGGACTTCTGTAAATTTTTAGCCCCTACATAAAACCAAAGAAAAGGAACTGGCAAAATATATGATTCGGATCAGCTTTTATGGAACTCTGGAAATTAATTAAAGGCTTTCCAACAACCACGAAGTGTTTATAGAAGAAAAGCGGCTGACTCTTAGTGTAACAGCAAATTTTATGGTGTTTTAAGTTATTCTAGTTCTATCCCCCAGTCCTCAGCACAGAAGTAGCCTTGAAAAACAATAGCTTACATTTCTAGTGCCAAAAGAAACACATGCTCAAAGGACTGTCAGAATTTGACTTGTCTGATAGTTCCCTGTAAAGTCCTACTACTACATCCTGTCTTTATTTGACCTAACTTGATACTCGATACTAAAAATTTCATCACAGAGGGAGTTTCTCAAAAACATTTACAGGCAAATGTTTTAACACTGTGGCTGCCTAAGGAAATGGATGACAGTTTGGAAAAACGATAGACTAATTTAAAAGGAAAAGCTGGGTAATAATACATCCACAGGAGTTTTGAAAAGTTGTGACATATTCTTGTAAATCTAGAAAGTCATGCAGATACATAGGGGTATGTGTATGATAAAGGAAGACTTGAGAAGTCCCTAAGGACTCACCTCTGGCTGGACCTGAGGCTCTGTACAAGCAGAAAGGCATAATTGTCAACTGTCTGGATGAGTGTTTAAGTTATGCCTCAATGGTCATGTGGAGTCCTTAAACAAAAACCAAGAGAATTATTGCTTTCAAGTGTTTAAGGAAATAGCTGTCCAATTATTAGCTGACCACTAAACTAATATTGAAAGACTTAAGTGGCTACATACAATAAATAATACAGGCTTTACAACAGTAGATTAGAAAAATCACTACACGAACAGCAATTACAGCAAACAGCAAATATAACAAACCCTGAGAAAAGAGAAAGAACCTCATTTCCAGAGTTGACATATTATAATATTTAAAATATTTTCAACAAAAATTTAAAGACATGTAGAGAACCAAGAAAATGTCCCCAATACATAGAAAAAAAGCAATAAATAGAAACTGAACCTGAGCAAGTATGGACATTGTACTTACTAGCAAATACTTTGTCAGTGATTTTAAATATGTTTTGTTAGTAGAAGGAAACTAAGTTTGAAAACCTAAAGCATGACATTCCATAACAAATATAGAATATCAATAAAGAGATAGAAATTATATATATATAAAATAAATTAAGTAAATTAAAAAATAAATAAATATATAACAAATAAAATATATAGAAATTATATCCATATGTATATATAATTACTGGAGTTGTAAAGTATAATAACTGAAAAAAAATTACTAGACAAACTCCACAGCAGATTTAGGAAGGCAAAGGAAAGATGTAACAAACATGAAGATAGATCAATTGACAGTATCCAATTTGAGAAAGAGAAAGAATAAAAAGAATGAAGAAAAATGAAGAGAGCATCAGAGATTTGTAGGACAACACCAAGCATACTAATACACATATGATGGGAGTTCAGACTGCAGGGGGTGATTTCTCAAATATGATGGAAAATCGTTAGTCTACACTTTCGAAGAGCTTACCAAACTCCAAGAAAAATAAACTTCAGGGTATCCACATGTAACATCGTAACTGTTGAATGCCAAAGACAACAAGAAGCTTGAAAGCAGGAAGAGATAAGCAATTTATGTACAAGAGATCTTCAATAAGATTAACATCTTATTTCTTATCAGAAATCATGAGACAAAAGGCAATAGAATGACATAATCATAATACTAAAAAAAACCCTATCAAAACAGAATTCTATATATATTTTTTAAAATCCTTCACAATAAAGGAGAAATTAAGATATTCTCAGATAAGCAGAAAATTCATCATTAGCTGACCTACTCTAAAAAAATATGGAAAAGAGTCTAAGATGAAATGAAAGAACACCAGGCAGTAAGTGGAATATATTTGAAGAATTAAACAACCCTGATAAAGGTAATCATGTAGCTAAATACAAAATATAGTACAAATATTTTTGTAACTTTTTTTCTGCTATACAATTGAAAAGAGAACTACATAAAGCAATAATTGTAAATGTATGCTGATATGCACACAATGTATACTGATGTAATTTGTGATAATTATAGCACGAAGGAAGAGACAAATGGAGCTATATAGGAACAGAGTTTTTGTATACTACTGAAATTAAATTGGTATTAATCCAAGGTAGGTTGTTATAAAATTAAATGTTACTGACAATCTTCAGGAAACCCACCAAGAAAATAACTCAAAAAATATATAAGAAGAAAAACGACAAAGGCATTAAAATGGCACAGAAGAAAAGATGTTTTTCACACAAAAAGGCAGTAATGGAAAAATTGAGTAACAAAGAAGACAAGATATAAAGAAAGCAAACATCAAAATGACAGACGTAAATATTATTGTGCCAGTAATTATATTAAATGTAAATGAACAAAATTCTCCAATTAAATGACAGATATTGGCAGAATGAATTTTCAAAGGAAAACAACAATCAAGCTATATGCTGTCTACAACAGACTCCATTTAAATTTAAAGACAACAAATTTTGGAATAGAAGATAAAAAATAAACAATGCAAATAGTAAACAAAAGACAGCTGCATTGCCTATATTAATATAGACATAAAATATATTTCATAATGACAAAAGGATCAATTTATCAAGAATTATAAACAATTATATACATACACACACCAAAAAACATAGCACTCCCCAAAATAAATACATAGCACATGTTAATTACATACCTTGCCCAGTGAAGTTTATTTCAGGAATACCAGATTGGCTCAATATTTGAAAAATCAGTCAATATAATCTACCATATTATCATGTTAAAGAATAAATAAATCACATGATTTTATCAATTGATACAAAATAATTTAACAAAATGTAACACCCACTCATTATATATACTCTTGGTCAACTAGAAATAAAAGGAAATGTACTCATATTGATAAAGAGCATCTATAAAAGCTACTTACAGCTAATGGAATATTTAATAGTGAAAAACTGATGTTTTCTCCTTGAGATTGGAAACCAATACCATCTACTCTTATCATTGCTATTCAACAACCATATTTAATAATTGATTCAACGTAGTATTGGAAGATCTAGGTAGAGCAATAAGGCGAGAACTGGAAATAATAGGCATACAGATAGGAAAGAAAGAAATAAAAATGTGCTTATTTGTACATGATATGAGTTTCTACATAGAAAATAATAAAGAATCTGGAGGGAAATTAGCTATTTCCTACTCTTACATATTAAGCACTTTGTGGTTATTATTAAATGCAGACCATTAAGGCTATGAGTTCTTTGGTTATTTTCTGACCGATTGTCTAAACTGTTTTGCCATTTGTGACATTACACTTAGTTAATTTAACAACTGAAATAAGTGAGTTGGTATTATTGTGGACATTAAATTACTTTAATCTAGAATACAATCTATAAAAATTACTTTAGAAAGTATTAGTTCAACAAAATATATAGAATATAGAATCAACATACAAAAATTGATTATTTTTGACATGTGGAAATACACTTTAAAATACAATCTCATTTTTAATTTCTCAATTGGTGTAATACTTTTTTGCAAATCTAACTATATATGTATGCCAAAAGCTGCACATTGTTAATGAAAAAAATGAAAGACAATCTAAGTTAAAGAGATACAGTGCATGTTTATGGATTAGAAAATTCAATACAATAAAGCTGTCAATTCTTCCCAAATTTAAATTTATATACTGATTTAACATAATTCCTATAAAATCTCAGCAAGATTGTTTTCTAGATGTAGACAAAATTATTCATATGTATATGAATCTTATGTACATGAACTTATATATAAGATATATATAATTATGTATATACATATTTAAATATATGTATATAAACATATATCATATACAAGCATTATGGAAATATATATCATACATAAATATATATTTTATTTATTTAACATATAAATATTATATAATATACAACATATCATATATAAATTTTATAATATATAATATATAAATCTTATATATAAATACATATTTATTATATTTTAATATAATTGTATCTTATAATATACTTACAAATTTATATAATTATTTATAATATATATTTATATATATACGACTTATATATTATATTTATTATAATATCTTGTATTTACATGTAAACATGCAATATATATTAACCAGAATAGCCAAAATAATTTTATGTTTATTATATAAAATATATGCTATATAAAAATATATATATGTGAACTAGAATAGCCAAAATAATTCTGAAAAAGAATAAAGTGGCTGGACGTGGTGGCTCACACCTGTAATCCCAGCATTTTAGGAGGCCGACGTGGGTGGATAACTTCAAGTCAAGAGTTCGAGACCAGCTAGGCCAAAATGGTGAAACCCTGACTCCACTAAAAACACACAAACTAGCTGGGCATGGTAGCAGACACCTGTAATCCCAGCTGCTCTGGAGGCTGAGATAGGAGAATTGCTTGAACCTGCAGGGCAGAGATTGCAGTGAGCCGAGATTGTGCCACTGCGCTCCAGCCTGGGGGACAGAGTGAGACCATCTCACAAAAAAAAAAAAAAAAAAAAGGAGTTATTATATAGCTACAGTAATCAAGAAAATGTGGTGTCGATGGAGGGGTTCACAGGTAGATTAGTGAACAGAAAAGCAAACTAAGAAATAGCCACTTTCAAGTTCAACCAAGGATATAAAAGCAATTGACTTGATAAATAATGCTAGAGATTAGATATCACTGTGCATAAATAAATAAATCTTGATCTAAAACTCACACCTTGATCTAAATCTACCAAAATTCACTCAAAATCAATCACGGATTTAATGCAAAATTATAAAATTTTTTTAAAAGATACATGTAAGGAAATATTCAGGACCAAGGTTTTGGTGAACACTTCTTGGACATGACACCTATAACAATTCATCAATTAAAAATAAATCAATAAATTACACTTTGTCAAAATTTAAAATATTTTCTTTCTGAAAGACATTCTTAAAAGGATGAGAAAATATCTACAGACTTGGAAAAATATTTGCAAGCAATATATCTGACAAGGAATTCATACATAGTGCATATAAAATAGAAAACAATCCAATAAGAAACAGTAAAAAAAATCCAATGAGAAAATGATAAAAGACACAAACATTTTACTGAAGATTATACATGTGTGACAAATAAGCCACAAAAAATTACCTTCATCACTAGCCATTAGAGAAATGCAAGTTAAAGCTGAAATGAATACCTCTGCACTTGTATGACTAATTAAAAATTTTTAAAATATATACTGACAGTACCAAGTGTTAGTGAGGAGGAAGAGCAACTGGAACTCTCCTACATTTCTGGTAGGTATATAAAATTACATAAGCATTATAAAAAAAAAGAGTGTTCAGTTTGTATAATGGTAAACATACACTTATCCTCTGACCCAGAAATCTCACTCGTAGACATTTATCCTACAAATGTTTATAAATGTTTTTAAAGCACTTATGTTCACATTAAAACTTCTCCACAAACGTTTAGAGAAATTCTGTTTATAATTGCCCCAAGCTAGATACAACCTATATCTCCTTCAGTGGTTTAATGGTTAGACACACAGCAGTACATTTATACACTGGAATCCTACTTATCAGTACAAACAAAAGGACTGTTGATAAGAGTAAAAACTCAAAGGCATTATGCTGAGTGAGTATAACTAGTGTTGAAAACTTGCATATTGTATGGCTCCATTTATGTGACTTTCATGAAAAGACAAAATATAATGCTGAAAAATAGATCAGTTGTTATCAGAAGTTAGTAAAAACAATAAAATGAGCCCTGAGTACAAGAAACAAATCATAGGTGTGACTTTAAAATGTCTTGTAAATGTTATATAGATGTTCTCAGATAGACTAAAGGAAGATGAAAAACATGGAGGACTAACCCCAAACTAGTAACTTCAAAGAGAAAAGTCTTTCTCAAAGGCTATTTTAGTTTTGGAATCTGAAGCATGGAGTAAAAAATAGTTAGATACATAGAAGGTCTATGAGGTTTTTAATGGAATTGAATTGGCAAAATGCCACCAGTATATAGTAAAAGAACTAATATTTATTTTGAATTATAAAGACATTCCTGGGCCCCAAACTTCTTAAGGTCAAGAAGCAGGGTGAAAAAGCAACTCATTGCTAAGACAGACCACTTTTTCTAGAAGTAGTCAATGAGAATGATAGAAAATAAATGGGATCTCAAACAGTGGTGTGAAGATCTTTGAAAAACAATGAATGGGAAACCACTCTCAGAGAACAGAACCATGACCTAGTCAAGTAATGCTCTCCCCGTTTGCACAGTAGAGTTTCAGAATGCCCATAAACCATTGGCTGCTACATACCTCCCATTATTCCCTCTTTTCGAAGGGAGCATTTGTTGTAATTTTACTATCCACTTCAACATTGTATGTAGGGTGTGCGGGGATTGATAGCTTGGCTTTATAATTCATAATTCTCAAAACCAAGAGCATCTTGAACTTGAGTAGATATAGATCACAAGATGTTAAATTTGGAATATGACACCATATTGGATGAGACATTTGTAGGTGTGTGGGAGGTTTAGGAGGGTTTAATGTATTTTGTTTGTGGAAAGGATGTGACTAATTTTAGACAGAGGGTTAACTGTGGTAGGTTGGTTGCAAAAATGGCTCAAATATTTTCCCTCCCTGTATCCATGACCTTTGCAATGTAACTTCGAAGTTCTTCCCATGCAGAAATAGTCTATTGCTAATGTGGAACATACACATGATCGAATACTATGCAGCCATAAAAAGAAAGAAATTTTGCCATTTGCAGTAATATGGATGCAGCTGGAGGCCATTATTGTAAGAAAGTTGATGCAAAAACAGAAAATCAAATACTGTATATTCTCACTTATAAGTGAGAGCTAAACACTGAGTACACAGGGACATAAAGCTGGCAAGAATAGACACTGGGGACTATTAGAGAGGGGAGGGAGAGACGAAGTCAAGGGCTGAAATACTATCTATTGGGTACTTTTCTCAATACTTGAGTGACGGGATCAATTAATTGTACCTAAAACTTCAATATCATGCAATACTCCCATGTAACAAACTTGTACATGTACCCCCTGAATCCAAAATAAAAGTTGAAAATTTAAAAAAATAATTTTAAAAGAAATAGTCTATTTCCTGTACCCTCTGGGTTACTGTGTGACTCACTGTGGCCAAGAGAATGCTAAGGAAAGAGCCTTGTGCCACTTCTGAGTCTACCTTTAAAAGGCCTGTGTATCTTTCCAGGGTCTTTCAGAACCCTGTAACCATGTAAACAAACCCAGGTTAGCCTGCTAGAGAATAAGAGAACAACCACATGGAACAGGGAAAAGCTGTGTCAGCTGGAGCCACCCTGGACAGCTAACCTGGCTGATTCACCAGCTGACCACAGGAGCATGGGTTGCCTCAGCTGAAATCAGCTGGTCTTGGCCCAGAACAATAGAACCATCCAACTGACTTAAAGGGTCAAGAGAAATAATAAATTTTAGGTTGTATTTTCAGTCATTAATGGGCTTAAAAATGGATAATTTATTATGAAGTAATGGCTGTTACAGAAAATTCTTGCTCATTGTATTACTCAGTGCATCTTACAGATGAATTGATAGACTAAGAAATGCAGTTTTCTTCATGCAGTGCTATGATATTGTTCTGAGACCCTGCATCTCTCTGTTTTTGTCATCTCCTAGGATGCCCAGAAGTTCAAGACCAAGGTTTGCACTCAAATACCCTAGCTTCCTCCAGTTAAGGGTGTTCTAGGAAATTTCTTTTCTTTTCCCTTCTTCTATACTTACTGATGTCTTTTTGTTGTGTGCATGTTTGAGATAGTTTTGTTTGTTGTATCTGTGTTTGTGTAGCCAGAGACTAAAATGTTATTGATAACAAGGACTAGTAGAAATCATTCCAGGACTCCCTGTTCTGGGATTGTACTTCAGTTATTGATGATATTAATAATGTGGGTCTGGTAGTGCAGCACCACCACTGAGAATCAAACAGACAGGGGCCACACCCCCTCCAAGGCACAGCCATGATTCAGGAATAAAACATAAAAGTAATCCGTATTTTTACTTTAAACAGGGCTATAAATCTGTCAAATACAAGCAAACATGCTGCATAACATGCATGTGTTTTCTGGGGTTTAGAGACCAGGGTCCCAGGATTATTACAGGGTGAGAAAAACTTACATCTCTAAACAGGCAATGCATTTTACTGCTTCTTCTGTCTTTCTCCATCCCTTCCACACACCCCCAATCCCCCGCAAAACAAAACAGACTCTATTCTAATTTATACTAGCCAATGAGTATTAGGCACATACTCTAAGACAAGCACAGACAAGCTCCCTGAGGGATACCGTGTTCAACAAGACAAGGTCTTTGCCCTCAAAGACCTTAAAGATTCATGAACTAAGAAAGTAGGGGCAAGTGTGAGACAATAGAGAATGTTGAGAAGGGTCCTCTATGCTTATTGAGACCATCCCCTCAGCCACACATGCGTAAATTGAGGCCCAGAGCAGGGAAACATTTGCCAAAATTAAACCACTGGCCAAAGGCTGAGTCTGTTCAGCATCTAGGCCTTCTAACCCCAATTCCTTTTCTATCACATCAAGATTCATCCAAATGATTGCAAGGTTCTTAGGTGATGATGATGATGGCAATGATGATGATAATGATGATGGCAATGATAATATTGGCAGTGATGATGATGGCGATAATGATGATGACAAAGATTTCTTTGGATTATAACAGAGCATCCACATGCCTGTTTGAGTTGCTTGGCAACTCTCAATTGCTCCAGAACTAACATATTCTGGGGCTGTCTCAGAGTGACTCTATTGTTACTTTTGCCCAAAGAGGAGGATGAACCAGGTCTGAAGCACTTCCTTAGAACTCTAATGTACTACACTATGCTGAGTTATTTATGGAGCAACTTTGGGTCATAAAAGACTAGATTTCTGTGATATTTATCTTTTTTCATCCTTATAAAATAAAGGCCAGAGCAGACCACCCTGCGATTTTCACCTTACCCGTATGACTGCTTCTGAAACATTCCTACTTTCTATTTTAGAACTAAATTTTCAGTCTGAAGAATTGATTTGTGTAATTAAGCAAGTGATTTTGAAGGAAGATTTTGCATGAATTTGCAATATAATTTTCTTTTTCTGTGACTGTTAATTGAAATCATTTATCAGATTTTTAAGCTGAAAAAAGTTAACTTTGAAAAAATAAGGTGTGAACTGTTCATTTTTTATGCAATCTCAACATTGTCTGATGCACTCATTAATTCCTTATGTACAATGAGGGATGCCGGCTTCCTCAGTTTGGATAAGAAATGGTCTGCCTTAACCCTTAGTGGGATGGGACTTTCAGACCCAACAACTTGGTAATAGTTGTCTTTATCCTTCCTTCTCCTCACATCATCACCCCAGGAAAGTCTGGGGCTAAAATTTCCATTAAAATGACCAAATTGGAATCTTAGTCTAAAACCACAAGAATTTAATAAATACAACTTTATTTTTGGTAACTCAACATCCATTTTGAGCAGTCATTTTGTAAGAATTATAGAAATTTAAGTTAAGAAAAACTTGGGGTTTCTTTCGCTTATTCCACACATGTTGCTTCTAGGGCTACATGTAGCCTGGGCTCCAAGAGCGAAGGCCAGGTGTCTGATCCTCAATACCATCTGACATTCACCAATGTGCCTATCCCCATGTCTAGTCTGAGTCACTGGTCCATTCCACTGCTTAAGGGGGTCCATTCCTAAGATCCACACTGCCCTCAAGCACATGGGGATTGAGCCGCATGCTTCTCCTGGGCCTTCCACTGTCTAGACATTTCACCAGCTTGCTCAAAGTCTTGTTGCCTTCACTGACTCTCTTGCCTTTCCTTGCCTTTGTTAAGGAATCTGTGCCAGGTACTACTGCTTTAGGGTTCCTAGGAACTTTTCTGGGTTACTTCCCTCCTATTAAGGTTCAGCTTAGGGTACAGGCTTCAGGAACCCCTGCAGAGAGTACTGATCTCTCTGCTTCTCTCCCTGCACTTCAGAGGAAACTTTGAGTCCTGAAGTTATCTTTAAAATGTTGCCCATACCTAGATTTCTGAAGTTCTTCCAAGGGTCTAGGTCTTGTGCTAAAATTATGAAGAAAGAAAGATACTTTTTCCCCCCTTTTCCTCCGGGAAAGTCTTCTCCCTTTCCTGAAGCTAGTAGAACAACAAAGCTTAGTTTTCTGAATGAGGAGTAGGCAAAGTTAATGCTTGCTGGGGGAAATCAGTCATATTCCAACGCCTGTAGTAACAACCCAAGTAATTAACAGGACAAAGGAATAGCCCCTGTCCAGCCACCGGACCCAATGTTGTGAGAGCTGCACTTTGCAAAGTTTAATGGGGACTCTGCTCTGAGCACCCCCACAACTCCAGCCCACGGGTCTACATTCTGTGTCCTGCTGTGCGCTGTTGGGCACTCTGTTCTCCTTCCTCACAGCCTCTGTCACTCCACCAACAGTGGAAAACACTCTCAGAAGCACAAGAGGAAGTAGAGATGGTCAATTCTCTCTGAAATGTGCTCACAGGATGCCTGGAATTTTTTTTTCCTGGTGAATTTTCCTTAGCTCTGATTCATTTACCAGTGGGAAGATGGAGAACAGGTGAAGTGTGGAAACTTGCAATTATTTTCAACAGCTTAATAGTTTTCCATTATATGAATTTACCATGGTTTTATCCTACTGATGATTATTTATTCTGTTTCCCAATTTTTACTCTTGTAAACAACATCAACTTAGAGAAAAGAGCATTGGTCAGGAACATGGATCTACATACAAAATGGAAGAACTTTAGAAAAGGCATAAGTGATGGTAAAATAAAGTATTTTATTTCCCTTATTTTTAATTGCTATAAGAGATAACAACTTGTTCAAAATAATAATACTAACAATATATTGAGTGTCTATAGCTTGTATATAAGGAAAATGAGCGATGGTAATGTTGTAAGGGGCTGGCAGGAGGAATGGCATTACTGTGTTACGCAGTACTGTACTAAACTTGAAGTGGTATAGTGTTATTTGAAAGTAGACCTAGATTATTGTAAATACATGTTGCAAATTCTAGGGCAATCACTTAAAAATGTAAAAAGAAGTATACTTGATATTCTAAGAGAGAAGAGAAAATGGGCTCATATAACATATTCAATTCAAACTGGAAAAAGAGAGTAAGCAAAGAAAAGAAACAAAGAACAAGGACAACAAATAGAAAATAGTTACAATATGGTAGCTATTACTCCAACTATATCAATAATCACTTTAAATCTGAATGGTTTAAATACACCCATTAAAAGTCAGAGAATGTCAGAGTGGATATAAAAACAAAACCCAACTATACGTTGTCTACAAGAACTTCACTTTCAGTATAAAGACACACAAAAGTAAAGAGATGGAGAAAAATATACCATACTCGAAGTAATAAAAATAAAACACTATATTAATTTCAGACAAAACAGACTTCACAATAAGGAAAATTATCAAGAATAAAGAGAGGCATTTTATAATAAAAATGTTAATTCTCCAAACTTCATGTGTATGTGTGTAATAACAGAGGTCCAAAATACATGAGGCAAAAGCTGATAGATAAATGTACTATTATAGTTGGAGACTTCTACACCTCTCTATCAGTAATTTAGTTTCATAAGGCTAAAACATCAGTTAGAATATAGTCAAACTGAACAGAGCCATCAATCACCTCGCTGTAACCGATATTTATAAAATACTTCATCCAACAACAGCAGAGCACGCATTCTTTTTGAGTTCCTAAGGGACAAAGACTGAGATATAACACATTCTGGGTCATAAAATTCACCTTAACAGAGTTAAAAGTATATAAATAATATGATGTCTGGTCTCAGATCATAATGAAGTTAAACTAGAAATCAACAGAAAGAAGCTGAAAAATCTTAAAATATCTAGAGACTAAACAGCACATTTCTAAATAGTATGAATAAAAGAAATACTAAGAGAAATTAAGACATATTTTGAACAAAATGAAGCTACAACTTATCAACATTTGTGGGATGCAGCAGAAACAGTGCTTACAGGGAAATTTATAGCATTAAATGTGCATATTAGAAAAGAAGAAGGATTTAAGATTAGTTAGCTAAGCTTCCACCATAGGAAGCTAGAAAAAGAAGACAAAATCAAAGCCAAATTAAGCAGAAGAAAACAAATATAAAAATTATGGTAGAAATAAATAACATTGAAAATAAAAAATCAATAGAGAGAATCAACAGACTCAAAAGTTACACTTTGATCGTATTTTTAAAAGTAATAGAACTGTAGCTAGAGCAACCAAAAGACAGACAGAGAGAGGCAGAGAAAGAGCGAGAGAAAACAAAAATTACTAATATCAGAAATGAAAGAGGAGTCATCACTACTGATCCCTTACATATTGGAAAGATAATAAATGAATATTAGAATTAACTCTATGCTCACGAATTTGATAACTTAGATGAAATGGACCAATTTTTTAAAAGACTATCTGCCAAAACTCACACAAGAAATCAATAATCTGAATAGGTCCATATTTACTAAAGTAATTGAATAAATAATTAATAACCTTTCAGAAAATAAAGCATTGTGCTCAGATGGTTTTACCTGTGAACTCTATCAGATATTTAAAAAAGAAATCATGCCAATTTTCTAAACACTAGAAAGATCATTCTTGCAGCTAAACATTTGTCCATGTATAATTTCCATAGGATGTATTACCAGTGAAGAACTGTTGGATTAAAAGTATATGTATTGTTAATATTTTATTAGGTATTGCCAAGTTGCACTGCTAAGTTTGAAATTAAGTTTTAATTAAGAATAAGAAAAAAATAAAATCAGTTTGAAACCAATTAATAGAGTGTTTATTTCTCTGAAAACCTGCTGACAATTGAAATGTTTTGGTTTTGTCATTTTTATGGTTAAAAATAAGAATTCATTAATGTTTAAATTGCATTTATTTTAACAAAATAAATGTAAAATAATTTTAGTAATGTTCGTGTGTGTTTTCAATTCTAAAGAACCTTCTCATGTTCATTAGTAGTATTTTAATAATTATAATAGCACAAATATAATACTTAAATTTGCCAACTACTATTGTAAGTGCCTTACATATTCCAAGTAATTTAATTATCAGGACACCCCAATAAGTTAGGAAATGTTATTTCCATTTTACAGATAAGTAAATTGAGTATAAAAAGATTAATTAAATTGCCTAAGGTCATGCTTAGTTGGAAATTAAGTCTGCCACACTGGCAGAATTATACTCTTAAATGTTATGTTAGTCTGATTTTCAGGGGGTGTTTGTTTTTAATATGTGCGTGCACACACACACAGACACACACACACACACACACACACACACACACACGATTTTCCAAGCAGGAAAACAAACCTACCATAAATGAGCTAATTAACATATTTGCTACGATAGAAAGTATTTTAATTGTATTAGGATTTAAATGTACTATAATTAAAGTAGAAAGACAAACTGGGCAAAGTATTACACATTTTAGAATTAAACTTTTCTCAGCCTCCCCCTTTATTCTTTTATCTGTCAATGATATATATACCCACATTTGCTTCTAATTTTTTTTAATTTTATAATTTACGTATAAACATTTTATTTACATAAATCAGTCACCAAATTTCTTTTTGCAAATGTTTGGTCATTTTCTCAACGCATTGACTGAGTCATATAACCTTTAACTATAGATTTTAAATTCCATTTGACATAAACCTGGGAATGCCTCTGAATTTTTTTTCTGGTCCATTGGCCTGTCAAAAAAAAGGCCAAACCATACTGATTTTGTTATTGTAGCTTGATAATGTATATAGGCAAGACTTTCTGCATTACCGGATATAACTTTTTTTTCTTGACGAATTGATGTCTTCATATACTTTAAAATCATTTTGTTGAATTTCAAAGAGAATCTTGACATTTATTTTAGTTACATTTCATGTTACTTTGAATCATTGTTCAATTGTCTTAACATTTAGAAAAAGACAATGTGTTTAACTGCAAATCATGATAATTTTGTTTCCTTTTCTCCAATATTTATACTGGTCATGTATTTTTCCTCTTTTTTGCAATCACTAGCATTTCCAAAAACAAAAAGTTTTAAAATATTGCATGTGTTTGTGTATGTATATATATGCACAGAATAAGCATATATATAATTGATTTTACTTATTTACTTATTCTAATGTATTTAAATCCTGATTCTATCTATTTGGTTCTGTATTTTCTGTTAAGTTTTGTTGTTATATTTCTATGTCCTTGAGTTAATGTTTAATTCGTTAAAAATGTTACTAAATAATGGGTGTATGTAATATTTTAAATTTTTCTAGGAGAGGAACTTTGACTGTTTTTGAGATTTGATCTGTAGCTTTTGCATTGTTTCTTTTCTATAAATATAATAGAAATATGCAATTAAAATTTTGAATTTTTATTTGGTAAAAAAGTATTTCACAGAGTATTGCTAAATTTCCTAACAATTGTTATTGTTTTAAAAATATTTGTCATTATTACTTTATACTTAATAAGTAAATACATTATGTGTGAAACATGTTTATAATTTTTTAAGTTTATTGAGTTTTTGTTGACTAATATAAGTTCCTATATGTGTGTTAGAAACAAAGATATATTCTGCATAACGTAAAAGTCATATTATTTAGGCTTTCTCATTTTTTTCTACCAGATCTGTCAAAGACAAATAAAAGCAAGTAAAAGGATGTCGTTATAACTGTTTTCACATTCCACTTTGTATTTCTAAAGACATTGGTGGTACTAGGGTCAATTCCTTTCACTGGCTGGCATTAATGTCTGTTAGCCCCTGTTTTGGGTGATGGTGCGACTTTCCTCTTCTCCCCATTTGTCTTCATTGGTACTTGGGCAGAATTGTGTGTTTATATGTGTGTGTTTGTGTGTGTGTGTTTGTGTGTGAGATGGAGGTGGAGGGTGGAGCTAAATTATGATCTCCTAGCCAGATGTCGTTTTGAACAGCAAGCTGGCCAAGAGACCTTCTGCAGACCTGCTGACTCTTCACCCTTCATGATCCAGGTGTCAACCTTGGCAGAGGTCTCAAGGAGAGGGAGTGAGGAAAAGGGAGGTAAAGCGCAAGTGCAGACACATGGTCCATTATATTATCTCAGCTCTTGAATGCTGGTGATGGCATCTGCAGTCCAAGCTTTATTTTCAGTTCCCTCTTAACTAGTTGGCCCATATTCTTCTGGCTCCAGGAAAGAAGTCTAAAAATAGATTGCAAGAGATGTGATGATCACTTTGCATTCAAAATGGCCTTACCTCCAGGAGTGATGCTTGTATATTTAAAATGTCTTTTAAGAGCAGTTTCAGAAAATCACCCTAACAGGTGCATCTCAGTGGTGGCAGCTGTGAGCTCTGCCATGTGGGAGAGAGGTCAGGAAATTCAGTGTTAGACTCAGAGAAAGCCAGCCTGATGGCCAGGACACCCAGTGTGGAGTCTTATTTTCTAAAACTTCAGTAATGCTTTGTGGAGGAATTAAGGCTACTTTATGCTGCCTTTCCATTGGCTGAAGCAGTAAGATCAATAGACGAACAAAAGGAAAACCCAAAAGCTTAGAATCAGTACTACTAGGATGGCACTCTTCCTAACAAAATGTCATCGCACACACTTCGCATGGTTCTCTCCCACCCTCTGAAGCTGGACCTGGGATTTAACCTGGTATTTCGTGATCAGAAGCTCTGAGGGTTGATATTGGCAAAAAGGCATCACTAGACTCTCTAGTCAGATCCCCATCTGGCATTTGAATTCTTTGTCTTATGCCACCAAAGTGTTCTCCCTCTTTTCCTCCCATGTCTGCATGCATCTAGCATCTCTGTATTCACCTGTGCACTATTTCTCAAGCTGTTCCCCTACCTTCAATCACATAGCACACGTTCCTGCCCTTTGTCTACTTGAATCCACTCCACTCAAGTTGAACCTTCCCAACACATGCTCTCGTTTCGGACATCCCTACTTGCATTATGTGTAATAATATTCAATTATAGACGGTATTTGAAAAATTATTTACATTGGTCCTTAGATTGCCAAATAAACTATCAAACCCCTTAGAACATGTATCTTCCTCATATCACTTCTTGACCTAGCCTGGCACAAGTGGTTCAGTAAAACCTTGGGAGATTCTATTGCTTTTCTCTATCCTCTCCACAGAAAAGAATTAGCATGGCTCCAGTTTGGTTCTGAAAACAGAATTGCAATACCTCATATTCAAGTAAAAGTTTGAACCAAAAGATGGTTCATACGATTGTAGTTTCTGATTCACATCTACTCTCAACTGCCTCGGTGAGAGCCTCCTCCCCCTCCCACTCTCGGCAATGAGGTGTTTATTTGGACATTTTGGTCCATGTGCCATTTTCAGAGGCTGGAACGCTCTTTCAGGCACATGCGACGCCGTGTGGGGTGATGTGTCCCTTCTCATCATCACGTAAGATATGGTCTGCTCTGCTTTCAAATCCAAATTCCATCTATTTTAATGTACAGTAATTACACCATATCAAATTTCTGCCTACAGCACTACACATCTTACTTTCCACCGTCTAGCACCTCCTGTCATCTGCAGAGGGGGCTAGGAACAGAGTGAGCTGTGTACTAAAGAACAAACTCATCAAGCCTCCAAACTTCCCCGTCCTCACTCATTGCCAGAGCTCCCCGCGTTAAGAAGGAGGACAACACCACCACCACTTTGCAATCCAGTCGCACAGCCCGGAGTCTGGATAGCACAGAGGTTTTGTCTACCATCATTCCGAAGGAGTGTTCCAGACACCACTCCAGCCCTGGCCAAATGGAATTATACTGAATCACCCTCTTTCCATATTTATGGTTGGAGTGGGTAAGGGAGGGGGGTGGAGATGGGTAGAAAGGTCTAGCACTTTTGGTTATATGGATTCTGAAAAATCAGCTACCTTTTTTTATTCTTAAAATGTATATGTTGCATATGTTGCATCTCTAGTCTCTGGAGGTTGGTGCAAATGTTCTCTTGCTCAGGAGGAGTAAGAGCCAGAAGATGGGAGAGGTGCTTTGGGAAAGCCTGTCAAACCAGTGTGCAGCCTATGAGCTCCCTGGGGCAGATACTAACTCACACCACCTTGAAGAATCCAGTGACCTTCAGGGCCTCCAACTGGCACCAGTGTGAGCTAATTAGATTGGGCTAAATTCGATCATTTAATGAAAGGCACATAACTGGAACTGGATTCTTCTGGCCTTCAGGTGGAATAACTTAGGGTCACCCTGAACCCATTAAACAATGTTGGTTACACAGTTGCCTTTGGTACAAAGACCAAACTCAGAAATTCCTCAATAGCAGTCCACTTCAAGGCCATGGACATATCAGCTTCCCCCCAAGTCCAATGTCCTCCCCCACTCATTCACCTGTCCCCCAGCTCTACCCAGCTTATGCTATCTGGGGGGCATGAATAGCTGAGAAACCTCCCATTTACAAGTATGAACTTGTTAGTTTGGAAAAGCTGAGTAGCTACTGAAACTTCTGCAACATGAGCCACTGGGCATCAGAGCCGAGAAGACCCTGTGAGGTCATGGACAAAACAGAAATCTGAGGCCTAGAAAAATAGCCACACAATTAACTGATGGTAATCTACAGAAACGTGTCAGTTGGATGAAGCACAAATGAGACGGATATTGAGGAACTTCCAGAGCCTATGGGAAAGAGAGTCTGCAGTAGAAGGTGGGGCCCAGCTATAAGACCTGAGTCAGAACAGGTACGCCCCAACCCAGGCATCCACTCCTGCTAGAATGAACATCACCTGAAATTTATTTTAGTCAAAGTCATTCCACCCAAGTCTCAAGTCCAGTAAGAAAGAATATGATTGTCTGAGCTGAAGTCATGTACCTGACCACTAACATTAGAAATGTCAATCATCATTGACAAAGAAAGAAGACTCTCAAAGAGGCAGGCTCAAGGGTCTTCTGCTGCTTCCATAGAAGGAAGGCGGTGGAATGAAGTCCCTGTCTCCCCAAACTGCACATAATCAGGGAGCGGACATTCCTCCAAGGGGACTGTCACAAGCCCCATCTGAACACTTACAGAGCCCAGCATGACAGTACAAACATTTCTAAATGTTACAAATCACGTTACAAACTATTTTTTTAAATATGATATCCTCCCACCTTGACAAATAAAGCTTCGTAACAACCTGGAAGGTCAGGCTTGAGTTTAGAATTTCTAAACACCTTGGAATTTTAGCTACACATGGACAATGCACTCAACCCTCCCACTCCAGCTTATTAACTACTCCGTCTCCCACTCTTCTCTCTCTTGCCTCATAAACAGCCTCCAATTCTTATGTGTAGACACCAAGATCACAAGTTCCAGCTCCGTCTACACTTGCAAACAGCAGACCCTTGACCACAACTCTAGACCAGTGTGTGGTCCGCACTTGGGAGGTAAGATCCAAAAAAGAGGTCAATGAAGTTCTAGAAGTGGGCTTAGGACCATCTGGGCAGGGGGCCCACCTAGCTGGTGTGGTCTAGAGCAGGAGGCATTGGCTTTATCTAGTCACATTCTCTTGTCCTGTCAGGAGGCATACAGCTACAGGAATACCAAAGCAAGGATGGGAGTCTTCTTTCTTGTCTAGAGGCAGAACTTCACAGTTAAGGGAAAGGGGTGCTGAAAAGATGGGAAAAAAAGGAACAACACAGATACTCTTTAGGCCCAGACAAGGCAAGTAACTTGCTGAAGATCACACAGCAAGATAGTGGCAGAACTAGGTAGTGAATCACACACATATCATATTAATCCAATTCCAGTGCTGAGTAATAGGTCATTAAAGCTTGAGATGCCTCAATATTTTCTTTAGGAAGCTTCTTCCCCAGGATCACTCACGTCCTCAAACCTAGAATATTGCTAGGCTTATTTTAGTAATAGAGTAAACAAGCTAATAAATGGTCCAGCTGTCCCCCTCGCCCAACACCAAGGCTTGGCAAAGGACCAGTTTCTAGAGATCTTCAATTTTTTTTCCACCTCCTGTGCTCACTACTCCAGTTTTTTCCTGAATCACTCCATCATCCTATTATTTCACAACCCTGACACAGCTCATCAAGAGCACTAAACACCACAGACGCTTCACTCCAACTTACTGAACTTCTCGCTTGCATCCGCTCAGTCCACTCTCCTTCCTAATTGAGATACTTTCTTCTCTCATAACCAGGACTTTCCCTTGTGTAGAGTTTCCCTTACATCTCTCTCCACTCCATAGGGCCTCCCCCACCAGATGTTTAAATGCTGAGGTGGAAACTTTCTTCAGACTCTTGGAGTGATTTTACCCAAATCCTTGGTTTAAACAAATACTGGTGACCCTCCAACCTGTAAATCTCCTGGAATCCCTCCTATCCCTACAAAGTTCTTCTCTAAGTCTCCTCTTGAATTTCTTTAAAATGTTTTGTTTTCAATTAATTATAGATTCACAGGAAGTTGAAGGAAAACTTACGGGAAAAGCTCTTCGCCCAGTTTTCCCCAATGGTAACATCTTGCGTAAATACAATACAGTAACAAATCAGTAAATTGATATTGATCTAATCCACAGAGATTATTTGAGTTTTACCAGTCTTGCATGTGCTCATTTATTTACTTATGTGTGTGTGTGTGTGTCTGTGTGTGTAGTTCTTTGCAATTTTATCAGATATGTGGATTCCTTTAAGCACCACAATGTAGATAAAGAACTGTTTCATTACTACAGATTTTCTTGTGCTAGAACTTGACAGCTATATCCACTCCTGTCCTATCACTAACTCTACTATTCTATCCTTGAGCTCTGTACTTTTGTTATTTCAAATATATATATTTGATAAATATATATATATATATGCAGACAACCCGGACCCCTCCTCCACTGTTAATGGGAATGTAAAATGGTATAATCACTCTGGAAAATAGTTAGGCGTGTCCTATAAAACTAAGCATGCACTTACTATAGTTCCCAGTTTTTGCCTATAACAAATAAAGCTGCTATAAACATTCACATAAAGGTGTTTATGTAAACATAGATTTTTCATTTCTCTGGGATAAATGCCCAAGCGTATAATTGCTGGGCTGTATAGTAAGTGGGTACTTAGTTTTACAGGACACGCCCAACTGTTTTCCAGAGTGATTGTAGCATTTTACATTCCCATCAGCAGTGGAGGAGGGGTCTGGGTAGTCTGCATCCTCACCAGCATATGTTGAAACCAGGATTCTTCATTTAGCCATTCTGATTGGTGAGTAGTAAGATATCATTGTGTGTTTGCAATTTTGTAACACAACAGAAATTTATTGCCCACAGTAGTTCAGAAGGCTAGAAGTCCCAAATTGATGTCAGCAGCACCATACGCTCTCTGAAGGCTCAGGGTGAGGGAATCCTCCATGCCTCTCGCCTGGCCTCTGGAGTTACCAGATGGCCGTCCTTGGCATTTCTTGTCTTCAAGATGCAACACTCCAGTCTCTGCCTCTGCCTTTACACAGCCTTCTCTTCTGCATGTTATGTGAGTTTTCCTCATTGTGGTTTTAACTTGAATTACTTCCATAGCTAATTATGTTGAATATGTTTTCATGTTCTTTTATTTTTGCCATCTGTATGTCCTCTTCAGTGAAATGTCTGTTCATGTTTTTTTGCCCATGTTCAAATTGAATTGTTCATTTTCTCTACTGACTTTAAAGACTCCCTTCTACATCTCGATATGAGGCCTTTATTGGATATGTGACTTGCTAATGCTTTCTCTCAGTTTTTTCATCTTTACAATTTTTTAATAGCAAAAGTTATTTTAACTTAGATGACGTCTAATGTATTGATTTTTCCTTTCATAAAATGTGTGTGTGTGTGTGTGTGTGTGTGTGTGAGAAGACTAAAAATTTTTGCCTAGTCCTAGGTCCTAAAGATTTCCTCCTATTCTAAAATAGATACAGCTTTGCACTTAAGTCTGTGATCCATTTTGGTCTGAATTTGTATAAGGTGTGAGATTTAGATGAAGGTTTACTTTCTTACCTATGGATGTCCAATTGCACCATTACTATTTGTTGAAAATGCTATCCTTTGTCCACTGAATTGCTTTTACACCTTGTTGAAATCATTTGGGCATATTTTAAACTATTTCTGGGTTCCATTTCTGTTCCACTGATCCATGTATCTCTCTCCATGCCAAAACCAGACTATTTTGATTACTATAGATATTACTATAGACAACACCGGTTAGACTGGTTCTTTTTATTTTATACTTCTTTTCAAAGTTGTTTTAGATCATTTGTCCAGATCCCTTTTCTTTCCATGTAAACTTTAGAATAAGATTGCCTTTTTCTGCAATAAACCTTACTGGGATTTTGATAGACGTTTTATTAAATCTAGAGATCGGTTTAAAGAAAATTGCCATCTTTACTGTGTTTAATCTTCCAATCCATAAACATGGTATATCCCTCCATTTAGTTAAGTCTTTTAAAATTTATTTAATCCACATTTTATAATTTTCAATAAGCAGATTCTATACATAATTTGTTAGATTTAAACCTAGTTATGTTTTTAACAATTGTAAATGATTTTTAAAATATTTTGTTCATGTCTGGTGTATAGAAATATAATTTATTTTTGTGTATTGATCTTGCAAACATGGCTGGTATTTTAGCTCTAGGAGCATGATTTTTGTTTCTTTTTAAATGGAGGGCTGTTTTGAGATTTTCTATATAGAAAATCATGTTATTTGTAAATAGAGAAAATTTTATTTCTTCTTTTCCAGTCAGTAAGTTTTTTTTCTTTCTATTTCACTAGCTAGAACTTCCAGTACAATGTTGAATAGGCATGATGTGAGTGGACATTCTTCCCCTGATATCAACTGTAGGGTGTGGTGTGTGTGTATGTGTGTTCTTTACTATGTCAAGGAAGTTTTTTGGCCAGGTGCAGAGGCTCACTCCTGTAATCCCAGCACGTTGGAAAGCTGAGATGGGAGGATTGCTTGAGACAAGGAGTTGGAGACCAGCCTGGGGGACATACTGAGACCCCTGTTTCTACAAAAAAATACAAAAATTAGCCAGTTGCAGTGGTGTGTGCCTTTAGTCTCAGCTATTCAAGTGGGAGGATCACTTGAATACAGGAAGTTGAGGCTGCAGTGAGCCATGATTACACCACTGAACCTGCACTCCAGCCTGGGTGACAGTGAGACTCTGTCTTTAAAAAGAAAGTTTTTCTCTATTTCTAGTTTTTTAAAAGTTTTTATCATTAATGCCTGTGCAAGCTTGTCAAACACTTTTTGTGCAACAATTGATACTATCACATGCTTTTTCTTCTTTAGCCTGTTAGTATGGTGGATTATGTTAACTGATTTTTACATAACATGCCAAAGTTGCAAACCTGGAATAAATCCCACCTGGTCCTTGTTATGTGATGAATTGTGTACCCCCAAACTTCTATATTGAAGCCCTAATCCTTAGTACCTCAAAAATGTGATTGTATTTGGAGATAGGGATTTTAAAGGGGTAATTAAGTTAAAAATGGGGCCATTTGAGTGGACTTCAATTTAACAGCATCAGTGTCCTTGTAAAAAAGATGAGAATAGGACGTAGAAAACACAAATGGAAAGGTGACCATGTGAGGACACAGTGAGAATGCAGCCGTCTGAAAACCAAGGTGAGAGGCCTAAGAAGAAACCATCCCTGTAAATACTTTGATCTTGGACTTCCAGCCTCTCAGAGCCTGAGTGTGGAAAGGAATCCTGCACAGTGATTATACTTTGCAGAAAGAACTCTGTTCTTTCATCTTTCTCAGTTTGCTCCCCATCACTTTTCATGAGTGCGCTACAGTACAGGTACATGTAAATTGAATGAAAAGCCATGGCTGGCTTTGACTCCACACAGGAGTTCTCATTCTCTCTGTCTGAGTCTGTGAGGTCTCTGCCTTGATCAAGGTTTGACTAGACAGGTCTCCAGACCACAACCCGGGGCTTCCGGCTGGGCTCGTTTTTCTCTAGGAAGGTCTGTCTGCTCACACAGGCCTGGACCCACTTTGCTCCAACCTATTGATCTCCTTTGATGTTTCTCATTAACCCACAATCACCCTTAGTCTTCCTTCCTAAAACCCTGCCAGAGCCTTCCCATGGGTTTCAACACCGTCTGGGCTCCCATTCTCTAACCTGCATCCCCTTCATCTCAGGGCCCGATCCTGTGTCCCATCAGCCTCCCACTACCCCTCACACCTGCCTCTGCTCTTCTGCACCAGGCTCAGCCCCCAGTCCTCACTCCCAGTTGCATCCCATTATCCTCCAAGGCTGACTACACATTCCCTTCTGCTTTCCAGTCCTGGCCACCTCTCTCCTCCCCTCTCTACTATCTCAGTCTCTTCTCTGGGTTCCATTCTGGCCATCCAGGTCCTGTAGGTTCCTGTCCTCTAACTTTTGTGGCTGAGGTCATGGGTCTCTTTTACCCTTTACCCTTGCCTTTATTTTATCTGATCCACTAGTTCCCTCTTACCATAAATTAAATATCAATTTAAATAACATTATGTAATTCAAAGCACCAGTGCTACAGAGACATGGCATAAGTTGTGCCAGTCAAATTGCCTGAAGTTTGCTTTAAATCAGTGATTCCAAGTAAAACAACACAACTACCCCAGGGCAGTCCCCTCTGTGGGAACCAGGTCACATGGAAAGTGGCAAATAATCTGTTGTTAAGGTCTCTGGACACCTCACACCAGGCAGGCATGTGGGTTTCAGAGTCAGATGTCCACTGAGCTACCGTTTGAATCCCCATCCCATACGAATCAAGGAGAGTTTTCTTCCGTTTGTCTACTCTAGCAGTTGGTACTGTAATGAGGACCACAAGCTTTCATTGTTGGATCTGAGACTCAAACCCGAGTCTGTTTGCCTCTGAGGACATTGATGTCCCCCAGAGTGGGAATCTCCCCTTGCTGCAGTTGCCCAGAGCCTTCAGGAGAAGACAGGTGCTGGTGGTATACCAGTCTCAGCCTGGGCATGGCTGATAGGGTCACATGGTGGCCATGTTCCCTGGGCTCTTCACTGCCCAAAGATTTTCTGAGTTCACCTACTCTAGTTTGTGCTTGGCACTGATGATCAAGCAGGGTTCCTTGGGTCCTGTGTGTCTCCAAGGCTGCAAAAGAGCCTTCCCTTAGGCTCTGCCTACAGCACCTCTCTCTACAGGGCTAAGTTATAAGTCCACAAGAAACAGTGGGTACAGTTCAACCAGTATCTGGTAGTATATCCTGATTCCTTCCTGGCTCCCTTGTAAACATCCCCACCCCTGACAAAACCTACATTGCAAATCAATGCGTAGTTGCTCACTCACCAGTTCATCAGACATACCCAGACACATCCTCTGCTATAATCAGAATGTCCATGTCACTCCCAAATTAATAGCAGAAATCTAGTTGACAATGTAATGACATTTGGAAGTGGGACCTTTATGAAGTAATCAGACTATGAGGCAGAGTTCTCATGAATAAGATTTGTGCTCAGAGATCTGCCTCGCCCCTTCCACCATATAGGATGCAGCAGGAAAGTGCTACAGATGAACCAGAATGTAGACCCTCACCAGACACCGAATCTGCCAGTATCTTAATCTTATATTTCCCAGCCGGGCACGGTGGCTCACCCCTGTAATCCTAGCACTTTGAGAGGCCGGTTGATCGTAAGGTCAGGAGATCAAGACCATTCTGGCTACCATGGTGAAACTGTGTCTCTACTAAAAATACAAAAAAATTAGCCAGATGTAGTGGTGGGCTCCTGTAGTGGCAGGCGCCTGTAGTCCCAGCTACTCAGGAGGCTGAGGCAGGATAATGGCATGAACCCGGGAGGTGGAGCTTGCAGTGAGCCGAGATCACGCCACTGCAGTCCAGCCTGGGCAACAAAGCAAGACTCCATCCCAAAAAAATAAAATAAAATAAAATAAATAAATAAATAAATAAATAAATAAATAAATAAATAAAATAAAAGTAAATCTTATATTTCCCAGACTCCAGAACTGTGAGAAATAAATTTCTGTGGTTTAGAAGACACACATTTATGAGACGGTTTTATAACAGTGCAAACAGACTATGACATCCTCTCACACTTGTGACACCTGTAACTTGGGTGCACACATCTCATTCCCTGTGAGCACCCTTAGGCCAGGGGTCTTATTCATTTTGGTGTATCCCGCATATAACACCGGACCTGGCTGTCAGTAAGCATTAAGAAAGCACTCAAAGAAATGTCCTGAGCTCATGGGCAGCCATGTGCATATACAGTAGTTTAAAGTGCTGTATTTTGTAGGGCTGAGTAGCAGGGAGGTGTGAGGGATGGAGATGAAGCACTGGAGGAGGTAGTAGCTACAGGGGTGTGGTAGTTCAGTGGCTGGGGCCTGGCCATGAGGTGAATGTCAAGGGACCTGAGTCCTGGTCTTGGCTTTGTTATTTGTTTTGTAACTATAAATGGGCCATTAGATTTCTCTGGGTGCTTGCATTCTCCCCACTACCCGTGTATAACAATAGCAGGAGATGAGACAGTATAGTTAGTAGGAAGGCAAAGATTCAGATATAGAGACATCTGAGGACAGTGGTCCTGCCCAGGAAGACCCTGAGGAGGTGGGCCAAAAACTGGAGTAACAAAGACAGAAACTGTGTTCATGAAAGGGAGGCTTCAGCATGGAAAATCTAACCCTTTTCCCAAAATAAATTCATGAATTCAACCTAGAATTTATCAAAAGACAAACAAAATTCTTCATGGAAATTGACAATCTGATTCTGATATTTAAATAGAAGACTTTCTGTGCAAGAAGAGCCAAGAAACTGTAAAAAATTTAAAGATAAAAGAGAAGGAGTGTTTGTCCAAAATATGTTTTAATCCCATTTTGATAAAAAGCAAGTTGTATCAGCACTAGAATAGACAGAGTAGTAGAACAGAAAAGTGAATTCAGAAATAGATCTGTGTCCATATGAGAACTTAGTAAAGACTAGAGACAGGAGGGCCTATGAAATATAGTATACATTTAAAAATATATATTGAAATTCCTATCTCATACCATTTGAAAAAAATAAATGTAGGCATTACAGAATCTAAACATAAAAAACTACTATAAAATCAGAGAAGAAGATAAGAAAGTTCTTTTCAAACAAGAAGTAAAAAAGACAAAGAAAAGGCTGATAATTTGACATCAGTAGATATTCAATAAATATTTGTTGAATAAATACGTGAAACACAATTGTAAAACTCTGAACAACAAAAAAATTACAGGCAAATTTAAAATAGTAGACTGTGTAGCAAATAGATGGCAAACTGACAGAGGGTTATTAACTGGAATATATAAAGAACTCCTACAAATAAGACAGGATAAGAGAGGAGGAGGAAGAGGACAGTTCTGGAACACCTGTGGGGTGGGAGGATAGAGATGAGTATGATCCCAGATGGGAAGTCAGCCACACAGACGAGGAGGGACCTCAGGGCAGTGGTCTGGGGTCTGTGTTGCTCAAGATGGACCAGATAAGGGACACATATAGCAGGGCCAGTGGTGGGCAGGTTCCTTCTCCAAGAAAAAGGCTAAGGATTCAACTTCATAATGAGTCCCACTCCACACATCAATTTCCCTGTGTGGAGGAGGGGTGGGCAATATGGAAGGGGCAGTGGGCTGGGAGGACATCTCAGGAGGCATCAGTATTTGTGCAAGAAAGCCAGAGCTCCAGTGAGGATGTGCTGGCTGCAGGGCCGATGAGAAGGTAGCTGGTGCACTAAAGTCAGGTTTGCTGGCCGGGCTGTCCCAAGGGTGATGTGAACATTCTGCATAGAGACTCTGCCTGGGCCGCTGCCTACCCCACACTGGGCCCTTCTCTCAGCTTCTTCCATGCCTTGTGCAAAGTGAAGATAGAATCTCCTCCATTGGGTTTGCGTGGACTCCAGGGTTTTGGCAATCACCCCTTCTCTTCTCTTCCTCCCTCCTCCCCTCAACACTGGAGATAAAGAAAGAGAGGGCTTGGCCAGGAGGGATGCAGGGAGCCTGCCCATGGAGGAGAAGCCTCGTTGAGGAATGAGCTGGGTGTGAATTGAATGTTGAGCGTGCATTGACACGTAGGAAGCCCTGCCACTGCTGACCCGAAGTGACCCTGTCACATGTCTCTGTCTCCCCAGCTGAGAAGACAGAAGTCAACTTCATGACTACCAGATTTCCTAGCTCGGATAACTATAAGAACCCTCAGACTTTTAGAGTAGCAGGGCTGCCTAAGTATGAAACCCTAGGAAATCAAGACTCCCCTCTTCTTTCCTCCCTTTGCTCCTCCAGGCCTGGCCCAGGGCTCTACCCACGCCCAGGGCTCTACTCACCATACTTCAGTAATGAGTGTCATCCCTTCCTTAAAAATCACATCCCCAAGCATATCCACTGCTGGTGGGGATATAAATTAGCATGACCACTATGGAACACAGTATGGAGATTTCTCAAAGAACTCTCAGTAGATCTGCCATTCCATCCAGCAGTCCCACTTCTGGATACCCAAAGGAAAAGAACTCATTACATCAAAAAGACTCCTGCACACATGTGTTTACTAAAGTACAATTCACAATTCAAAGATATTGAATCAACCTAAATGTCCATCAACTGATGAGTGAACAAAGTAAATGTGACATATATACACCATGGATTACTACTCAGCCATAAAAAAGAATGACATAATGTCTTTTGCAGCAACTTCAAAGGAGCTGGGAGCCATTATCCTAAGTGAAGTAGCTCAGGAACAGAAAAGCAAAGATCTCAACTTCTCATAAGTGGAAGCTAAGCTATGGGTATGCAGGGGCATACAGAGTGGTATGATGGACATTGGAAACTCAGAAGGGGGAACAGTGAATACAAGCCCAGAGCTATAAAGTTTGGGACTGCCAGAGCTGGGTGAAGGTTTAATCTTCCTGCCTTTCACGGAGGGGAGCTTCCTGTATCCCACCCTATCACCCTCATCCCTGGAACCACCTTCCCAGCTCCAATAAGGACAAGCTCCAGAAAGGAGAAGACAGAGTCAAAATACTCTCACTGAACACCTGGGGTCTCTCCAGAACATTACTGGTGTTTGTTTGTTTGTTTGAGGGGGGCAACTTTGGGGAGGAGAATTATGCAGAGGCAGCAAAGTTCAGACAGTGGAACTAGACAGACTGGGTTCAAATCCCAGCTCTGCCACTTACTCACAGGGTGACTTGGCACAATGCTTAACTTCCCCCCAGCCTCAGTTTTCTCATCTATAAAAAGGGGATAATTATAGTAGTGCAACTGCTTTAGACCAATCTGGTCCAACTATTTATTATTTATTTATTTATTTATTTTGAGACAGGATCTCACTCCTGTTGCCCAGGCTGGAGTGCAGTGGCACAGTCACAGCTCACTGCAGCCTCAACCAAGGCTCAAATGATCCTCCCACCTTGGCCTCTCAAAGTGCTGGGATTACAGGCTTGAGCTACCACACCCACCTGGTTCAACTTTTATGTAACAAAGTTGTGAGTTGCCATTCAGCTGCCATGGACCCCCCAGGTTGAAGGTCACATAAACTCTGCATGCCCAGATGAGCCAAATGGGCAAGCAGGAGGGAGCGTAAGCACTCCCAAAGAGTGGGGACTGAATTAAGAAGTGGACATGCATGGCAGGATCAGGACCCAATCATACTGAGTCCTGGCATCACCTCATGGCAGGATCCAATCAGATCATGCCTCCTGGCATCACCCCATTGCAAGATCCGGTCAGATCACACCTCATTACCCTATGCTTATAAAACCTGACCCAGCCTCCAGCTTAGGGAGACAGATTTAAGTGTTTCCTCTTGTTTCCTTGCCAGTAGAACTGCAAACAAATTTTTCTTTTCTCAAAAGCTGGGGTCATGTGTTGGCCCCTATGTGCCTTAAGCAGGGAGCCCATTGATTCCTCAGTAACAGTGCTTGCCACATACGAGGTTGTTATGAGGATTAAACGAGATAATATTCACAAGTTGTTTCTAACAATTCTTATCAGGTAGTGAGTACCAGGCCAGTGTTGGTTCAAATTGAAAAAGGAGAAAGGAAGGAAGAGGGTGAGAAGGAAGGAAGAGTGGAATGAAGGTAAGACTAGGGAAATAGGGAAGAGGTAAAGCGAGGCACAGAACTCTCAGCTCACTTCCCACTTTCTCCTAAGCTTGAGCTGGGCAGGGGAGACACTCACCTTCCTGAGCTACCACAGGCCCATCCCTGCACCTTCCTCTCCTGAGTGCTTCTGAATCTCCCCTCAGCCCCTAGGTCTCACTTTGAAGCTCTGCCCTCATGGGGAACCCAGACAGTGCAGAGGTGTAGCAGGACGCATGTGGGAGAGGGGGGTGTGCTGGTGGAGGCACTTTGATCTCTGGAGATCAAAGCCCTGGGGAGGGAAGAGCACCCTCCCGGCCCATCAGGAGCTTCCCCACTCTATCACACTCTCACTCTCACTCTGCCTGGCTCGGATGCCCTCTGTGGCTGCCCTCTAACTACTGGATCTCAAAGGAGGCCGTTTGAATTTGATTTCAAGCCCTACTTGCATGCCAAGATAGACGCTGCCAGCTAGCTCTCGCCGGTCTTAGCTCTGTTACCTTTGCCCTCAAATGCACCCTTTCTCTGCTCCAATCAAATGGAGGTGGTCACCCTCTGCCTCGGACTCTTCTCCGACTGGAAGAACTCTGTACCCACTCAGGCTCAAAGCTCAGTCAAGTCCCATGTCCTCCAGGAATGGGTCTCCTGCCTCCTCTGTCTTCTCTGTCCTCCTCTACCGCATTCCCTGTCCCCGGGCTCCTTGGAGCTGACCCCAATGGACTTATTGACCTCCTCACTGCTCCATCCCCAGACAGGGGCTCACTTCCATCTCAGGGCCCAGCTTAGAGGTCGCACAACCAGCCCCCTTAGCACCTCAACACCCCAACGGGAGCTCCTCACACTATTTTAGAATTCCCTTCCCACCTGAAACTGCCTTATTTATGGAGCCACTCCCCAAGTAAGACTGTTGATCACTAGTTCAACTTTCTTCTCTTAGTCTACCTGACTTTCGCCTTTGGGCCATAGCAAAATCCATTCCGATTGCCTTTTCCGGCGGCCTGGGGATGGAACTACCGAGTGTTCATCAGCCATTTTCCAGGACGTGGAATCTTCTGCAGTCGGTTTACTCCTCCCCATCTGAGCTCCCGTTGGGGAGGAAACTTTTTCCAAGTAGAGGGGTGCAGGAGCAGGGAAGGGCTACTGCGATGCCAGAGTGAGGACAATGCTTGGGGCCTTTTCTCTCAACACTTTGGAGCTCTTTTTTCCCTTGGTTTCTCCCCTTGTTCCCCACCCCCTATCTCTTGTTTTCTTCTATCCGTTGTCTCTCTCTTTTCCTTTTATCTTCCTCTTTGCTTGGAAGAACTTACTGTAAACCAACTCTGTTGGATAACTTTTGTAAAATAGTGCCCAACATTCATCACATTTGTGTTCAATATTTTTCTTACATATAAAGAGCTGACAGCCTGCTCATCTATGATAGATGTACTTATTTCTTTTAAACTATCACTAACCAAGCATATCATTTTTACACAGTAAGTGTATATTCAATTTTCTACAGTTTTGACTACTAAACAGCCTTACTAGTGAGACAAATGACACATATATTGCAATATTAGTGAGGGTTCTCTTAAACCCATGTAATAAGATTGCAGAGTCAATGTCCGTTCCCATTTTGTGTAGCTGAGAAGATGAGAACCAAGGTAGGCCTGGCTGGGAGGCTTCTCTCTGTGAGTCTAGCACAGGTGCCTGGCTGGGCAGCCTCCTCTTCCTCAGGTGCTGACTGGCTTCAGGTCCTGGGGCTGAAGTCTGGGGCAGGGAGTTCTCTCCCACAGTAGGTTTTCATTTTACAAAAATGTCCTAAACCCTTTTCTCTTTTCTGCCTAGATTCAGTCCCACCAGAGCCAGCTGCCGAAATGAGAGTAAGTTTTACTCCTCCAAGGACCCTGAGTTGTTATGGATGTTCTAGCCGAGTCCTAGTGCTGCAAGGAACACAGAGCCATGCACAAGCCCTTACGCTGTAACTGAGGTGTAGACCCACATTCTTTCCTCCTCCCCGCCATTCCCCCTCTCGTTTATTCATAAATTGAGCTCCTACTGTGTGACACACAGTACCAAATGCACAGACCTGGCCTGACCCTTGAAACTTGGTAAGTCCAGGGATGGAACAATTTAAGGGGGTGAGCCAAAGGGCGACTGAGTCCATGGTAAGAGAGCTAAGGCAGTTACAAACCAGGAAGATTGGGAAGGAGGACTTGAAATGGACTTGGCATCGGTTCCGGGACACTTCTGGGGTTGAAGCGTTGGTAATGGATCTGTTGCAATTCAGCCACGGAGATGATGTACGAGGCTTTTCTACTGACATTGAATCAGGTCACTGGGCCCATTGGATGTGATACAATGTCAATGAAACTGTTATGTGTTATTGATGTCAGTCATGGAATAGATAAAAACATTATAAAAATAGCTTTTGTCACCATTTACATTTTTTTTTCATAAATGGTAAAAGGCATCACTCCCCACCTGTCAGGGAGTTAAGCAGCCAAGGATGGGTTTTCATGCCAGTGACTGGAATCTCAGGAGGTCAGAAAGGGAGCACTCTCCCCATGAAAAGTGACTGCAGAATGAAGGCCAAGGAGGTGCCCCACTCTTTGCCCTCCAAGGGTGAATAGTTGATACAGAAGAATATAGGATGAGTGGGGTTGGGAAGTTCCTTCTTTCACTCAACAAACACACGTTGAGACCCTACAGGTGTGCTAGAAATGGGACTTGAAAATAATCCTTCCAGCTCTGATGGTGCCCATAACCTAATATGCTCTTGGGGTTCCTGTCTGAAACCTGCCAGGTGTGGTCACACCTGCCCCACACGGTGACTGTGAAGCGTGAATGAGAGCTACAGCGGACACTCAATCCATAAGCTTGCTCCTTTGATGTGGTCATCATGCCCCAGTAATGCATGACAGTCCAAGTCTGTGTCAAGATTTTGCTTGAAGCTTAGAGAAATGTTGTCTTAGGGTCTCCTGGTTGGGCACCTGAGGAGCAGGTCAGGCATCACCAGCTCCATTTTATATATGAAGACACCGAAATGATTTGGCCAAAGCCATGAGTGAGTGACAGGCACACTTGGTCGCGGATGGTGATCTGGTGGACTGCAATGTCTGTGGCTGTTTTCCTGCACCTTGCTGCTTTCTCATGTGGCCAGATCTGAGGATGTCCTTGGTTCCAGTAGTTCAGCACCTGAGAAGTTCGAGTTAACGCAGAGGCAAGCCAAGCTTGAACTTCTTGATTCCCAGGCCAGTGCTCCTCCCCTGAACCTCACTGCTTTTCTCCCATTCACTATCCAGATCATCCATGACCATGCCTCACCCACACAAGGGTCTGCTTTATGTGGAGCCTGGCAAGGGGCCTTGAACAAGCCTAGATGTCCCCACATGGTTTCACCTGACATCAGGAGTGTCCGGCATAGTGAGAAGCCTGAGAGCTTAGGCTGGGACTGAATCTAGCTTTTATGTGAATCTAGCTTTTACGTGAATTTCTGTCTTCTAGAGTTAGCAAGGGCAGGGACTTTCGAGTCTGGGGAAGCTGGAATTTCCCAGGTCCCATCAAGAAAGCAGAGCCAGCCCCACACAGTCAAGGAGGCCAGACAGCCCCAAGTAGAGTGGCATTTCCTGAGAGAACTAGCCATCTGCTGGCTCTGAGCAAAGGCACTATTTTCAGGCCCTGTACCCATGAGACTGTTGGTCCTGGCTGGGATCAGCCTGAACGCCTAGGTGGGGATGCCCAGCTCAGGGCATGAACCTCCACAGTCCACCCACACGACATTTTTACTATTACCCAGGAACCCAGGGGAAATAGGGAAGAGGTAAAGCGAGGCACAGAACTCTCAGCTCACTTCCCACTTTCTCCTAAGCTTGAGCTGGGCAGAGGAGACACCTTCCTGA
>NW_012105142.1:2911912-2914416 GCF_000951045.1 Mandrillus leucophaeus
CTGGCTCTGAGCAAAGGCACTATTTTCAGGCCCTGTACCCATGAGACTGTTGGCCCTGGCTGGGCTCAGCCTGAACGCCTAGGTGGGGATGCCCAGCTCAGGGCATGAACCTCCACAGTCCACCCACACGACATTTTTACTATTACCCAGGAACCCAGCTGGGCCCCTTGATTCCAGAGTCACCACTCAGTGTAAGTAAAAACTGATGGACAATTATCAGCTGAAAGGAGCCCGTAGCAGTGGGTAGGCCCACCACCAAATAGACAAAGAAGGAAAGCAAGTGAGAAATCAGGAGAAAAGCCATAAATAAATAATAAACTAGCATTCTTTATAAAGGTGAAAATTGCCAGATTCTGAGATTCTTCACCAATAAAACACTTGAGTCAGTTCTGACACCTCTATCTACATATGGAAGAACTGTTGCATAAGAGATTCTGAGCAAAAGCCTTAATTTTTTATTAAAAATGTCGGTGGAGAATCTGTTGTAAAAGGCAGCTTTCAAAAGACATACACGTTTTTATTGGGAGTAGCTAAGTAGAAACTCAGGCTCCAGGGAGGTCCAGGCTGCAGTGAGCCTTGATCATGCCACTGCACTTCAGCCTGGAAATCAGAATGACACTTTGTCGTGAAAAAAGCAAAAACAAAAAAGCAAAAAATAAGAGAAATTCTGGCTCAGCCTCCATGATGCAGCCGGATCCACAGCTTTTCAGGCACGATCATTGCTGATAATCATTTCCATGTCCTCTTCTTGCAATCTTCTATGGCAGCACCCTCACCTCTATACCCCACCACCTAGGACGGTGTAGAGTTTTACATTTTTCTAGTTTTTGAGACAGGGTCTTGCTCTTTCACCCAGGGTGGAGTGTGGTGGTGCAATCACAGCTCATAGCAGCCTTGACCTCCCAGGCTCAGGCGACCCTGACAGGCTTACTGATCCTCCCAGCTCAGTCTCTCGAGTAGCTAAGACTACAGGTGCACACCACCATGCCCAGCTAATTTCTAATATTTTGTAGAGACAGGGTCTTGCTGTGTTGCCCAAGCTGATCTCAAACCCCTGAGCTCAAAGGATCTTCTCACCTCAGCCTCCCAAGTAGCTGGGGTCACAGGCACATGTTACTATGCGCAGCTAATTTTTAATTATTTTTGTGGAGAGGAGGGTCTCACTATGTTGCCTGGGCTGGTCTCAAAGTCCTGGGATTACAGGTGTGAGCCACTGCACCAACGTGCTGGGCAGTCTGGACCTTTTCACTCACCACTGACCCTTCCTTAACTCCCGGCTCTTGGCTCTCCGTTGATCCAAGACTTGACTTCTTTCAGACTCCCATTCCCATCCTGCATTTTATTTCTAGGATAGTTACACAGTTTCTCCCTCACCATAGGACCACCAACACAAAAGGGAATGAATTAACAATGTAATTAATTGGTAGTTAAGAGTGTGGGCTCTGGGGTGGGCCCTGAATGTGAGCTGTGTCTCACTCTAAATAGCTGTGCTATTTCTGATGACTTTGGGCAAGTTAAATAACCTCTCTGTGCATTGGCTTCTTCATCTGCAAAATCCAAATACTAATACAATGTACTTCATAGCATTGTTACAAGGATGTTTATGCATCAATAAATATAAAGTTCTAGAACAGTGATAAGCACCCAGTTAGTGTGTTCAATAAATGTTATTTTTTGCTGCTGTTGCTGCTATTGTTTTGACAATAGCCTATACAGAGAGGTTTGGAGTGTCTGGCAAGAAAGCAAGCCCTGGGGTGGGTTATGCTGGCTGTTATCGGCTGCTTTGGGCCTTGGCAGAAAGTGATAGGTACCTTATCACTGCCTAACCCCAAATCTCAGAGAAGCCTCTCTAAAATGAAAATAAAATTATTCATTTCCTTATTTCAGCTTCATCACTCAAGGAGCCAACTGTCCAGTCCCAGATCACATACCAAAAGCAGCTCACAGTCAGTGCACTGCTGCAAAATCTGTCTGCATAGGGAACTTGAAAAAGGTTCAAGTGCACTGGCACTGACTACCACATCCATCCATAACAATGGTTTCGTTTGATTTTGGCTCTGCCACTTGGGAAAAGCCCAACTTTTTCCAGGTAGCCAAGGGTTAAAAGCTCAGCCTTTAGCTTTAAATGCAAATAGATCCGGTTCTGAATTCCAGGGATTTCCTTATACCCATGTGGCTTTGAGAAGTTACTCAACATCTTTAAGCCTCAGGTTTCTCATTTTCAGAATGGGTGTAATAATACAGTTGATGAGAGAATCAAATAGGATCAAAAATATTGCTCCATATGATGCCTTTCATAGAAAAGAGATAAGAGATTGTGTTTTATTGCTTGGCAAAACAAAATGAAACGAAACTAACAGAAAAAACAGAAAAAAGACATTAGAAAAAGACTCATAGGGGCTCACAAGGAAAATGTAAGACACAGCCTTTAAAATAATTATGCTAAATAATTATTCTGTGTTCAAACCAAAAAAAAAAAAAAAACAAAGACAATATTGACATTT
>NW_012105142.1:2916291-2919070 GCF_000951045.1 Mandrillus leucophaeus
GATCCTCCCAGCTCAGTCTCTCGAGTAGCTAAGACTACAGGTGCACACCACCATGCCCAGCTAATTTCTAATATTTTGTAGAGACAGGGTCTTGCTGTGTTGCCCAAGCTGATCTCAAACCCCTGAGCTCAAAGGATCTTCTCACCTCAGCCTCCCAAGTAGCTGGGGTCACAGGCACATGTTACTATGCGCAGCTAATTTTTAATTATTTTTGTGGAGAGGAGGGTCTCACTATGTTGCCTGGGCTGGTCTCAAAGTCCTGGGATTACAGGTGTGAGCCACTGCACCAACGTGCTGGGCAGTCTGGACCTTTTCACTCACCACTGACCCTTCCTTAACTCCCGGCTCTTGGCTCTCCGTTGATCCAAGACTTGACTTCTTTCAGACTCCCATTCCCATCCTGCATTTTATTTCTAGGATAGTTACACAGTTTCTCCCTCACCATAGGACCACCAACACAAAAGGGAATGAATTAACAATGTAATTAATTGGTAGTTAAGAGTGTGGGCTCTGGGGTGGGCCCTGAATGTGAGCTGTGTCTCACTCTAAATAGCTGTGCTATTTCTGATGACTTTGGGCAAGTTAAATAACCTCTCTGTGCATTGGCTTCTTCATCTGCAAAATCCAAATACTAATACAATGTACTTCATAGCATTGTTACAAGGATGTTTATGCATCAATAAATATAAAGTTCTAGAACAGTGATAAGCACCCAGTTAGTGTGTTCAATAAATGTTATTTTTTGCTGCTGTTGCTGCTATTGTTTTGACAATAGCCTATACAGAGAGGTTTGGAGTGTCTGGCAAGAAAGCAAGCCCTGGGGTGGGTTATGCTGGCTGTTATCGGCTGCTTTGGGCCTTGGCAGAAAGTGATAGGTACCTTATCACTGCCTAACCCCAAATCTCAGAGAAGCCTCTCTAAAATGAAAATAAAATTATTCATTTCCTTATTTCAGCTTCATCACTCAAGGAGCCAACTGTCCAGTCCCAGATCACATACCAAAAGCAGCTCACAGTCAGTGCACTGCTGCAAAATCTGTCTGCATAGGGAACTTGAAAAAGGTTCAAGTGCACTGGCACTGACTACCACATCCATCCATAACAATGGTTTCGTTTGATTTTGGCTCTGCCACTTGGGAAAAGCCCAACTTTTTCCAGGTAGCCAAGGGTTAAAAGCTCAGCCTTTAGCTTTAAATGCAAATAGATCCGGTTCTGAATTCCAGGGATTTCCTTATACCCATGTGGCTTTGAGAAGTTACTCAACATCTTTAAGCCTCAGGTTTCTCATTTTCAGAATGGGTGTAATAATACAGTTGATGAGAGAATCAAATAGGATCAAAAATATTGCTCCATATGATGCCTTTCATAGAAAAGAGATAAGAGATTGTGTTTTATTGCTTGGCAAAACAAAATGAAACGAAACTAACAGAAAAAACAGAAAAAAGACATTAGAAAAAGACTCATAGGGGCTCACAAGGAAAATGTAAGACACAGCCTTTAAAATAATTATGCTAAATAATTATTCTGTGTTCAAACCAAAAAAAAAAAAAAAACAAAGACAATATTGACATTTTTTACAGTGAACAGAAATTTCCAGTAATGACATGGCAGATTTAAGAGGACATTCTGGAACAATAAATGTAGGTGAAATAAAGAAATCAGTAGATGAGTTTTATAGCAAATACCATGTAGCTAAAGAGAAAATTAGTAAAAAGAGAACATATCAAAAGAAATATACAGGATGGAGAAAAAATAATAGGAAGTGATAGAAAAATAGTAAGAAAGAAAGGAATGAATGAGGGGTAAGAAATATAGAAAATATAGTCAGAAGTCTAATATACATTTAATTATAGTTACAAAAGGAGAGGAGAGAATGTGGAAGAGGCATTTAAGTAGATAAGACTGAGAATTCTCTAGAATTTACAAAAGCCATCAAGTACAGATCCAAAAAGCCTAAGAAATGCCAAAGAAGATAAATAAAAAATAGACCCATATTTATGCATACAAAAATAAAACCAAACAATAAACCAGAACACAAATCCTTTTAGGGGCCAGTTAAACCACGTTTCCTTTCAAGGGACCGGGATTAAATTTGCCAATTCTTTTTTGATTTTAAAAACAAGTAAGCCAGAAAACAAATTTTTGTTTCATGCGTATGTGCGCTATGAGAAAATAGCTGTCAAACAAGATGTCTATACCCTTTAAAATATCCTTAGAGAATGAAAGTGAAAATTAAAAGTAATGCATTACTACCATTTTCTTTTCAAGAGAGTTCTGCTTTCAGTAATGGTAAAGTAGCTCATTTGTACCAATTTTCTCATAAATAGACCCATAGTCTAGATAAAATTTTAAAAAATTACAGGCTGTGATTAACAGTAAGTTAGTGATGACATATATATGAGTCCCTGAACTTGAAGATAGAACAACAGTAATTGTTTAAAGGACAAGGACAGTGAGACAATACCAACATTTCTACCATAAACGTCATTGGAACCCCAGAATGAAAAGAGAGGGAAGTGGAACAGAAAATTACTTGAAGAAATGAATGATGCCTTAAATTTATCCAAATTTGGTGAAAGACACAGATTTATAGATTCTAGAAGCTCAACAAATGAAAAGCAATGCAAAGGAAATTTCATCTGGGCATGGGGGCTCACTCCTGTAATTGCAGCATTTTGGGAGGCTAAGTAGGGGCAGATTGATTGAGCTCAGGAGTTCAAGACCAGTCTGGGTAACATGGTGAAACCCTATCTCTATGAAAAATACAAAAAGTAGGCTGA
>NW_012105142.1:2920230-2926749 GCF_000951045.1 Mandrillus leucophaeus
ACATTTCCAGATATATTAAAACTAAGAGAACTTGTTGCTAACAGACAATAGTATAAAAAACACTCAAAGAAATTCTCCAGGTCCAAGGTAAATAATACTACATGGAAACCTATATATCTAGGAATAAATAAAGAGCCCTATAACTGGTAAACATGTAGAAAATATGAAAGACTTTTTACTTTTTATATTTTTAAAAAACAACCTTTAAGGTTATTTGAAGCAAAATGTATGGCATTATATTTGGAGAATTTTAAATTATGTAACTGTAATATATGTGTATATATATGTATATAAAATAACTATAGCATAACAAACAGAGCAGGGACAGAGGGGGATAAATGGACCTAACTTTAAGTAGACTATGAAAAATTAAGGCTGTATATATTAAAGCCTTTAACACTTAGTAAAAATAAATCAATAAAGTATAGCTAAAACCTAACCAATAAATTGGAATAAAATCATAAAATATATTCAGTTAAGCCAAAAGATGGCAGGAAAAGAAGATCAAAATCCAAAAGTAGAAAAGACCAAAATAAAAAAAATCCAGAAGAGAAGACCAAAAGAACAAAACCCAACAACAAATAGTAAAATGTAACATCTAAATTAGATTGAATAATTACGTTAAGTATAAAGAACTCGATTAAAAGGCAGAGACTATATGAAAGGATTAATAAAAGCAAGATCAAATGATATAACCGATATACTTTAAATATAAAAATAGTCATAGATAAATTAAAAGTAAAAGATGGAATGGAAAAAGTATATAGCATGAAAACAACTAAAAGGGTGAAGATACTCAAAGAAGGATGAGGATTTGTCAAAACCACAAAAAGGAAAAGCAGCTTGAAGGGGCACCCATTGTCCAGATACAGGAAAAAAATAATATAGATAATGGTTAAGGAGATGGATTATAATTCAATACATTAAAAATAAATTTAAAAGCAGAGTGACATTCTTCTATAGTGAAGAATGTCAGCTATTAAACAGTGAACAAACAATAGAATTAGAAAAGCACAATTTAAAAAAACATACAATTTATTAGATAAGGATAATTGATGAAATCAATGGATATTGGAAACTATGGGTGAAAGATTTTATGGGAATAGGATATCTACACAGTCCAAAATAATTCAGCCAAAATTCATCCCAGAAAAGTGTTTAGCAATTACAAAAGGGAAAATAGTAATTTTATAGTGGAGAAGGCTGGTGAACAAAGTTACCCGATAATGCAACGAACTGACACCACATGCTTCCTGAAGCAATGCACTGCAAAGAAGTTCAAGTAACTTCTGTAGTTTTTCAGTCCAAAACGTCACCTAGATCCAATCACTGGGAAGCAATCACCAAAGGGAGGGATATTTCACAAAATAATTGTCCTTTTACTCTTCAAAAGTATCGATGTCATGAGAGATAATTAAGGAATAAGTAAATGCCCAAAATTAAGGAACATGAAAGAGATAACACAACTAAATTTTAGGTAATTGTCCTGAGGTAAATACTGAACTGAGTAAAAACTCCGGACATTATGGAAACATTTGGTAAAATTGGAATTTAGACTATAAATTAAATAATGTATTATGTCAATATTAAATTTTCTGACTTTTTAGTTGCGCTGTGGTTATGTCACAAAATGTTCTTTTCTTTAGAAAATACACTTTGGCAAATGTAGCGAACTGTTAACAACAATTGGTGAGTCTGGGTGAAGAAACACCATTGTATTAAAAATGTTCTGAAAGTTTGAAATTTTTATAAATGCTTTAATGAAATATTTAAATGAATACTTTAATGTTTCCTGTTTTCATCAAGAAAATACTAAATAGAATCAGAATTTATAAATACTTTCCTAATGATAAAGTATTGGTGCTTTAGTTTTAAAAGTAGCATTTTATTTAATGGATAAACACTAGAAGTATTTCTATCAAGCTCCAGAAAAAGGCAGTGATTCCGAACATCTCTGCTATAGCTAATGTACATTTTTCTCTTGTCTGCTTTGATTGGCTAATACTTTAAGAACAAGAAGAGGCATAAGGCTTGGAAAAGAAGTAAAACTTTTTCTCTGTATATGATATGCCAATGTACCTGGAAACTCTAATAAATAGAAGTTACACCGCCGAGCGCAGTGGCTCACGCCTGTAATCCCAGCACTTTGGGAGGCCGAGGCGGGCGGATCGTGAGGTCGGGAGCTCCAGGCCATTCTGGCTAACAGAGTGAAACCCCATCTCGACTACAAATACAAAAAATTAGCCGCGCTTGGGCAGGCGCCTGTAGTCCCAGCTACACAGGAGGCTGAGGTAGGAGAATGGCGTGAACCCGGGAGGCGGAGCTGGCAGTGAGCCGAGATCGCACCACTGCACTCCAGTCTGGGCCATAGAGCGAGACTCCGTCTCAAAAAAAAAAAAAAAATTTAAACCAATACACAAACAAAGGTACACATAAATATACAAAATTAAATAAGGTAGAATAATGTAAAATTATCATAAAAGACAATAGCCTTTAAATATCCAAATAATAATTATTTAGAAGATGTAATGAAAGAGAAAAATTCACTTAAAATAACAACATGATACATTTTTATGAATAAATGTAATAAGAAATGTGCAAAACCTAGATGAGGAAAACCTAAAAACACATTGAAAGACCTGAAATTAGACCCGAAGAAGTAGAAATAAATTCCTTGTTCTTGGGGGAAAAAAATCATAAAGATATCATCTGGCCAAGTTATATAAATTTGTAGTAATCACAGTGAACATACCAACAAATTTTTTTCCTGCATCTGGACAAGGATTTTAATATTCGGATGAAAATAGGAAAACAAAATAAAGCCACAAAACCTTAAAGGAAAAAAGAAAGGCAATGCAAGTCCACTAAGGAATTTACCCTGAATACAAAGCAATATCAACCCAAGTGTTTATTCCTAGAAAAGTGTTTGAATAAACTTTGTTGTATCCACATAGTAAAATAATATTCAACTCAAACAAAGTATGAGGAATATCTGTATAAAGCATAATGGAATAATGGAGTAATTTCCTGAATGTTTTATCAGTGGCAAAAAGGAAGCTGTATAGATTATACCATACTTTTATTAAAAACAACTGGGAAATAACATGTATGTATACACATACATGCATATGTATACATATATATTCTCTATACTTAGATATATACATCCTTACTTATTTGGCACAAAGGAACACAGAAAAAATATACCGGAAAATAACAAAAAGATTTTCCTCTGGTGATGGGTAGGAGTAAGAATTGGGTGAAATTTATGTGTGAGACTCCTCTGAGTTTATCTTTTTATATAGCTTTGAATTTTGAACCTGTAAATGTTTTATGTATGCAAAAGTAAAATTATATCAAAAGGATAAAAAGGAAATGTGGAGATGCAAATTAATAAAATTGTACTTCAAATTGATAACCATAGAGATAAAAAATTAATTCAAGTAACTTTTGAATATGTTACTCTAATCACACATTCCTACAGGAAGGCTATATTCTAAAGTTAAAAAATATATATTTTTAATTCTGCAAAGGAATCTTGACCTTTGTTTGGGAGGTTTGTTAATGGCAGTTGTCTTGGTGTGCAATTCTGAAACTATTCTGTGCATTCTAGAATAGGGAAAATGTATAAGCATGTTGCTGCAAAGTAGTTTTCTCAGTGGGGTAAAAGGAAAATGCAAGTATGAATCACTTTCCTATTGAATTGGAGATTATCAATATAAATTCAGGATTTTACACAAAAAGTGTAAACATGTTGCTACAAAGTAGGGTTCTCAGTGTAGTAAAAGGAAAAGGCAAATATGAATCAATTTCCTATTGAATTGGAGGTTATCAATATGAATTCAGAATTTTAAGGGAAAAATACATTTCCTAATTCCTCCCATTAAAGTGGGCTAAAGACAATAACAGCTGGTTGATGAGGAGCACACCTGCGGCCCAGATCTTGGCTCCTAAATACCATTTCCCATTAAAGAACCCCAAGGCTCCTTTGAAAAGTGACTGCACATTTGGGACAGGGGAAATACAAAATAAGCTTGAGATACATTGTTTTTCCAAAAAACAAGACAGTACTCAAAACTCCTCTTTTCCAAAGAACATTAACCACTCATCAATACAGAAGCAAGTATTAAATGAGAAAATCACTACTTTGTAATCCCCAGTGCAATAATTGATTCAGGCAAGAATCATGAATAGGTGCTAAAAACCCAGGGTGAAATGTTGGAGATGGTGACATGTCACACGTCTCACACTGTAAGGCATTTTACTGATCACAAAATATATTTGCTTATCAGCATACTAACCACCAAAGAAAAATACTTGCATGGAAGGGACCTGGTGGTAACCACCTTAACCAGTGACCCTCACTAGTAGAACAACCTGACATTATGTGCCTCCTGACATGTGACGAGAAGTATGCACATTCCCTATGTAGTATTCCTGCCAGAAGTACTAAACCTAAATCAAATCTGGAGAAACAATCGGAAAAATACAGCATGTGACACGTTTTACTCAACAACTAGCTTGGTTCTTCAAAAAAAATGCAAAGGGAATAACAGTAATTTTAAAAGTAAGTAAAGTGTATTCTAGACTTTTGAAAAAGACAAAAGACCTGACAATCAGGTGAATCCTTATAAGAGGATCTAGCTATCATAATGTATTGGGGACAAGTGTGGAAATTTGAATATTCACTCTATTTTAGATGTTATTTAATCAATTTTAATTTTCTTAAGTGTGATAATAGTTTTGTGGTTGTGTAGAACACTTTCATTGTGAAGGCAGCAGTGTTTTCTACCTGTAGCCATCAATAACCATACTAGTAATCATAAAAACAATGAAAAAGTTCAGTGAAGACGTTTTCAGACAAACACAAACTGAAAGAACTTCTTACCAGCGGATAGATCCACACTCCAGGAGATAAAGGGAGTTCTTCAGGCAGAAGGAAAAGGATTCCATATGGAAGGTCAGAGATCCAGGAAGAAATGCAGAGCTCTGGGAAAGTCTAAATGAAGAACTGACTGTATCAAAAATAACAATAATATCTTGTGGGGTTTAAAATGTATGGAGAATGCCCAACACTGATAGCACATGAGTTGAAATTGCGCAAAGGAGTTGCAGTATTCTATTGCATGTTCTAGGAAACTTGTAAAGTTACCAAATTGACATTAAATTTTCATGAGTCAAAGATAAAAGTCGTCGTCTCTAGGGCAGAGTTTCTCACTCTCAGTGCTGTTGAGATTTGGGACCATATACTCCTTTTTGGGAGGGATTTTCCTGTGTACTGTAGGAAGTTTAGCAGCATTTCTGGCCTCCACTCACTAGTCACCACTAGCAATGCCCTCCCCTCCACCCACTACCATGGTGACATCCAAAACTGTCTATAGACATTGTCAAACATCTGCTGAAATTGCCCCAGTGGACAACCATGGCACTAAGGTAAGCAGAAAAGATAGCAACTGAGTGTGTATCTTCCAAAGGACAGAAGAAACACTGGAAGAACTAAAGAAATAACTAACCCCCCAAAACTAAAAGGGGCACTGAGTGGGTAAGAAGACTAATCAAATCCACCTAGGAGGATGGTAGATGTAAACCCCAATATAACATAATTACATTAAAATGTAGATGCATGAAATGCTCCATTTACAAGAGAAAGGTTTCTAAACTGAGAGATCTCAGAGGGTCCACTGAATTCTCCAATGTCCTTGAGTTGGCAGCAGCCCCTGGTCATGGGAAGAGCACTGAACCTGGTGTTCTCTGCACCTGGTCAGCTGTGTGACCTCGGACAGGACACTTACATCCTTGAAGTCTTCATTATGTTATCTGGAAATGTTGGCCTTAAATTAGGCCATTGGCCCTTCCCAGGCATCTGAATCTCATGTGCATCAGAATTCTCAGGTGAGCTTATTTTATAAAAATCATACATCTGTGTGCCTTCCCAGACCAGTGAATGGAGTTTTGGTGTGGCAATGGTTGGAGGATCCAGGCATTCGTGTTTTGAAAATGAAAGAATAAACGAAGAGGGCAAAAAAGAAGAGGAAAGAGGGAAGAGGAAGAGAGAGAGGAAGTAGAGAGGGAAGGAGGTCCTTCCGACATCAATGTGTCCATGGATGTTTTGGGGTGTGGTTTGGCACTGGAAACATGGGAAGACAAAATAGGCAGCACCTTTCATTTCCAGCTTTGTTTCATTGCCAGGCCAGCCAGCCTACCCTGAGCTGTGAATTATACCTATGGCCCATACAAATTTACTTGAGGCAACTGAAGGCAAAGTTACTTTCTCCAGTTTCGATAGGTGGAGCTGGTTACAAGCAGCAGACACACTCTGGCTAAGTCTGAGGGCACAGTCTCAACAGTATGAACGTTCTCTTGCTGCTGTAACAAATTCCCCAAAGTCAATGGCTCAAACAATAGAAATCTATCATCTTACAGTTTTATAGATCAGAAGTCTGGCGCAGGTGTCATTGGGCTACCATCGCAGTGTCAGCAGCGCTGCATTCTTCCATTGCCTTTTCTCATTGCCTTTTC
>NW_012105142.1:2927249-2965293 GCF_000951045.1 Mandrillus leucophaeus
GCTGGTCTTGATCTCCTGGCCCCAAGCGATCCTCCCACCTCAGCCTCCCAAAGTGCTGGGATTACAGGTGTGAGCCACCACGTCTGGCCAGGGTTCCCCATTTTTAAGGACTCATGTGATTACATGAGCTCCTCCTGGAAAACCCAGTATTATCTACCCATCTCAAAGTCAGCACATTTAATCACAATCGTGAAGTTGCTTTTTCCATGTCAGGTACCATTTTCACAGGTTCTGGGGATTAGGACGTGGGTGTCTTTGGAGTGGGGCATTGTTCTGCCTACCCTGAAGAGTGACTGTGGGAGTCTTAGAGATCTCCTAGACAGAACCTAGTTGATCATCCTGTCAACTAGGTTGATCAGCTGTGTTCTAGATAGAGCTCCCGGGACCCTGTTTTTCTCTGCCCTTGCATTACTCTACTTGGGTCTGAGTCCTGGGGCACAGAGATTGATTGGCTGAGCTCTGATTACATCCTGCCTTGGGCACCTTGATTGACAGCCCTTCAAGACTGCACAACTTGGGGGATATCCCCTCCAAAATATAAGGATACGGTTTTGTGAAGAAAGGAAATGGGTGATAGCTGCTAAAAAAATAAAACCCAAATGGCACATTAGCAGACACAGTGGGATGGAGGGTCACTCCCCTCTCGCTGCAAGCCACCAGAGAAAGAACATGCCTAATAACTAGCCTGAGTCACTGGACAAAGGCGGATCAGGTGAGCCTGAATATGGGATTGTGCTAATGCATGAACCTTTAGCTGTTTCTGAAAATAGAGGAAGAGCCGTGTACATCCATTACTTGTAAGGTATACTGAATTTTTAATCTTCAACGTATATTATTACGGTAAAGTACAACAAATTACCTGTGGTACACAAAAAGCTTATAGGATACCATTATCCTTAATTAATGGGTAAATGCACTGCTTTTATTCAATGAAACTGATTTATTGTCTTAATTTTCAGACGTTCTGCCTCGTGTTACCACCGAAACCATCATGTGCCCATAGTAACCAGCAGACACTATGCATGTGTGATCTCCTTTATGACCTGCGCCTAATTAGCTTTTTATTGTCATCTTCCAACTCCCGCTTAAACTGTACAAACAGGGGCAGCATGACTCCCAATACCGATTAATAAGCCTCCAGCCCCGGTCCTGCAATCAAGAGGATGTATTTACAGCATGAGATCAGAGCTGGTGTCTGTTTCTTTTCACGGGTTCTCTCGTGTGGGGGTAGAGTGCAGGACTCAGAGGGGCGTAGGATGAGGCCCCGCCAGCCTCCGCCTTCCTTGTCCTGTCTGCCCCTCACCTGCCTGTCCTTCACCGCCTCTATTAGGCTGGGCTAGTTAAGTGAAAGGGAGAGAAAGGAATGGAAAGCTGGTGGGTGTTGGAGCTTCGAAGTCCAGAGATCCCCAGCTAATTGCTGGTCCTAACAGGCACAATTAGCTGCTACAAGCCCTTTGAGATGGCCCAGGGCCTTTCTCAGGTAGCAGACATCACCAGATAAAGCTGAAATGCGCTCCACTTAGAGAGACACTTGCAGACAGGAGTGTCACAGCCTGCCAATTACACTCTCCCTGTGCACAGTCACTTCCCAGAGAGAGGAAGAGCCCAGAGGAGGACCCCACATTAAAGGGACAGGGCTCAGGCTGCTCTCAGCCCCAGGAAGCCTTGCTGTAGCTGACTGGAAAGTAGTGGGGGTGGGGGGCGCTTTGCAAATTAAATCCTTATTGTTGAGTTCATGAGAAACTGCATTTCGTGGACGTTTGCTACTTGCATTTTCCTTCATCTGCTAACTTCCTGGCAAAGCCAGCGTCCTGCACTCCCCTTTTTTGTCTTGGGGAGGGGGAAACTCTGACAAAAATTGGACATTTCACTGGAAGATCAAGGCAGCTTGGTGCTAGGGAAAGAGTGCTTAACTAGGAGTCAGGATCCCCCCTTCCCCACCCAATTAAATAGCTCCACATTAAAGCCACATCTTTCAGACGGAACGAGGTTCTAAGACACTGGGTAAGATGAAAATCACATTTCAAGAGTTATTTTGGCTGCATGTACTATAAAACATTCATAAAGCACAGTATACATGGATTTATGTAGATAACACCATCCAGTAATTTGGATGCATGAATGCCAATGCAATTGTGAAGTATATAATAAGGAGTGCAAATACAAAATATAATTTTCATTTTAAGTCTCATCAAACAAAAGCAAAGAATCAATGGTGTACAGGGTTGAATTTCTGTCTGTCAAAGTGCTTGCTATGCAACTCTGCTGTGTGACATTGGGAACATACCCTGTCTTCTCTAGGACTCAGTTTTCCCATCTGCAAAGAAAGGAATTGAACACAAGAATCTGTGATGTCATTGTCAGGGCTGATGTTTCCAGTGCTGAGATCTCAGCCAATGCACCCTCTCAATGGGTGGCCGCCATTCTGGGTGGCTCCTCCAGCCTGGCCTTGCACTTGCTCTGCAGACTCTGAAGACACAGGATGGGGACAGAACATATGCCCACTGCTGCTGTGATGCACGCATGTCTGCTGCGCACTCTGTCTGTAACGGATGGTGGCCACGGAGCAGCCACATATGAATGAGCAAGGATCCTGGGCTGGGGAAACCTGGATGATGAGAAACACCCAAAGTCTGGCATATGCAACAGTTTGGGAGCAATTAGAAGGCAACTGAGCCGTTTCAGATGGACATTATGGCAAGGAGTTGGTGCCGCTAACTAAAGCCTCCTGCCTCCTTGCCTTCCACAGCCAGGGCTACGTCAAGCTCCACTTGAGACCACTCCTCCTGCAGATGATTTTGTGAAGTTCCAATACATGGTGAACCACTCATCTTCAGAGAAATCACTAGGAGGGAGGCTATTGTGGGGAAAATGAGTGTCAGACACCAGGAAGCAGTTGGGAGACCTGGAATCTGCTCCTATCTCTGCCATTTCATTGCTGTGTGATACTGGGAAAGTCACTCAACCTTTCTGGGCCTCTTTCCTGTATTTATGCCAATGAGGAGCATGTGCTTCATTAGGTTATTGGTTCCTTCTAGCTTTGATATCTGAAGATTCTAAGTTCTCCTACCTGGTTTCCTGCGAGTTATTTCAACTTCTAACTATGGCATCAAGGGCTCCAGAGAAGGAGGGGGAAAGGCAAAAACATTTGTACTATATAAAAGGATGATATCAAGCTATGGAAAGCTGCATTCTTGGCAAAAACATTCCTGACAGTTTGTGAACAGAGGCCCAAGTCTTAGACACTACCTCCACTTCAGAAGGAAAGTCCCGTTTTTCCTTTCCAGCTGTCCTTCTACCTTGAGTAAAGTAGTCTTTTGTGATTGCTTCAACCAACTTTCAAGTAAAGGTTAGATACCAGGGCAAAGGTGCCAGGGTAACTCAATGGGGGAAATAAGAGTCTTTTCAATAGATAATACTGGAATAACTAGATAGCTATTGGGGAGAAAATCACCTTCACCCTTTCCTCATATCATACACAAAAGCAATTCAAAATGAATCATAAACCTAAATATAAGAGTTAAAACCATAAAGCTTCTAGAAAAAAATAGGAGAAATTCATGTGACCTTGAGCTAGATTTCTTAGACAGCACACAAAAGGCATAATCTATAGAAAAAGAAAATATAATAAAATAGGCTTCATCAAAATTTAAAGCTTTTTCTAATTAAAAGATCATTGAGAAAATCAAAAGGCAAGAATAAAGAATTTGCACAACCTATTAATAAAAAAAAAACCCTCTAAAAGATAGACAAGATTTCAACATATACTTCAACCAAAATAATTTAAGAAAGACAAACAAGCATATGTAAAGAGGTTCAATATTGTTAACCCTTCAGGAAGTGCAAGCTAAAATCACAATGCAGAGATTGTTCTTTCCCTCATTGAGTGTTTTTGGCACCTTTGTGGAAAATCAATTGACCATAACCATGCGGATTTTGTCCTCAGCTCTTTATTCTGTTTCCCTCATCTATATGTCTGTTGTTATGCCAGTGTCTTGCTGTTTTGGTTATGATAGCTTTGTAGTATATTTTGAAGTCAGGTAGTATGATGCCCCCAGGTTTGTTGATTTTTACTGAAGATTGCTTTGGCTATTCAGGGTCTTTGTGGTTCCATACAAATTTTAAGGTGACTTTTCTATTTCTGTGAAGAATAATGTTAATATTTTGATAGAGATTGCACTGAATCTGTAGATCACTTTTTGATAGTATGGACATTTTAACAATATTAAGTCTTCCAATCTATAAACACGTGATAGCTTTCCTTTTTTGTATGTATTCTTCAATTTTCTTTAATAAACGTTAATTTTTGTAATAAATACTTTGTAGCTTTCATTGTAGAGATCTTTCACTTCCTTGGTTAAATTTATTCCTACATATCTTACTTTTTGGGTAGCTATTGTAAATAATATTGTTTTCTTGACTTTTTCTCAAATAGTTCACTATTAGCATTTAGAAATGTTACTGATTTTTGTATGTTGATTTTGTATCCTGAAACTGAGATGAAAGACCTGTACACTGAAATCCATAAAACCTTTATGAGAAAAAATTGAAAAAGATACAAATAAATGGAAAGATATCTCATATTTATGAGTTGGAAAATTTAGTATTGTTAAAATGTCCATACTTCCCAAAGTGATCTATAAATTCAATGCAATTCCTATCAAAATTCTAATGACATTTTTCACAGAAACAGAAAAAAATCCTAAAATTTATATAGAATCAAAAAAGATAAAAATAAATATAAAATAACAAATGAAAATTTAATAAAATAATAATTTAAATAAATACAAAATTTTAAAATAAGTGAATATAAAATTTGAAAACGACAAAATAAATGAATATGTCTCCAAAAGCACAGACAACAAAAGGAAAAATAAACACATAAGATTAGATCAAACCAAAATTTTGTTTGTTAAACAAACAAAACCAAATAATCTGATTTAAAATGGACAAAGATCTTAATACACATTTCTCAAAAGAAGACATACAGATGGCCAACAGGTATGTGAAAAATGCTCAACATAACTAATTTTTAGGGAAATGCAAATCAAAACTACAATGGGTGATTCCTTTAAAAATTAAAAATAGAACTACCATATGATCTAGAAATCCCACTACTGGGTATACATCCAAAGGAAATAAAATCAGTATGTTGAGGAGATACCTATACTCCCATGTTTATTGCAGCACTATTCACAGTAGCCAAAATATGCAAACAAACTAAGAGCCCATCAATCAATTCGCAATTGCAATAATATGGAGCCAGCCCAAATGCCCATCAATCAACTAATGGATAAAGAAAATGTAGTATATATATACACCATGGAATACTACTCAGTCATAGAAAGGAACAAAATAATGGCATTCCTAGCAATCTGCATGGAATTGAAGACCATTATTCTAAGTGAAGTAACTCAGAAATGGAAAGCCAAACATTGTACATTCTCACTCATAAGTGGGAGCACTTATGAGGATGCAAAGGCATAAGAGTGATATAATGAAAGGGTGGAAAGGAGATGAGGAATAAAAGAACACACATCGGATACAGTGTACAATGCTTAGGTGTTGAGTGCACCAAAATCTCAGAAATCACCACTGAATAACTTATTCACGTAACCAAACACCACATGTTCCCCAAAAACCTATTGAAATAAAAAACAATTAATTAATTAAGAAAAAAACTATATATCTTTCAGTGGACAAATGATTAAAGAAAATGTGGTGTATATGCACAATGGAATACCATTCAGCCATAAAAAAAAAAAAATGAAATCCTGTCATTTAGGACAACATGGGTAAACCTGGAAGACATCATGTTAAGTGAAATAAATCAGGCACCAAAAGACAGATAGTACATGATCTCACCCATATGTGGAATTTAAAAAGATGACCTCATAGAAGTAATGGCTAGGACAGTGGTTACCAGGGTCTAAGGAGAATGGGGGAAAGAGAATGGGGGGAGATTAGTCAATAGGTAAAATAGGTAAAAGTCATAATTAGATATAAAGATTAGGTTCTGGTGTCTTATTGCACAGCACTGTGACCATAATTAACCGTAATGTATAGAATATTTCAAAATAATTAGAAGAGAGGATTTTGAGTGTTCTCACTACAAATAAATGATGAATGTTTGAAGTGATAAATATGCTAATTTCCATGATTTGATCATTGCACAAGGTATACATGAATTGAAGTATCACATTGTACCCCATAAATATGTACAATTATTTCATGTCAAAATAAAAAATAATTATTAGTTTTTGTAAGAAGAAACTTAGACAATTGGCAGAACCTGTTATATGTATCTTTGTAGTATATTGTAAACCACCAAGTGCAATGCACTATATATAATTCTCACTAAATGAAACATAAGGAGATACCACTGTACACTCACCAAAACAGCTAACATTACAAAGACTGACAATATTAAGTGTTGATGAAGATGTGGGAAAACTGTCACTCTCACATGTTGAGGATAAGAATGTAAAATGGCACAGCCACTTGGAAGACAATTTGACAATTTCTTGTAAGATTGAAAATGCATGTACCTTGTGATCAGCAATCCTACTCCTAGATATTTATTTACCCGAGAGAAATGAAAACATATGCTTGTGCAAAGACCTGTACACAAATGTCTTTTCTAGCTTTCTTTATAATAGCCAGACCCTGGAAACAACCTAGCTGTCCATTATTGTGTGAGTGGATAAATAAATTGTGGTATAACTATCTTATGGAATAATATATAGCAATAAATAAAAAAGGAAAAAGCACCGATACATGTTACAACATGAATGAACCTGCAAAAGCATTATGCTAAGTGAAAGAAATCCCACGAAAAACATTACATGCTGTCAGATTTCATTTATTTACAATTCTATAGCAACAGAAAATAGATAGGTGGTTCTCCAGGGCTGGGGTGAGGGTAGTATTGACTGCAGAACTACCCAAGGGAATTTTTGGAATGATGGAAGTTTTAAATGTCTTCATTGCTGTGGCAATTGCATGACTGTATACACGTACCAAAACTCACAAAACTGTACATTTAAATGGGTAAAATACCAACCTACTTGATATGGCCAGGTGTCCAGCCTGCTATGGCAGAATGCCTGAGCTTCAGGTCAGAACAACTTCAGCCTCCCCTGCTTAATAAATCCCCCTCCAAAGACCACTGCCATTGGATTCAAAGCTTTTCCATAAAACTCAGTGTGGAGGGTAAGACCGAGGAGCAAAGGAGTTAAGAGAGAGGACAGCCATGGAAGGTACCTCGACTGCCACACTTTCCATCATCAGACCCTTGGAAGTGGCAGGAGAGCCACACCTGGGCAAGGAGATGGTGCGGCTGGTGTACTTAGGGAAGTGGCCACATCTCTTTTAGGGACAAGGGTATTGAAAGTGAATGCTTTGCCCGTTGTGTTGACATGAGGACATTCATATTAACTCTCCAAAGCCACTTTAGGGAAGTCAGTGCACAGAATGTTCTAAGTGAGTAACTGGAAATTGAAGAAAGTATGTACATTCTGCATCTGCATCAGAGCAATACAAAACAGAATTGAAGGGGCTGCCAGAAGAGACTGCCAGAACCCAAAGGGTCCCCAGGTTGTGCTGTGCAACCTGTGCCCACAGCAGCCTGAGAGTAACCCACAAGCGAAATCATTAGGTGGAATGAGGTCCTTAGAAGCAGAAGGAAGCACGAGGACTCTCACTCACTGCCTCTCTGCAACTGAGTGGGTTGTTTTCCTTTTGGCTTCCATCCATTCCCTTCATTAGTGGGTTTTACCTCCTTTAACATCCATGGGATGGAAGAGGGTTGCACCACACTCTATGCGATCTCAAAGCTCCAGGGCCGCCACCAGTCAGAGTTGAGTCCAGAGTTTACAGTGTAAGGAGAAAGCCTGTGGTAGTCTCACTGGGGTAAGTACATGCCCCTAGTCCAAACCACAGCGCACTTGGTTGGAAACCAGGCTTCAATCCCTCACAGCCATCAGAGCATGAGCAATCTGGGAGTAAGGGAGTTTTGAAGAGATCTTTGGGAGTAAAAGCCCCTTCCTCCTCTCTAGGCTGCAGCCTGTTTACCTATACAATGAGGTAGTTAACCTGGGCTGTCATTTCTAGAATCCCTGTAAAGCTCTATGACAATGGAATACTCTTTATCCACCTCCTACAGTCCCCAGTGGTGGCTGGTTTTCTCTGTTAATGATCTAAGAACCGCAGAGTGCATGCTAGTTAAGAAGGAGCTGCCACGTGGAGGAAAGGGTTGGCGAGCCCAGCCATCCAGACCTGAAGATATTTTAAGAACCAGTTTGTCTTTCCAGAGTCTGCACGAGGCATGTTCCAATGGAAATTCCTGGCAAGAAGCAGAGCCTTTCCAGTCTTTCCCAGCACTGCTCCCCTCCACCAGCCCCTGCAACATGCAGACTTCTCCTTAAAATCAGGGGGCGATTTCTTCCAAAGGTGGGTGTACTACCTCAGTTCTCTACCTGAGAATGGCATTGAAATGACAACCATGACAGTCTGTGAGTGGGATTTCCCGTTCCTTTGTCTCAAACTTCAGCCAAGCAAAGCACTAGGAAGTGCAAACAAGCACTTGTGTTCAGAGCCTCAGTGTCCTCCTCCGTAAAATGTGCATGATTGCTTTGTCGACTGCCTAAGAGCAAAGAGAAGTCTGGTTTTTAACATTTGTGATGAGCAGTGATCAAAATCATCAACGGGTTCCTCGATCCTGCACCTCAGCAGCCAGCCTGAACCAGACTTTGGGGAGCTGTGGCCCGAGGTAGGCAGCTCACTCATCCTGATTTTTTCTCCAAAAGAACAGAACAAAGCTTCTTAAGCCTCTCAGGGTAGCTGAGGACACAGAAGAAGCTGACTGTCCTAGACAAGGTATGAACTACAGCATCTTTGAGGGGTGTGTGCACACAGTGGGACGTGGGGCTTTTCCTGTGCAACTTCAGGGCAAGTACAGAAAAATGTCATAGCCGTTGACAATCAGGGTCTGGGAGTAGAGGTTGTGGGTTAGTCTGGTGTCCTTAACTCAGAGACAACCCCATGTTTTGGGCAGTTGGGAGGAAGAAGAGGTACAGCATACAGGGGCTGTCAGCAGGTCATGGACATTTACAATTAAATCCAGAACAGCTACAAATTTGCAGGACCACTACAAAATGAAACTGCAGAAATCTTTGTTCAAAGATGATTCAGAATTTCAGACAGGTGTGGTGACTCACGTCTGTAATCCCAGCACTCTGGGAGGCCGAGGCAGGTGGAGCACCTGAGGTTGGGAGTTCAAGACCAGCCTGAGTGACATGGTGAAACCAGGTTTCTAGTAAAAATACAAAAATTAGGCGGGCATGGTGGCGGGCACCTGTAGTCCCAGCTACTTGGGAGGCTGAGGGAGAAGAATCACTTGAACATCAGGAAGTAGAGGTTGCAGTGAGTCAAGATCGTGTCACTGTACTTCAGCCTGGGTGACAGAGCAAGACTCTATCTCAAAAAAAAAAAACCCAGAATTTCGAGATGGCAACAATAGGACAATAAGCCAGGTGGGGTGATCCTAGTGACAGACCTGCAGGACTACACAGGTGACATATCCATGAGGCTGGCCTTGAATGTGCCTCACCAATGTATGCCTGACCCATGCAGAAACTTCACCTTCCACTGTTTCTGTGACACCACCACTATAGGGCTTCTGCTTTTCTGTTCTGTTGGCCATATCACCACCTTCTCCCTGCTTGGTGCCTGGCTCTGTGTCTGGGATTCAGGAAGTATGCTATAACTGTCTGTTAAATTGGCCCAATAAATTTAATATTTGGTCAAATGCTGGAAAGGTGCATGTAATGAAATCACATTTGTTTTCATGTCATGTGATTCCCCAGAAAATGTGTACACCGTGGGACAAGAACCACACAGCCTGATAGGCATTTGCTACCATCCCACAGTAGGGGTTTGATATAGTTTGGCTGTGTCCCCACCCAAATCTCATCTTGAATTGTAGCTCCCTCAATTCCCATGTGTTGTGGGAAGGACCCAGTGGGAGATAATTATATCATGGGGGTGGGTTCCCCCATGCTGTTCTCATGGTAGTGAATAAGTCTCAAGAGATATGATGATTTTATAAGGGGTTTGCCCTTTCACTTGGTTTTCATTCTCTCTTTGTCTGCTGCCATGTAAGACGTGCCTTTCGCCTTCTGCCATGATTGTGAGGCCTCCCCAGTCACGTGGAACTGTGAGTCCATTAAAGTTCTTTTTCTTTATAAATTACCCAGTCTCGGGCATGTCTTTATCGGCAGTGTGAAAACGGACTAATACAGGGTTCATTCCCATTAGTTCATGGGACATGCTGAGTTGAGGGTTCTGGAGGTAGTAGGGAAACCTGACCTAAGACACCAGGATAGGGAGGAACGCCTGCATGTTAACAGCAGAGGACCCTGCAAATGTTCTGCTCTGAGGTTTTCCCTGTAAGAACCTGCCCTCCACGGGGACTTACTGTCTGAGCTCCTGCTCTTAGGGAAATAGTGAGCCTGCAGGATCCTGAGTCAAACCCAGCGTAGTCCGGGCCTTCTGCAACAGCTCTCATGACAGCAAGGACCCAGGCCGGCTGGCAACCATTTCCAGAGGCAGAGCTATAGATAGGATCAGATCAGGACACACTCTAACAGCCAGGCTGTCCGCAGCAGGAATGCAGAGCATGACACCTTCAGGACACCAAAACACCACTTCTGGACTGTGACAGCAGCTAGGTTGAATCAGTGGTTTGCCAACTTAGCCCTTCTTCCTCATCTTGATCTCTATCATGGTTGACATATTATGCTAAATCCTCTTCTAAAAACCCTACAGGGGTGATCATGTGTACTATTTACAAGAACCCTATGAGATAGATACTACATTCCCTCCTTTTGTAAGAAAAGCAAACAGAAGCACAGAGCAGTGGTAGAACCACATAGTTTTGAACCCAGTGTCATAACGCCAAGGCTGTTTCATTATACAGCCACCCACCCAAAGCCAACCCAGAGAGTTCTTTGAAAAATGCACACACCCAGGCTAGGGGGTTAGCTTTGGGAGTCATGGGGCTTGGGGACCCCGAAGGTCCTTCCCAGCCCCAAGATTCTCTGATGCTCTGATTCCACCTTTCTTACAAAGGACGTTTTACTCAGGCTTTGCGGGACGGCTCAGATTCCTCTTCTCTTTCCCAGTCTCTGAGCTAGATCTAATCACAGGGCCATTTTCCCCTGTCTTCTGTGGCTTACAAAGAATACAATTAGCCAAATAGATAAAAGCTTGTGGTAGGCATATGTAGAGCATTTCAAAGTCTATTTATCAAAAGTCTGACCATTGCATTTATACCATGGAAACTCCAAGTGCACAATGATTCTGTCATTTAATTTTGAGGAGGAAAAAAATGCCACAGGGAGATGCAAAGTCACAGCCAGCCATTGGAGAGATTTTGTGCTGCACGTGGGTTCATTTGCAGAGCAGCCACATTCAATGCCATCTACCCTCAAGGGTGCTCTTCTCCACCCCCAAGTGCTTGGTCACTAAAGTGCAGAATAGTGTGGCTATGTTAGGTGTTGCCTTGTCTCCCAACACCCCAGCTCCCGAGTATCTCACCAGGCTGGGCCATTGGCGTGACCAGATGCCATTCCTCACTGGTCACCACTGTGCTGCCGTCAGTCCCCATATCCACAGTGTGGCCAAAATTCAAAATGGCATCAGCGGTGCTGGGAGGCAGTGACCTGGTGCTCATTGGTAAGAATTTTTATTCATCAATAAATGTTTCTTGAACATCTATTTTCCCAAAAGTTTTTTATTCTCTGTGGGTTCTACCGCCTGACTTCTGTTTCACATTCGTGTTTCCAATGGAGTGATAGCACATTGGGCTCTACGACGCCATTGTGAAGTTTCCATTTGCATCCGCATAGGCAGTGCTGCAGCAATATTCCCTTCCTATGCATTGTTCCTGGTTATTCCAAACTTTCAGGTGACTCCTGCCTCTCCCAGAGCACCCCAGTCTTGACAGATACTCACTGGCTCATTTAGAAGCTCAGCCAGTGCAGCTCAGTTGCATCTCCTGGGATAGTGCTTGCAGCATGGTCCTCTGTAGGACATCATCAGCCTGATTGTAGCTTTCCCAATCACCTCAAAACCAGCCAGACACTGGGGACATATAGTCATGACTTCCTCTTTTTACTCTGTAATATTCTTGAACCCTCCTCCACAGTAGTGACGACTGATGAGTTCATGTTTATGAATTAGATTGTGGGTTTTGACTCAGACATGATAGATTTATTTGATGAACATGCTGAGAGCAGTATGTATAGTACATATCAATTCATGTCTCTTTCCATCAATCATTCATTTTCTAGATGGAGTATACACACAGGCACACACAGTGGGTGTGCATGTATCTATGCAGTTACCTTTCCTCCCCCAAAGCCGATTCAACAAGTCCTCATGTTAAATCTGGAAATAGGACTGAACGTTGGCTGTACGCCAAGACGGGAAGCACATACAAGGAACGTGTGAGACGTGATTTCTCCCTCATGGCAGCCCGTGAGCTACAGTATCAGACTTGAGAGACTGCTGGCCGTGGCGGCAAGTACCCCACCCACCAGTTCCAGGAAATGACCAGCCACAGAAAACCCCCACCCCAACATTGAACAACCCTTCTTTTCTTGAAATCTCCACAAATTACCGCCAACCAAGGATGGCCGAATGTACCTGAAGACCAATTAGAAAGTCTCCCTGGCTTCCAAAATTCCACCTAAACATAATGTTTGCCAATCAGAGATTGTCTCTGTATTTCCTCTCTTTATGCTGTGTAATGAACTCTCCTTTAACACCCCTGAACACTTGTCCACAAAAGCAACAGCCGATGGGTTTCCTTACTACGTATTTATGAATAAACAGGCTGTGAGTTTTGTCTCAGACTTAGTTTTGTCTCTGACAGATTTAACTCATAAATGACACAATCACAGAGCAGAAGTAGTCAATAAAGAACGAGGTCCTGTAAGTGTTCAGAGAAGGGCAGGAGATGAGGACCGAGATGATAAAGAGAGGCTTCTCGGAGCAGGTCAGACTTGAAGGAGGGCTTCTAGTAGGAGTGAGGTGGAGCAGCTGGGAAAGCAATGTATAAACAATAGGCTGGAAGGAATATCAGACACTCTTATGTGGAAAGGGGCCAGGGACGAAGGTGGAGGAGGACAGGATTGCATGCCTCCCCAGGGGCACCCGCTCCCGAAACAGAAACTCCAAATTGGGAAAATGCAAGGGCAAGGAATTAAGATAATGTGAGGAAAGGGGAGTTAGAAGACCATGTGTTTAAATGACATTGTGAAAGTCTTCATACTAAGTATTTCTGGTGTTATCTAAATAAAGGCATGACCATTACACTTTGTCCATCTTCAATCAGTGATAATGAGCGTAGCTGTATGCATATTTTGCTCTCTGGAATGTTTCCTGAATCCCTCATGCTGGAAATATCGAGATATTTTCATGTGTATTTTATGTTGCTTCACTGCAGGTAATATGCATTCAATCAGTTAATCAATCAATCAATCAATCAACAAATACATATTGAGTACCTACCACGTGCTAAGCTCTGCTCTAGACCTGGGGATACAGCAATGATAAAAAGGGACTCAGTTCACATGGAACTGGCATTCTAGTGGGGGAGACTGACACCTTCTCATCCTTGTTCCTTTTCTGTTTTTTCACTCCTACCATCCCTACACAGCACTTCTCCTTCCAAAGACTCTGGCAGAATGTTTCCCTCTAGCTTGTTTCTTGGTCAAGTGCCTCTGTAGCATCTCATGCATAACTACCACAAAATGGCACATCACAGATCTGCTCCTCCCAGGACAGAATCCAGGTCTGTAAGTGTGGCCGTGGCAGTGGACTTCTAAGAGAGTGAGTGAAGAGAGCTAAGAGGTGGGGCTTGGAGATGAATTGGAAAGTAATTCACAGTAGGATTTTGGGAGCTGAAGATCTCTAAAGATATTTGAATTTAAAGGAGGGTCCAGTCACAACTTTGGGCACTGGGATGAGGTTGCAATGCATTCAGTCATTTAGCAAATATTTAGTGAGAGCTACTATGTGACAGACGCTATGCTGGGTTTGGGGAATATAAGAATAGGCAAAACAAGTGGCGTCCTTGGGCACCTTGCTTCTAGTAGTGGAGACAATTTAATAAGCAATTACATTTTAGGATAATGAGTGCTATGACAGAGAGAAAAACAGTGCTATAGAAAGCATTCACAGGGACACCGAATCTGGTCTAAATGAGGCAGGGATGGGTGAGGTTTCAGATGAAGAAGTCTTAAATCCAGGTTTGAAGAATGAGTAGGAGTAAACTAAGTGAAGTATGTACAGATAGCATCACACATAATTTGTATGTCAGAGGGCCTGCAAAAAATTTTATGTCAGTGTCAGAGTTCTTGATTACAAGTACTAGACCCTGACTCTGGTTAACTTCAGAGGAAGAGGAATTTGTTAGAAGAATATTAAGTAGCAGGGGCCGGGCGCGGTGGCTCAAGCCTGTAATCCCAGCACTTTAGGAGGCTGTGATGGGCGGATCACGAGGTCAGGAGATCGAGACCATCCTGGCTAACACAGTGAAATCCCGTCTCTACTAAAAAAATACAATTAGCCGGGCGAGGTGGCGGGCGCCTGTAGTCCCAGCTACTTGGGAGGCTGAGGCAGGAGAATGGCGTAAACCAGGGAGGCAGAGCTTGCAGTGAGCTGAGACTGTGCCACTTCACTCCAGCCTGGGTGACAGAGCGAGACTCCGTTTCAAAAAAAAAAAAAAAAAAAAAAGAAGAATATTAAGTAGCTTACAAAAGGACAGGATGACTGAGGAATCAAGCAGTACCCAAAGGAAGTTGGGCTTCCAAGAACCCAGTCAAGGTTCATTATGATACTGGCAGGGCGCTGCCATCATTGTCCACCTAACTGGCCATGTCTGAGTCACATGATCACATGCTAGGTGCCAGTGAGGGGGAGAGGGCATATCTACAGCCTTTTGGGTGTAAATTCACACAGGAGAGTTTCCCCAAATCAAAATAAAGTATTCAGATGCTAGGCAACCAATACATGACAAAAGTTCACTAAATCCCGTGTAGCTGAAACAGAATATAAAAGCCGAAATGGAGAACTTCCATTGGCAATGATACCAGATGCCAGTAAGTCAAGACTGTAATTGCCCAACAAATTTTTTCTTGCCCACTGTGCAAATAAAACCAATCCACTGAGGCTGTGGTGTTACAGTAGGAAAATAGCTTATTAATGGTAGGGCCAGCTGAACAGGACAGGAGGCATTTCTCAAAACTGCCTCCTTGAGAGCTTGGAGGCTAGACTTTTTAAGGATAATTATGTTGGCCAGGGGGCTCGGGAACGGGTGCTGCTGATTGGCTGGGGATGGAATCACAGTGGTGTTCAAACAGCCTTCAACGCACTGAGTAACTTTCAAGATGGGAGTTTCTGGGTAGGAATAAGCTCCTTGCTGTGAGTCATGGGTCCAGGTGGAATCAGTCAGTCATCAGAACCCAAAAGTCTGAAAAATATCTCAGAGACCAATCTTACGTTTTGACAATAGTGATATTATCCACAGGAGTGACTGGGGAAGTTCCAAATCTTGTGACTTTTGCAACAGTGGTTGGTTATTGTTTAACTGGGCCTATAGTTTAGCAGAATTGAGGCACTCACCCCCATAATCCTAACCTTGTGGCCTTTCATTAGTCTTACAAAGGCAGTTTCAGTCCCCAGAGGGGGTCAATTTAGGGAGGGACTATGATTATTCTTGTTTCAAAGTGAAATTATAAGCTAACTTCCTCCCACAGTTTGCTTGGCCTATGCCCAGGAATGAGCAAAGGTCAGAAGCAAGATGGAGTCAGTTAGGTTAAACTTTTCTCCCTGTCATAATTCTTACAAAAGTGGTTTCAAGATCTTTGAAAAGCAGGTTAAGGAATTTGGTGCTTATCCTCAGGGCAATGGGAAACCTTTAACAAACTTTTCATGGAGATCTTCCAGGGGCAGTGCAGGGCATGCATCAGAGGGGAGACTGGTGGGAGGCCAGAGAACACATGAAGGGTGATCCTAGTGACCTAGGGAGGGATAGTAGTAGTCCAGGTTGGTGTAACGGCTGTGGAGCTGCAGAGATGATGAGGGGTCTGATAGGTATTTAGGAAATAAAATCAATGTAAAGTAGAGGAAAAGTCGAAGAATGACCCCTATGCCATTGGTTTGGACTATGGGGTGCAGTTGATACACTCCATGGACATAGAAACTCCCAGAGGAACAGCTTGGGGATAAAGGGCAGGGCCTCGTATGGGAGTCCATGAGACATCTAAGGGTCCACTTCCAATGGGGTTCAGGAGAGAAGGCTGGCTGGAAAGAGCTATCACAGGCCAGCAACCAGGGAATAGGGGAGGTCAAACTCTTAAAAACATCTGCATTTACATCATCAATCTGCACAGCAAGAGGAGCCAAGAAGTAACTGCCCATGGTAGGGTGTGAGAGCCCACAGAGTAGTACTGGAAGAGAGCAAAAAGGTCACCAGAGCCAAGGGTATATAAAGGTTAAGAGGAGTGAAATGTGTTCCTTGGATGTAGTGGCAGGAAGTGCATGATGCAAGAAGTTTCAACAATGGATGGAGTGGAGCTAGACCACCCTAGACTAAGGAGGGAGAAATTAGGAGGGAAAAGCAACAGGTGCACACAGTTGTCTCATCCAAGACAGTCAATAGCAAGGGTGAATTTTTAGAGAGGACAGCAGTTGGCTGTAGTGAGTTGAGAAAGAATTCCTTCTTAAATATGAGAGATGGTCACATTTAAATGTTGGCAGGAAGGAAGCAGGGATAATAAGATAATCTACATTTATTTTATGCTTAAGATGTGCTAGCCACTTGTATAAGTGTTTTATATGTATTAACCTTTTCATCTTCAAAACAAGCCCATTAGATGGGAGTTATTATTATCTCCATTTCCCAGATGGGGACACCAAGCACAGGGAAGCTGGGTTTTCCCCCAAGCCTTCCATACAATGGCAGACAGTCTGGCTTCCAGACAGTGCGTTTAAGCACCATGCTGAAAATGCCTTACATGGAAATGAGCAGTCTACAAGCAAAGGGTGAAAGTTATCAGGGTCCCAGAGGAGGAAACAAGAGTGGAACCCAGTGCAAAGCTGGAGGGATTTGCTTTGCATCAGGGGGAGGTGCATGGGAGGAGAGACAAAACGATGAATTTAGATGTGGGAAGCGTGGTAGGTATGGTGACAATGGTTTCAATGAGTGGCTTTTGTTTTGTCCTTAAAGTAAAAAGCAAGATCATCTCCTGAGAAGGAAGGGCAAGATGAGAAGGTGGCTCAGGGCTTTGAGGAGGATGGACTCCAGGAATCATCCACCAGGGAAATCTAGAAAGCGCTGGAGCCATTTAGAGGCACCCATGGAGGGTGACATTTCTGATTTTCCCTCCAAACACCTGTCACTTCTGCCAACAGACTCCTTCATCCTAGATGCTCTGGCAGTACATGCTGGGGCACCAGGGAACAACTTTGGTTCAGAAGAGCCATCCCAGGGGGCAGCTGAAAACAACTGGGATGTTGAGAATCCATGACTGGAAGACTGGGAAAGAGAGAAGAGAACGTTACCAAAAGGAGGATAGGCTGGGAATGGTGTCTGATGAATAAACTGTCCTTCCCCTAAGGCAAGGTCACATCTAATGGTTGACAGAAGATGAACCTCGCTTGGGTTTGGTTTACCTTTTCCATCTTGTGAGCTTCTTGGTCAGTAAGTGAATCTAGCTTACCTGTCACAGACACATCTGTGGCTTCTTCACTCTGGCACTGTGTGGATATCCCTTCTGTCCTGCAGACTTGCCGTGTCTGTCCGCACCACCAGAAGGTCTAGAGATAAAGCAGCAACCACCAGCAATGCCTTGTAAGGCCCCTGCACTACCGGGTGGTCCATCCTGCTGGAAGCCCACACCTCACTTGTGCTGTCCTAATTGGTTCCACACAACCTTCAGCACAATTTGCTATTTTTGAAAACCAAGGAAGGAGACCAGGGGTGTTAAGAATCTGTGTGCAGCGGGCAAACCCAGCTGTATTTTGGGTTTTTTGGCTGCTTAAAAAATATTTTTCATTGTTTTGAGTTTGATGAGAATGTGTTTTCCTATTAATTTTTAAACCAAAATTGGGTCCATATGTTTTCTGATTCACGTCTGCTTAACTCATCATGCTGCTTTAACAGAGCAAGTGATGCCCAAGAAACCTCGTTATGCACTTCCTTTTCCCCAAGTTAGAGCGAAAAGGTGAGGAGTCGAGAAAATGCATGTGATCATTAAGTCTTGGGGTTCATCTGGAAATGTAACCATGAGTTTAAACAGAAATCTTTGATTTTTCCCAGAAAGCAACTCTCTTTCCAGGGCAAAAGATGAGATTGTGGGGCACCTTCCCTTTTTTTTTTTTTTTTTTTTTTTTTTTTTTTTTTTTTGAGGCAGGGTGTCCCTTCCATCGCTCAAGCTGGAGTTCAGTGGCATGAACACTGCAGACTCAACCTTCCATGCTCAAGCTATACTCCCACCTCAGCCTCTCAAGTAACTGGGACTACAGGCGCATGCCATAATGCCGAATTAATTTTTTGTATTTTTAGTAGACATGAAGTCTCACCATGTTGCCCACGTTGGTCTCAAACTTCTAGGTTCAAGAAATCCTCTCACCTCTGCCTCCCAAAGTGCTGGGATCACAGGTGTGAGTCACGGTGCCCGGCCAGGGTATCTTTGGGATTTAGGGAGGTTGTCATATGTCCTCCCACCCTGACCATCCCTAAATCAGAAGTCAAACCTGGAAGGCTTGAGGTAGCCTCTGTGTTTTCTGGGTGAGCTGGAGTAGAGAAAATGAGAATTCTGCTTTCTTGCAAAGCTTGGTTCTGTGCAAAGACCATGGCCTCGTAGAGCCCTTCGGTATCTGAGACAGCAATTGCTGGAAAGGTCCTGTCTGCCTTTTCCCCAGGCCTCTGTAATATCTTGGTGAGTCTTTCATTCTGCATCCTGAAAGGCAGTCTAGCACTAAACGCATGAGGGGTGGAGCCTTTGCTCCTGACTGAATGCCTCCAGCCTCAGGGACATCTTGGGCTGGCAATTCATGGAAACAGGGTGCTACCTCCACATTCAGGCCAGCCAGCAGCCTGCTTGATGACGTCATAGGCTACAGAGCCTCAGCAATTTTCTTCCTTAATTATGGCCTCATTGCAACTTTGTTACAGGTAAACAAACACACTGCTTAAAAATTTACCAACTCCAGAGTGAACTTTAGAAGTGGTTCCAAGTATCCTTGAATAGCCTTCTTTGTTTCTTTTTGCTTTTAGTTTTAATCTTCTGAGAACCTCAACTTCCTTATCGGTAGAGATTGTATAATAATATTTAGCTCAGTATTGTTGGGAGGAACTGATTTTGTTAAACACTCGCCTTAAGCTGTAAAATGCTGTGGGCAGTTTTAGAATAATTATCTCAGGCCTCCTAACTCTCTCTGGAGGACTTACGCCTGGAAAAACGAACTAGCGCACCCTCCATCCTACCCTCCTCCCCACCCCAAACACGCACAGCAAGAAGCCAGGAGGAGAATATGAGCTTTTCCAGGATCCCGAAGTGACAGCAAGGTTTCCAAGTGGGATGAGTTAGTTCCAGGATTTCCCTCGGCACCCCTCCCTTCCCCCTCCATGGGCGTCAGTCTCTCCATTTGGTTCTTTGAATTTGGTAATTGTCCAAGCAGAGACGTTTAATTCTCAAGACTGTCTGCAACCCTCCCATTGGCGTGATATGCAAGTGCCTTGTTGATACTCGCCATGCAGCCTCTAAGACGGAAGAATTTGGTTCAAAAGGGCAAAGGACCTTATGGTTTTGGCATAACCTGCACAGGTTTCCAACTGTCAGCAACCACAAAGCCAGATCAAGAATTCAAGGTGTGGAAAAGTCCCCGAGAAGAAGCAAACCAACTTCACATATGGTTGGTCTCTCTTTCCCTCTCTCTCTGTCTTTGCCAGGAAGAAGTGTAGGACCAATTTATGCACAAATTGGTCACATTTTCACACATAGCTCCAATTATCTAAAAGGGGTTTAACATTATATTTATATTGATAAGCTTAACAATGTTGAACTGCGACTCTCAGCTGATCTGTTACAATTCACATCCAAAGAGACCAGAAGGAATAATTGGAAACTCTCCAGCATCTCGAGAAAGAGAGGCAGCCTTGAAAAAGATGAAAACTGCTGCACAAGGTCTCGGTTTCACTGAAATTACCACATAAATTCCAAATGAAGGATGGCCAAGAATATTCCAGCCATTCCAAATTCTCTCCTAAAGACACGGAGAAGGTACCAGGTGAGAGAGAGTGAAGACGTTCCCCATCATCAATGTCGCCAAAGAAAAAAAATTAATATATTGTGACAATGATAGACTTAGCATCCAGGGAGACACTTGATAGAAAAAAAATCGAGTTTGCTGCAATTTCTTAGCAAAATGATAGAGTTCTAGGTTGGAAATTGAGCAATAAACAGCACTAATACCTTGCACTTCAAAGACACCTGTCATTTCAAGTACCGTAGCCACTGACAATAGACTTAATTGCATTCAACTATTTTGTCCTCTCCCAAATGATCCTTGGCGATCTATGGTAATTCTTGTTCTCCCACTGTCAGCCACGTGCCTCAGCTGGGTGCTGACTTGAAGAACAGGATGGAGACAGAATTGAAGGCAGTCATTTGTGTCTGGATATACATCTCTAACAGCTGAAAAGAGTTGGCAATTTTTGGGTCATATGAATCGGCAATGTAGACTAACATGATTGATGGTAGGGCGAATTTGGTTAATCGCTTATAATTTGCCGAGGCCAATCCTCCACACACAAGTTGCATTGTTTGCTCTACAGTAGTGACTTGGGGACAATACATGAGTGGGCCTAGCAGGTGCATGCACACCTAACAGTAGCATCTCAGCATCCGACAAAGGTTGGCTGAGGGTCTGTTATGGGTATCACCCTCCAGCCACCGCCTTCATCAGCACACAGACTTGGCCCAGGTGGCTGAGCTGCTGCTCTTCAGGCCACTGGTGGCTTTGAGGGAATAAAGGTGGTGAAACTCTGCAAAGGATTACCAAGGAACTCAGGTACACAGACTCATAAAACAGAAGATGGCCCGAAGAGCTCCTCCAGTGTTTTGGAAAAAAACAAATGCACATTGGTTATCTATATGTATCATATAGAAATCTAATAAAAAGAGAAAGTTTAAATCAACCTATGGCCCAGGATGGTTTTGAATGCCGCCCAACACAAATTCATAAACTTTCTTAAAGCATTATGAGACTTTTTTTTTTTTTTTTTTTTTGCGACTTGTTTAAACTCATCAGCAATCGTTAGCATTAGTGTATTTTATGTGTGGACCAACACAATTCTTCTTCTTCCAATGTGGCTGAGGGAAGCCAAAAGATTGGACAACACTGGTTTAGATTTTGCCTATATTTAGGTTTTCAACTTGCATTTCCCAAATGCTTAGAATGCGAAGACCCTATCCAAGTTGGTTTCTACCAAGTAAGTTTACTCCACATCGACCATACCCTCTCCTGTTCACTCCTACTCCTTTTAATCACCAGAAGCAATCACTTGGCTGGGAAGCAAGAGAAGAAGTGCCTCATTTGGTAACATGGCTGTCAGGACTGGGGGGCTCCGGGGACCCTTAGACTTAGAGATGTGTATGCTGAGGAGCGGTAAAGGGGTGGCAGAAAATCCCTTCCTCCCCATGCCAGCTTTCAGGGAAGAGAGAGGCTGAGAGCCTCAGGAACACCAAAGACATGATGCACCTGCTTCTAGACACCACAGCACAACCCGACCTCTCATTAGTGGTTGATGAACAGCACCAGAAATGTATGCTAGATGTGGACAGAGCTTTGGAAGCATCTGCTTGTTTCTCAGCAGACACACAGATGCTGCTGCTGTCTCACATAAGCCTTCCAATGACCCCATCTCAACTTTCACCGAACGATTATGTGATTTTCTGTTCAATGTCTGTCTTTCACAAACTACGCTCTCCATAAAGACAGAGGCTACATCTGTCTTGTTCTTTGCTAGACCCCTGGACCCAGCCCAGTTTGTGAGGCATAGAAGACATGGGTTGAGCAATTTAATACATCTAGGGTAGCCCTTCGTATTTCATGAGAAAGCTTGCAATTCCAGAGAAGTAGATGATGTATCCAGAGGATGGGCAAGCCATGGGTAGACTGGGCAGCCATTCACTCATGCAATCACCATTCACTCCATACCTACCCTGAGCTGTTCTAGATGCAGAGATATGCAGGTGAGTGAACAGACCAGGTGCCTGTGGTCGTGGAGAGTCTAGATGGAGAACAGATGAAGAACCAAAACTCAAATGAATGCATGGATGAATGAATGAACTAAGGAATTTCTGAGAAGAGTTAATTTCTACAAGCCAGGGCAAAGGGTGAAGTGATACAGAGATGGGAGCAATATTGCAAAAGGCCGCTAGGAGAAGGTAATATTTGTGTGAAATTAACAGAAAGAAGCTTGCAGAAGACAGATCAATGATTTTTGGTCCTGAGGCTTTTACGATTTGGTGAATCCTTTTAAGAAAGATATTTATGGGCCAGTCACGGTGGCTTACATCTGTAATTTCAGCACTATGAGAGGCTGGGTTGGGAGGCTCATTTGAGGCCAGGAGTTCAAGACCGGCCTGGGCAACATAGTGAAACTCTGACTCTACCAAAAATAAAATAGAAAAATTCACCAGTCATGGTAGCATGCCTGTAGTCCCAGTTACTTGGGAGGCTGAGGCAGGAGGATTGCTTGAGCCTGGGACTTTAAGACTGCAGTGAGCTATTATCGCACCGCTGCACTCCAGCCTGGGTGACAGAATGAGATCTTGTCTATAAAAAAAAATAAACAAATTAAATAAACAAATTAAAGGAAAAATATTCATATGAAAGTAAATATTTACTGAGAATAAGAAGAGAGCACAATAAATTCCTGGGTCTTGGAGATTCAGGAGCTCCTAAGAGTTCTGCATGTGTTCATCCGAAATGTCAGCACAGAAATGCTTTCTGATTGCCAGCCAGTCTCCACTTCCCACCTGAACGCTCTACCTGTCCTGGCACTAACAGGGCCCAGCAAGTGAGCTTCCTTGTAGCTTAACTGGCATGAGCTTCTCTGAACCCCCACAGGACAGTCTGCAGGAACAGCATTGGGGGCAGTGGAATCTGCATGTTCAGAGGCTCTGCCCACGTGGCCAGACCACCTGAGCAAAGTTACAGGCGAGGGAGGTGAGATGGTGAGGTGGTCAGGGGCCAGACCTCAGCTGCCACAGGGAAGGGGCTCATTGTGTACCTCAGTGATGAGGTCATGCAGCATTAAGGCTGCGGAGCCCAGCAGTATCCGTCCCCCACCCCCGCCCCCGCTCCTGGGGAGCTCAGGTAGTTGCAGGAGCACCTGTCGCCACCTGACTCACGCAGAGCCGGGAAGTGAATCAAACAATCCAATCTGTGCTGCCTCACTCAAAACATGATGCCATTCTCACACCGGCCTTTAATTCTATTCCTCCTCCTATTTTCCTTTCAAATGTATGTTTTGTGTGGAGTTATCCGTCACCCGGGCGCTGTCAGTGAGATGTGTCATTCCTCTGTGTGTGCGTTCTGATAAAATGGCCTTAATGCATATGCAAATCTGTCTTCTCAAGAAGGAAGTGTGTGGAAACACTCACATTTGGCTGGGAGTCTTATACTGTGAAAATACTGGAGAAGCATATGCGTTAATTTTACCTTAAATTGCAGACAGAAGCCACCCACCCTGTCCCTGACACACAGAACAAATAATTCAGATTTGAGGCATCGTATCTTCCATGCGATCAGCTTTAAGTTAGAAGGAGGACAGTGAGCTGGCAGTTCTTCCTTGTCCACACAGGGGTCCCAGAGGGCCAAGCAGGAGACCTCAACTTTCCCTTCCTTTCCTTTTCTTTCCTTCCTTTTTCCTTCCTTCCTTCCTTCCTTCCTTCCTTCCTTCCTTCCTTCCTTCCATCCTTCCTTCCTTCCATCCTTCCTTCCTTCCTTCCTCCCTTCTTTCCTTTCTTCTTTTCCTTCCTTCCTTTTTAATCTCTTCCGCTTCCTCCTCTTTCTCCTTGTCCTCCTACTCCTTTTTTCTTCCCCTTTCTCCTCCTTCTTCCCTCCTTCTCTTCTTCTTCTTGTAACTTTTCTTAATTAAGGGTCATATTATAGAGAACCGTACTTCTCTCCACCTTTTTTTTTTCTATTAAGAAAAGGAACATAGGAGCATGACCAGAACAGGACCCAAAACAACTCTACAATCACATACCAGGTTATCTGACACGTTCGTGATTTAAAAGGTCAACTATGGTCATTTCAAGTACCAGTTTGGCTTTGGGCTTCTCTGCCTCCTTAAAGTGCTAATAGGATGACATCCTACGAGACATGATCATCTGGGGATGTCAAGGTGGACTCCTGGAACAGGAGGATTTGGCAGCAAGGCTGGGGTTTAGCCCTTCCCCTGACTGTCTTGTGTCTCCATCTCCCTCCAGCCCCATTATGTAATTATTTGGCCAGGCATCTGGCTGGCTTGGGCACAGGAAACAGAGACGATGTGAACTAGGATAGGAAGTGTGAGGAGGATCCCTGGAGGAGTTGGTCATTGTGTGTGCCATCCCATAGGACAAAGGGCTGGCTTGGTGGGACTTTGGTGTGTCAATCAATCCACGGCCAAGTTCACTGTGTGCCCAGCCCCAGTCACGGGGCAGAGCTGGGATGAGACTCCCTTCTTCCAGCATCTCACTGGCTGGCAGAGATAAGACTGAAATAATTCCAGGTCATGACCAAATACTGACCCATGCGAAGCTGAAGCACGACACAGTGGGAGAGAGGACTTGGGGAAACCATAAATTGATGTGGGATGGAGAACTAAAGAGTCTTCTTGGGAAAGAGCAGACTTAAACCTAAACCTCTTAGAGTCTACATGTAGAAAAAAAAAAGAAAAGAGGCCTCCCCCATCTCAGAAGACCAATCTTCAAAGCTTGCCCAGGACTTACCCTTTCTTAATAACAAAGTCACCCAATGCCCCTGGCATTTTTTATATTTTAACCAATTAATCTTCATTACAACTGTAGGAGATGAATATCCCATATTATCGATGGGAAAACCAAGGCTCAGAGAGGTTAAGTAACTTATACAAGGTCACACAGCTTCTCCAAGCTCAGCGCTCCAAGGGGAAATCAACTGGCTCTGGGGCTCCCATGGTGCTCGCTGGAAGACCTCAGCAAGGGTTTGAACCCAGTGAGTCTACCTCTTGAGTCCTTGCCTATAACTATTCAATGCTCTGCAAAGAGTGGAGTGGAGGAATGGATGGAGACCATGGCATATTCAAAGAACTACAAAAGGTTCCATCTGGCTGGAGTATGCGGAGATAGGGGAGTTTTTTGTAGCGATGAGGCTGGAGAGATAGTCAGGGGTGGAAGAATGAGGCCAAGGCGCTTGAACTTGAGCCTGTGGCAATGGAGAACCAAGTGAGGGTTTCAGTTAAGCTGCCAATAGCCAGTTATGTTAGGAGGGTTGTTCCGTGTGTGAGATAAGAGGCAAGGAAAGGGTCAAATAAAAACCTTTAGATGAGTCCCAAGGTCTCATCTTAGGCAGAGGCTGGAGATGAGGGAACAGCAGGCATGAAATAATAAATAAATTAGGGCCGTGCTTTCAATGATATGGTGTTATCGTTATCAGTATCGTTTTTTGCATGCCGTTCACTCTTCAATGTTCCTTTTTATGTGATTTGTTTCATTTAGGTGTCTCGGTAAGACCAGGAGAGCAGCATTCTAATTTCAGCTTCACAGATCACAGGTGTGAAGCTATTTGGGAAAACTTTCCAGGATCAAGTCTTTTGGAACCTTGAAATCATACACGGGAAGGACAATTTAAATGCTTTCAATGTATTGATGCATTTAATCCTCCGAACAACCCTACCAAGTGAGCCTTATTCTCATTCGCATTTTATGGAGAAGGAAACAGCAGAGAGGTTAGGAAACTCACCTGAGATCACACAGATAGTGAGTGTCGAGTGTCCGAGGCAGAACTCTGCGGTTTCTACCCCCTACCCCAGAATAAAGGAGTCTAAGCTGAGCCGTGCCCCTCAGACCCCAGCCCTTGAAACAGCTGCTGAAGAGAAGCCCAGCAGGCCAAGCTTTTAAGGTACTCTTTTCAGAGCAATTATTTCTTCCAAATATTAGAAGATAAAGGTATCAGTGCAGGCTAGGGCATCACACTGATATGCTCACAATAGATATCATAGGTATTAAGTGCAGTTTATCCTGAGTGTAATTAGTGGGTGCTTTTCAAACGTGATGATAATTGCAGCCTATTGTTTCTACGGTAATTTACAGAAATAAGGAACTCTACCGCTGCTCATCTCCTGGAAGCAACAGAAAGAGCTCTTATTCAGGATTTAGCTGATGTCTGTGGCCAAATAATACAACAGTCACCAGTCACTGTTAGCCACGGTCCCTCACACCTGCAAAAGCAACCACTTACAATAACATTTCCAGGATAATATAAAACTATTTTTTTTTTTTTTTTTGGAGATGGAGTCTGGCTCTGCCGCCCAGGCTGGAGTGCAGTGGCGGGATCTCGGCTTCCTGTAAGCTCCGCCTCCCTGGTTCACCTCATTCTCCTGCCTCAGCCTCCTGAGTAGTTGGGACTACAGGCGCCCACCACCTCACCCGGCTATTTTTTTTTGTATTTTTAGTAGATATGGGGTTTCACCGTGTTAGCCAGGATGGTCTCTATCTCCCGACCTTGTGATCCTCCCGCCTCGGCCTCCCAAAGTGCTGGGATTACAGGTGTGAGCCACCGCGCCCAGCCAAAACATATTTTCATCCACTGCATCGGGACATATGCCCAACAGAAAGAAGACATGCAAATCAGCTCTCTTTGGCTACAAGGTGTTTATTAATTTAAAAATCTCTGTGGAGAGACGTCTCTGCTCTCTGCTAAAATTTGATGGTACTTTTCTCTGTGGCATGGAATGGGGGATGTTCACGAGACCCCTCTGGTCAAGTCTCAGTTGGTCTGAGGAGGGGACAGGCATGCCCACCCATCCTCTCTCTGACGGTGACCCAGGTTCACAAAGAGCAAAGGTCTCTTCCAGTGGAACGCTGTTTTGGGGTACCCAACATGGCCCTGATAACTGAAAATGTCTCCAGAAGTTAGAACCATTTAGTTTGTCTTGCTCTACACGTTATCACACTATGTAAATATTTTATTTGCTCAGGAGTCACCTGGCACAGACTTGGGATGCACCCTCCATTTCTCAACCCCAAAACTAAGTGGGGGTGCATAGGGGATTTGTGCCCAAGGTGATATTTGTTTATTTTAAAACATTATGCAACTTACCTCTCATATAGCTTTTTACCGCCCATCATCCTCTTGAGTAATTACGTTTCTTAAGGCAAAACTGTCTTTTGACATCTATCAAAACAAAGAGGGAAGAGAAGGAGGCTGCTAATAGAAATCCTGTTGTCAAGGCCGATCTCCAGGGGACGGGGGAGACTCCCACTCCCAGAGACCCAAATGGTCTTGAAGGCTCAGGAACATCCCATCGATGGCCAAAGCCCAGTTCCGCAACACCCGAGGCAAAGGACGTTTCAAATAGGCAGCTTTTGACATCAGGTTTTAACGAAAAGACTGGGGCTTATGCAGTCCAGGTCCAATTAGGTGAGGCCTTTTGAAAATGTTTTACCCTTTTGGAAAGTCATAGACGTTTTAGCTGTTCTCACCTCTTAACTATCCTCCTCCCAAGGGACACTGGGACCACACCCAAGACTGGCCCTCGCAGGCCTCCGTCAGGACGTGCGTGCTGTGGCTGGAGGCAGCTGATGCCCTGGAAGGTCTAACTGCCTGCTAGAATCCCTTTCCTTCCCCACAGGGCTCTGGAAGTGGAGCTTCCATAAATTTACACAAGTGCATCGACTGCTTCCCCACCCCCACCCTGGCAACACGGGCAAATTTCAAAAGACACTAAATTTGATAACTAACACTTATTACTCATTGCCTCTCCACAATATTCTTGGCAGGGGTTAGAAACTGACATTTGCAGCTGAAAATAATGCATTGTCAAGTAGGAAAACTGCAGGCTATAATTTTTAACACTTGTATCTGTTATTTTAAACATGAAACATTGCATCAGTTTGACATTAATTTATATAATGGGGACCAAAAGGGATAATGCAATCTTAGTGGCCACCTCCATTTAATTAACTGCCAGGGAGAACCACTAACCAAAAATCTGGAATTACCATACACAAAAACAAAGGGCTGTTTGTACACCTTCCATCATGCATTATTGAAATGCACCGTATCATTAGGGAGAGTGATCAGGATGCTAGTGTGAAAGCAGCCACTGATAAATGCAGACAGAAAACTTTTATGAAAGTTTGTAAATACAGTATTGTATGGAAATTCTGATGCATATTGGCTTTCTTGAGCACTGTAAAATGTTTTATTATGAAAAAAAGTGGATAAGATACTTATCTTTTAAATTGGAGTTTAATATTTTATTAGTGCCAGGCACATAATTCTCATCAAATGGCAGGAAACTCTTTTTTGTATGGATATAAATGTCTAGAGTTTAATATTTCAAAGATAAGTACCTACCACTGCATCTATCACACAGTGGCTTAACAGAATTTACTTTTTCTTAAATATTTATACTCTATATGTGTTTGCTAGTCAAGTGATTATAGAGGTGTAAGGTGGAGGGCAAGGCTGGTGACGCAGTTAAGAAGACAAGCCACCTATGCAGTTTACCTTTTCAGTCCATCCATCATTAACCTGGATGAGGAGGAAAAGGAGAGAATAATCAAGTAATTCAGACTCCCAGGCTTAAGAAAGAGAACCTTCCACTTTTCAAAAACAAACAGCCAGGAAGTTTCTCTGATTTGACCTGAGCTTCCAGACAACTCCTCAGAAGAAATGAGGTTTAACAAATTAGAACAAAATGAGAGTGGGGGGAGTAGAGAGGTGTTTGACTTTAAAAGGGAAATTGCATTGTGCTGAAAATCTCCCTTCGAACCGCTGGCGCGGGCTGTTGCCCAAGCGTGGGGGGGGAGTGGGCAGCAGCTTTGGAGTCCTTCAGCCCTGCAAACTCTTTCATCGGGCCTGAGAAATGCTTTCTGATCCATGCTGATACAATTACCTAGCCTTTATTGGCAATTTAGACCTGCTTTTAGGGACATTTTAGAGCAAATGATGTTTTCTTGATATTTTTTAAAAAGCAGTGCTATTTCCTATACCTTTGGGATAAGGTAGAAACCGAGTTAGAGGCTTATTAGAGGGCTGATTGCTACAATGCGGTTTTTGTTGTTGTTGTTGTTGTTGATGTTGAACTGAGCTACCGAAACTGAAGGTATGGGCCCCAGTGGGCGACTCACCTCTCTCAATCAAAGGTATTTTTATTTTGGATATTTGGGTGAAATACGCAGCAGGATTTACTACTACTACTATACTTAGAAAGGTCTTAAAACCCTCCCATTAGTCGAAGCATATTAAAATAGCTTCAATAAATTTTTTAATAAGCACACAGGCCAAGGAGAGGAGGAAGCCTCCTTTGTTCCTTTGGCAGGATGGAGGTCCAGTTGATGAGCTTGGGCTTTCTTTCCTGGAGGTGTTTAGGCCAGTATCCACCAAAGGAGCGGTCACATTGACAATAAATAAAACTGGCTGTCCTTAAGGACTTTCTAACAGGGATTGAAATAGAGTGGCATTGAAAGCTGCACAATGGAATTAGCCAGGGTGCAAAAGCCACAGTGTCTCCTGCCCAGCCCCAGTGAGCTCTCCGGACCAGCAACACCCTGGCAGGCTTCAACTGGCAAGGCTTAATTCAGACACTGCTTGGTCAAATCACATTTCTCTATGTGATCCAGGCTGGAGTGCAGTGGCACAATCACGGTTCACTGCAGCCTCGACCTCCTGGGCTCAAGTGATCCTCCTGCCTCAGCCTCCTGAGTAGCTGGAACTACAGATTTCTCTATGGTCCACATTTCTCTATGGCCCCGGTGTCAGCAGCCAGGAAAGAGGAGAGGAGAAGGCCGCGTGTGCCCATCTGCAAGGGAAGTCCTGCTTCAGGCTGTGTCTCCCACTGAGACTGGGGCCAGGTCTGCAGGGGACAGGGTTGAGCTCCTGGTCTCCCCATCACCTTGCTCGCTCAGGCCTGCATGGGGAACAACAGGAAACTGCCTTTCCCGGGGAGGCTTTCTTATGATAAATAAAAGCTGATAATTTAAAATGCTCTTAAACAGGGCCATGTGAGCAAGACAGAACTGGCGGTGATAAATAAAACCTGTTAATTAAAAACGTATTCTTCTGAGACAACAATGTTCTCCTAATCCCTGCTGGCACAGGCTTGTGTCAAATGTGTGTTTTCCAGGCTGTGACGGGTTCACGTCAGCCAGGAGCAGGGCAGGACGACGGAGCCCAGCCCTGACATCTGCTCGCCTTGCTGGCTGTGTCCTGTGATCTGGCCCCTGCCTCCCTCTCAGACTCGGAGGCCTCAGTGGTCAGACTCTTCCCCTGGTCCTCTAAAGCCCTGGCCACCCTAGGCAAGCTCTGTCCCGCTTCCCGGCGTTTGCTGTTGCGGTTTCCTCGGCCCAAAATTCCCTCCCACCAATCCTTGCACGCTGGCTGACCCACTCACTTAGTCACTACTTTTAAAATTTTTATTTTATTTATTCTTTTAGAGAGAGGATTTCTCTATGTCATCCAGGCTGGAGTGCAGTGGCATGATCCTGGTTCACTGCAGCCTTGACCTCCTGGGCTCAAGTGATCCTCCTGCCTCAGCCTCCTGAGTAGGTGGAACTACAGTTGTGTGCCACCATGCCTGGCAAATTTTTTAATTTTTTTGTAGATATGAGGTCTTGCTATGTTGCCCAGCCTGGTCTCGAACTCCTGGGCTCAAGTGATCCTCCTACCTCAGTCTCCCAAAGCACTGGAATTACGGGCAGGAGCCACTATACCTGGCCTTAGTGGACACTTTGTAAGGTCACCTCCTCAAGTGTCAGAGAGATTCACCCTGACTGTGATGTCTAATGTGGGCACCTGCACCCCAACATCCCATCCAGATCACCCTGTTTTATTTCATTTCTGATCCTGCCTCGTATTTCACCGCTATCTGACTGTCTTGACACCAGTAGGGTTCTAGGTTCTAGGCCAGAACTGCAGTAAAGGCTATCAGGTAGCAAATAGGTTCCAACAGTGAGCCTGGGCCACCTGGGGAAGTCACAGCCCTCAGGGCCAGGCAGGACCAGAGCACAGGTATGACAGAGGTTCTGGAAAGCCAGGCACATTCAGAGCCATCTGTGTCACAACCAGGGCAGCCCAGGGAGCCTCTACCCCAGACCTCAGGGCCGAGACCTGGCACCAACTAGGAAAGAACAGATGTGGAAGCCTGCCACAACTATGGGCCACACAGGACCATGATCAAGGTCTGAAGGGCTGCACCCTGGCTCCAGGAGCATCCTGTGTGAATAGCTAAGATCAGCATGGACCCTTGGGGAGGCCCTGGCTGGTGGAGACAGCTGGGAGTCCCAGGCAGCAGAGGGAACAGTAGAGCGTGTGTATGGGGACAAGACTCCAGGCAGTGAGGTGAACAGGGCCACAGAGGCCCGCACTGCCCAGGAAATGCCTTACCCGAGACTGGACTATGCGGGAAATGTGGCAGCTTTGTTCCCTGGCACACTCTGTCTTGCATATTCAGGAGGCCAGGTTGGACAATGACATCAATCCCAAGGAGTGTCCTTGCCTAGAGAGAGCAAATCAACCCATGCAAGTCTTGGGACACCTGTGACGCATGCCCCAGGGACAGATGGTGGCGCAGTGGTGTCTTATCGAGTTGTCTCACCTGGAGGGTTCAGCACTGGGCCTGGCAGCAGATACACCGAGCACCGTTTGCTGAGTACGTTGGTTCCTTTCTTTCTGCCCATGCTCTGTACAGAGGTCCACGCAGAAGAGCCACTGGCTGCAAGCTCCTTCCACAGCCGCGCAGTCATCCTGGTTGTAACTGCCTGGGGCTACCCAAAGGGAATGAGACCCAGCAGTGATTTTCTGTTGTCCTGTCCGTGGTCTTGGACTCCCACCGCGGCTCGTCACTCTCCAGGCAGACTAAGAAGGCACCTTAGAGTCCTAAAACCCTTTGGGGAAATGGAATCTCAGGGCCCTTCCCTGTAGCCCCTCCGTCCACCTACACCTGCCCTGGGCCAGGGCACTCAGTCAGCTCATGCCCAGCAGGGAGCCTCCCCTGTCTGGGTGCAAATTCCCTTTCTTTCAGCAAAAGGGAACTGAGAAGAGAGATTCCTTCAGAGGCCTAGCAGCTGTAGGCAGACACAAAGGGGCTGCTTTAAATGTGGTTTATTTCCCAAGCAGCTGTGATGGTGAAGGGAGCACACAAACTTCCTGTGTTCAGCACCAGGTAGGAGCAAAGGGAAGATGAGGTCCCCCAAGGAGGAAATGTCACTGCTTTTCAAAGAGGTTTTCACACATCCAGCTCCATGAAAGACATCCTTCTCCCTTCTCTTTTCCAGACCACATTTTTGGAAAAAAAAAAATCTACTTTGTGTATGTGTGGGGTGTGGGGTGTGAGAGAGATATTCCTTTTTTGTGTCTAAATCTCACAGTCCACATATGACTTTCCCCACTTGAGAATTCTCTCTCATCCGTGGAACTTCCTGCATTCTATAAAAATATAAATAAATAAATTTTAAAAAAGTATAAAGCCAGTGCCACGAGACCCTTGGGTTGGGCAACGCCTGTGAAGTTTGAACCGGTTAACGCACAAATACAAGGGAGCGATTATTACAAGGCCATCCCGCTTAGCATCGGGGAATCATTTGGGGAGAGAGATTCAATTTCATAAAAAATGATTTTCAAGAGCTGTTTTGTGAGTCGTAGAATGTTGGGTATTTTTTTTTTCCCTTTCACCAAAATGAATAAAAACTTTATGTTCAGTGCGGTACTTAGGTATTGGTTTTGTTAATTTCTTAAAACAAATTGGCTCCCCAGTAAATCCCAAACTTGGACAGCCACATTAAGCTAGCAGTAGGGAGGCAATCTGAACATGATTATCCTGCAAGAGAATTCCCAGAATTTCATCCAAACTGTGATTTGTTCTGTTATAAAAGGCCTATAAAACCCAGTCTGGAAATTCCTGCAGGAAACTCAAGTGTTTAAATATCTGCGATTACTCTCTCATGATTAAAGAAAGATATGAAGGACGGGGCATTAGCACACAACAGAAAGTGCGAGGTGTGGAGCAGGCGATAAATCACCCAGGACTGTGACACTGGCGGACCTTGAGGCACGTCCACAAATCAGCTCGTGGCTGGAGACTCTTAACCGGCTGGCAGGGGTGAGGGCTGGGGAGGGACACGACACGCCCTGCTCCAGGCTGCTGGGGACGAAGGGAGGCCCTGGTGGCCCAGGTCCCTACCACGATAGAGCTCAATATCTGCCATGGTCACTGTGCTTTCTGCAGAAGCAGGGTTTGAAGACTGTCATGCATAAACACGTGCCTGCCTCGCCAGTGCGTCGTTCACTCACTCACACCACGTGTCTCAGCTCAGCCAGAGTCCTCGGACTCTGTGTGTGGTGCCGTATCAGGCCCCATGCACAACGCTCCTGAGAGGCCTTGGGTGCTGTCTTTTCTCTAAAGCTCCACCTTCTAAGTGGTGAACTTTAAAACTGTTCCCTTTGATAACATGGATGAGTAACACCTCTGAGCTGACCCTGTCATCCCACTGCTACAGGTCAGGGAGCTGAGGCCCCGCCTGGCAAGGAGACCAGCTCATATTTACCAAGTGAGCTCCCAGCAGCCTTGGGAGGAACGCCCATCCTTCTTATTGCTTGCCTTCGTTGCATTTAGGAAAGCACCCATCTTCTTGAGAGTCCCGGCTGAACCAATGGGATTGTCTTTTTAGCTGGAACTTTCCTCCTGCCTCACATGCTCCCTGCCCTGCTGTCTTGAGACTCTCTCGTTAAAAGGCACCTTAGGGAATGAACCCAAATAACTGTCTGTCGTACCCCCGAGAGTCTGGGCTTGTGGTGGGGTGGCATATCTGCCTGTAGCAGCATCACCTCTGTGGTTTCACAAGGCTCATGGGCAGCGCCTTCCTCCATGACCCTAGTTTATGGGAACAGCTCCAGACCCTATTCCTAAAGCGCCACCTCTTTCTTCCCTCTGCCATCATGTCCTGCAATTACCATCTCCAATTTACTCTTCTGATACCTTTAGAACGAGTTCCCTCTATTAAGCCAGTGCTTGGGCTGATGACATGGGTGACACAAAGCTCTTCGGGGTAGGAGCTGTCCGTTCCCTGCCCCTCTCCTCCTGGGCACACCATGAGCACCTATAGAATGTATGTCGGAGTGAATGAGTCAGTGGCCTTAAAGGTCATGCTGTTGATTTTCCACTTCACCTTGGAGACCGTATGTTGAATACGTTGGTTAATTCAATCCCCTTTCTCCTCCCTGGCCTTCTGAGAAGTCGAGCAGGGCTGCATTTGAGGGCTGTTTTCCGTTGGAGTAGCAGCCTGTTTGCCTGGAAGGCAAGGAAGGGCTCCAGCTACCTGGCTGACCTCAGAGGGACCAGGGTGGTACTGGCAGCTGGCATCTGATACAGTTGGCTGGAGTCGGCATTTTTGGACATGTTCCCTCTCATTCCGCCAGCTCCTTTGCTTCCTCCCTCTCTCTCCGCCTCTCTCTCCCCATCATCCAGCCTCCTGGAAGTTGAAACAATATTTTGAGGGGTCAAAGTGGAGGATAATGGGAGACCATGGAAACACACACAGCTCAGGATAGCGTAAGCCCCAGAATGCCTGCGTAGGTCACAGATGACAAATGGCAGAGCCCTGTAGGTGTGCAATCTATTTATTGATTTCAAACCCTCCCTCCTCTTGTTCTGTAGGCCTCCAGGGAGAGAAAGTCACAGATTCTTAGGGCTGAAATTGTGCAGGAAGGACATAGCTTTCCTATTGGCCAGACATCTAAGGCTGCTGGGCCAAAATATGGAGCCCATTACGGGGAAATCTGGTTCGTGTTTCCGATGGAGGCACAGAGCCCCGCTTGGACTGAAGGCCTGGGTCTCTGTGTTGCTGGCACAGGCTGACAGCAGCAGGAGTCCCTTCTTCCTGGCCACCTGGTATACCAGGGTAAGGGCCCTGGAACCATGCAAATAAAGGGAATAATCATATTTAGCAAGGATTGCAAATTTGCTCTATGCTGGGAACATTTTTTCAACCCATTTGCATTTACTGATGTATTTAATCCCCACAGTTCCCACGAAGAATGGAGTTCGTGTTTTTATTCCCAGCTGTGTGGCCTGTAACAGGTCGCTGAGCCCTGCTGAACCTCAGTCTTCATATGTGTAAAATAGAATGATTTCACATCCCCCTCATCCAGCCTAAGTGAAGAAAAAACAACAACAACAACAACAAAAATAAAACCTCTTCATAAGTACGAAACTTCTCAAGCCATTCATCCTTTCTAGAAATGTGCCCTCTAAAGATATGGAAAAATTAGGCCCGGCATCACAAAAGGAAGAAAATGAGCATTTGAGGCTTGAAATTACAGGGAGACAACTTTTTTCTGTAAAGGGCCGATAAGAACGCTTTGTGAGTCATATTGTGTCTGTTGGGAAAACTCAACTCTACAGACTGAAAACAGCCACAGATAAACCGATACATAAGGGTGTGTGGTTCTGTCCACATAATACTTTATTTACAGAAACAGGCCAGGGAAGAGGCAGACTGAATTTGGCCAACAGGCCATTGCTTGTTGACCCTTTCTTAAACCAACAAGGCACGTTTCCCATCCTGTTCACAGCACATCCACCATAAAAATGAGTTATGACGAGGTGGTTCAGAGACATAGAAATCAAATACTGTCATCTTCCCTCTGCCGGCTTTTCATTTTAGGGATGTATAAACAAAATGAGGTGACGCTAATCAGCCTGTTTGAACTACCAACAACTGGAGATGTCTAATTCACATAAGTGGATGAGCCTGGGGTTTTAATCTTAAACATAGAGAGTTCATGAATGTAAGTCCCTGGCATGGTTTACTGAATTATAATTGACAAAAGGAACAGTAAAAATAGATTAATGCTAACCTGAGTGATCAATTTCCCCCTGAAGTACCATGCGGGATTACTCTGCACATTTACTTCATTTCTAAGGCTTTCTTCTGACACTCTCAAATCCTCTACCGTAGGCGTTGGAATTCCTTGTACTACACTGGGGTGACGGTACCATGTTTCAAAGTTATTCAGAACCTGATTGGCCGTGTTCCTGCAATACATTTTCCTAACCTCAAGATAAAGATCCATGCATCTCTTTACCCTTTAAACAAAAAAGCTATTGTAATAGCATGTAGTCTGAGGCATGGTCTGAATACCAAAACCTGTACACGCACTGCTAAACTGTTTAAGTATGGAAGAAGTAGTGTCTAATAGCATCAGGAAATTGAAATTTAAAAATTTTTCTCACTCACTTATTTGATGAGAACTGGGTATGCTGACAGGTGAAGCAGAAAGCCATTTTTCAAGTTAAATGCCAAGTGGTTATATAGCATAATATTCAGTCAAAATTAACCACCTCACTGCTGCACTGACACCCAGCATATTTAATGCCAACTGTTCTTGCAAAGAAAACGGCAGACCTCTGGGAGTGCCTGCAGAAGGGGAAAGAAACTGTTACTAATACTTCAATTATTTAGGGGGTGCCCCAACTCTCTGAGTGGGAAAAATGGACCCACCAGCAGCGACACTGACTCTCACGGACGCCACAGAGGAAAATCGCTCAGTGTCTTCCAGGGCCCTCTGGGTCTGCTAAGCCAAACCCCAGAAATTTCTGAATTTACATGGGCCTCAGGCAGTCTCCCTACAGGCAAACACTTTTGGAAAAAGCAGGTGGATTCCTGCCTGCTGGCACAGGTGCTGGGGAGGCTGTTTTTCTAAGTTAGTTTCCTAGTGACTGCCAAGCAAGGTTCCCCAGCTTCCAGGGAGCAAATGATGCCTGTGCCAGAGGACAGCAGATCCAGGGGCCCAGAGTAGCAGGCAGAAGGCGGGCATCACTTGGTAGGATTCAGATTCCGAAGACTGGCTTGAGAACTCCCATCTAGGAAGTACGTGGAAGGGCAAAGACAGCCTTTGTTGGAAATTCTAGCAACCCTTTTCCTGGACTGATTTTATTTGTGAAGATGCACTAATATTTCAGCTAACAGCCCAGGGAGTGTATAACTCGAAAATTCCAACCACAAACAAAAACGCGCTGTGGAGTCTACTCCCAGCTTTAAATCCCAGGCAACCAAGTAACCAGAGGGCCACTGCTTTTCCTCCTGCAAAGGTAGGGAAATTCATCTGTAGAGTGCAATGCCCCATGGTGACCCCTGGGTGCCCCAGGACCTGCCAAGAGCAAGGGGAAAACCAGGCTAGATCCAGATCCCTCCCCTCCCCTCCGCTTGCCTCTCCTCTCCTCTCCGTAGGAAGAATTTGATAAATTCTTCCTACCAGAAATATAATCTTGAATCATTTCATTTCTTCAGCTTTTCATTTCCCCATGTGCTGTTTTATGGGCTGCTCAGAGCCACTCTGAGAGACCAGGAAGGTGGAGGTTATTGGGGTCCCCTGGTACCAAGTGCACAAGCAGATCCACTGAGGAAGGTGAGGAAGGGCTATGGGTTGCTGACATCATGGCATCTACTGCGGGATGAGCCAAGCCCAGTATCCCGGTCTCTTAGCTTCTAAACTGATGTGCCATCTTTTGAAAATAACCAACATTTTATCTTTTTTTTTTTTTTTTTGAGACACAGTTTCACTCTGCCACCTAGGCTGGAGTGCAGTGGCACTATCTTGGCTCACTGTAACCTCTGCCTCCTGGGTGCAAGTGATTCTCCTGCCTCAGCCTCCAGAGTAGCTGGGATTATAGGCGCCTGCCACCACACCTGGCTTTTATAAAAATTTTATA
>NW_012105142.1:2965424-2967330 GCF_000951045.1 Mandrillus leucophaeus
ACTAATTTTTATATTTTTAGTACAGACACGGTTTTGCCATGTTGGCCAGGCTGGTCTCTAACTCCTGACCTCAAGTGATCTATCCACCTCAGCCTCCCAAAGTGCTGGGATTACAGGCATGAGCCACCGTGCCCAGTCTAAAATAATCTTTAAAAAATAAAAACAACTAAGAAAATTGTTTGTGTGAGTTTTTGAGAACCTGGAGAATACTGAAAAATTAAAGTAAAATTAAAAACAAATAGTATCTCTAATCCCAACATCTACTAACAGGTATTAACTCGTAGGTTTATTTCTCTCCATCCTTTTTTCTGTCTGTGAGAGAAAAAGAGAGATTGGGGAAGGGACATTCCTTTTCACTGAATTTAAAATTATGTGCATTGTATATGTCATTAAAGTTACGTGCAGACAGCTTTAAAATCTATCATGTATCCTAATAGATAGAGCCAACCTATAGTATTGGTCATTTAGGTTGTTTTTAACTTTATTATTTTTGTTCCTGTTTCTCTTGTAGCTTGGAGCATCTCTGTGCATAATTTGGTATCAGCCATTCTGACCATTTTTTTGTAGGCAGATTTCTGGATGGTAAATTACCAAGTCAAGGGGAAGGGGCAGTGGTCATTTTAAGACCCTCAATTGTCTCTCCAGGTCAAATCTCAGCTCTCCTCCAAGAAACTCGGGCCAATTTCACTGGCCTCGTTCAGAATGATTCACACCTGGCACAGGACCCTTTTGAGCAAGACAGTGGTTCTCAACCTCAATCTGGACACTTCTGATATTTGGGGCCAGAGAACTATTTGGTGTGGGAGTTGTCCTGGCCATTGCTGGGTGCTTAGCTGTATTTCTAGACTACCCACTAAATGCTGGTAGCACCCTCTCAACACCTAAAATGGTTCCAGAGATTGCCAGATGTCTCTAGAAGGAAAACCTCCCCTGGGTGAGAACCACCAGGCTAGACCCTGGTCTGGGTAACACTGGCAGATGGATGGGTTAGTAACCTAGTGATGGAAGGCAAGTCCCATTCCAAGAAAAAAGTCAGAGAATTCTTCCCAAATGAAGCCTTGCTGTTACACATAGAGCTACACGTTCATCAAAAAACCATCCCTCTATATAATTAGTGCTTCTTTGTTTCCATGGCATTGTACATGTACATCTACACTGCTTTATAATTCCTTATGTATCACTGATAATTTATTACTTATTTTTTGCTCTTCTGTTAGTCCTGTGAATCTCTCGGGGCAGTGTTTCTTATCCATTTCCTTGAGTTTGACACCTAACATAGAGTGGATTAAACTGAATGAATGAACGAATAAATCTGAGCTGAGTAAGAGCTTCTATTATACATACATGTGTGCACACATATACACACAAAGGCATACACATGCACACGTGTGTGCACATTTATGCACCAACAGAAGCCTTGGAGGAAAGGAAGGGCTACCAACTACAAAGGCATCTGTTGCTTTTGACTAGACGGTGATAGCTAAGGGTAAAATTTCTCTGTGTAAGCACTACAAATTTCCCAAATCTGCATAGAATAACATTTGGGGAGTCAGGAGTAATGTATTTTCCAGTGAGGTAGGGCCCCTACTTTTAAATAAGGGTACTTAGGGTTGTCAAAGGAGAAGAGAACTTTCTCTATTGCTTTAAGAGACAATTTACTGCATCATTAACAGATGTCGTTTAATGGAAAGTCCTGTTATTTTTGGAGGAAGAAATGCATATTCCACACTAAATATAATAACAACATAAACCTTTAATAAATAATTGTAACAGTTTATAAATATTTAAGTAGTAAATCTGAAAGTCCTAAGGGACAGGAGGAGGCTGGGAGGGAAGTTCTGACTTGTAAAGCACTAAAAATAGGTCCCGACACATATATTGTTAATCAATCTATCTTTCTTTCTTT
>NW_012105142.1:2968345-2982524 GCF_000951045.1 Mandrillus leucophaeus
AGAGTCAGGATTTTGTGTTACTTGCAGCCAGAAGCATCCTAATTGATCTAGGCACATACACAAGGGCCCAGTTAAGGGCTTGTATGTATAAGAAGGGTTTCAGAAACGACGAATGATTGGGCAGTGTTCTTCATAGGGTCAAACTCCTGGCCCGGGACAGCTCCTTCCTGATTGACTTTTCAGCACCCATTTTAAACGTTTACTGAAAATCCTTTCTTTTCCCCTGCAGAGTTTCCTCTCCTTCTTTTGTATTAAATGTATACCGGGAATTGACCAGTTCCCAGCACCTGGTGGTAGGTGTTGATTGGCAAGACACGAAGAGAAGCCCATCCCCCTAGCTTTAGCCACAGTGATTGGTTCAAGAATGACTTTGGGTTCCATGTCAGGCCAATGAGATATGAAAAGAGGTTTTTCCTAGAGCTTCTGTAAAAGGATCTTTCTCACTCTTCTAAAACAGAAGCCCTCTCTCTCTCAATCTCAATCTTCCTGGGGAAGAAAACGTACTCCAGCTGATTTCCTGGCTGCCATCTTTCTCTCAAAGAGAGGAGGCGGCCATTGAATGAAGCTGACACCCTAGCAGCCAGAACAGAGAGGCAGTAAGAAAAGGACTGCAGTGACCCTAAAGTCCTCTCTACAAGTGAGTTTCCCACTACATGAGCCAATGCATCCCCTTTGTTGTTCTTACCAGTTAGAGCTACTGTCACTTGGAAACAAAGGCATTGTTGCAGATACACATACACACACTCGATCCACCTGGCATTCTAACAGAAAGCCCAGGATGGTGTTTGGGGTTTGTGCTCGGAGACTTTGGCCGGAGGTTTCTACTCATCACCAGGTGAGTGGAATAGTGACCATGACCACTGTGAGACACTCCTGAAGGCCTTTAGCAGACAGTGCACAGCAGGGAAGGAGGACACTGGGAATGTACACTAGAGATTTGGGCACAAAACCCAGCACATAGGGAAGAAGGAGAAAGAACCCAAGAGAGGGGGTCTAGGGAAGTCTTTCCTAATTTGAAGAGTCCTTGCTCAATCCAGTGACCTGCAGACGGCCCCTGTGAGCATGGCTGTCTAGACTCCTAAGTGGCAGCACACAGGCGGGAGAAACAAGCAGATGCCTCCAAAGAGTGGCTCTAGGCCCTCTGATGGTAGAACTCATATGTACCAGCATCTCCACTAAGACTGATGTCAGCAGCCTTGGTCTTTTAATTATTAAGTATTTACTATAACAGCTGCTTACTCTCCTTGTTTCTCATTTTATGAGAATGAAAGGAAAGCTCCCCCAGGAGTGCCCAGCAACCCCTTGCCGTCTTTCACAAGGCAGAGGGTCCATCTCCCTTCCTCATCTAAGCCTCTCACTCCTCTTTCTGTGCTCCACCATGTAAAGCATTAGCCCCCGTTATGATTTATTATTACTGATGTTAAACATCGCACATGACAGTGTATGAAATTACCTCTATGAGAACCTGTCTTATTGGTTGGTCCTCTGGAAGAGGCAGAAAGAGTTTACTTTTACTTTATTATTGTATTTACTTGAATTATTCTATTTCTAGTGTTATGTTTAGTATTTTGTAGTGTTCTTTTTTTCTGAAGAATGGCTACTCACTGTCTGTGTGACTCTAGAGCCTGATTGCATCGGCATTCACAGACTGCTGTCTTCTGTCTGAAGACCCGGCCTCACCTGATTTTCCACTCCTTCTGCCTTCTTATGCTCGTGCAGAGACTCACCAGCCTCTAACCACACTTGGTACTGTTCTGTCCTTGCATTACTCAGACCATCCTCATTTCTATCCAGGCCCCTGAACCCCTGAATTCAACAAATCTTTCTGGCTTTGTGAAGTCCTCCATGCCCCATGAGGTCTCTACAATGACCCAGACCTTGAAGAGGAAGCTTCCTCTAAGATCTCCCTAAGCACCTGGCCTGTCGACACCCACTGCCATGTGTGATCACTTGCATCTGCATGTGGACCTGGCTTCTTTCCCCTTTGACACTCGCAATCCCAGGGGCAGAGGGTAGAGGGTCCAGGTCTCCTGCTTCATCCCATAATACTTACCATGAAATTCTGCGCAGAGGGAAGAGTTCCGAGAGAGAGAGAGACTGACTGGCACAGTCACCAGCCTGTGGTTCCTGGCTGTGGTGGGCCAGGAACACACAGTGATCATATCCGAATGTCCTCAGGGATTATAATGCACTCCCCCTGGCCTGGAGCAGATTCCAGGCCACGCTGCAGGCCCTGAAGGTGCCAACATGAACCGTGATAGGTGAGGACAGAGTAGACAGCCTACCAGCAGGTGAGTCTTCACAAATCAGAAAAATCATTATATATTGTCCCTGGAAGGGGCCTTTGGAATGATCTAATTTCAGTCCCTTGTTTTATAGGCAAGGAAATCAAGGCCCAGAAGAACATGATTTCCCCAAAGTCACACAGCTAATTAACGAAAGACTCTAGACCAGAATCCGGGTCTCCTGACCCCTGGCAAATTGTTCATTCTATTGCCTAAGCCTTCTTTGATTAATAACCGGTTTTAGTCTAGTTCTGCCCAATTAGGAGTTTTTGAAAATGGGTTCTTCAGGTTTTTCATAGGTATGACATGAAGACAGTGTTCTGTGGTCAGATAAATTGGAAAATGATGAACCAAAAATTAAATTGATTCATCGACTCAGAACATCCCAGAGCTTTTAGTATGTGAATCCAAGAAGGCAATATTGTATGTAGCATTTTCCAAATTTAATTGATCATGGAATGATTTCTCTTCCATCCCCCAACAAAATGTGTTGAGGCACTAGTGTACCAGGACACCTAACTAGAGAAATGGGAATCAATTATGTTTTTCAGTGACTAAGGGCTCATCATTTCACTTTCAAAGTGCAACATCCACATGGCTTTAGGCCTTTGCTCATCAGAATAGAAGCAGCCACCACCACTAGTTCTGTGAGCTTGTCTGCCTGGAGAACTGTAGGCTCTCTGTCCTTGAAAGAGTCTCAGAGTGGGATGAGGAAATTGGGGGAGCAGGGATGTTGTCATCTTAGTCATATTAGGCTGCTATTACAAAACACCATAAGTCAGGTGCCTTATAAACAACAGAAATGTATTATTCACAGTCCTGGAGGCTGGGAAGTCCAACATAAACGCACAGGCAGATTTGGTGTCTGCAGGGGCCTGCTTTCTGATTAAAAGATGGCGCCTCCTGGCCTCCTGGCTGTGTCCTCACATGGGGGAAGGGGCAAGACAGCTCTCTTGTGAGGGCACTCATCCCATTCATTAGGGCTGTACATTCATGACCTAATCACCCCCCAAAGGCGTCACCTCCTAAAACTACCACACTGGGGATTAGAATTTTAACATATGAATTTAGGGGACATGCAAGCATTTATACCATAGTAGCTGTCCTTCTGTCTCATGAAATTTTAAGTGAAAATTTAATTTTTAAAAGTTATCATTTAAATCTTAAAAAGTGCCTATTCCTAATTACCTCTAATGTGCAGCAGCCTCAGAGCTGTTGAATACATGGGAGTGCATTTCACCAGTTCAAATATGGGCCCTATCTGAGGTCCCTGATGGGTCCCTCTAGAGCCGTTGGAGATAGGATGACACCAAGGAGACCTCGATTCTGCAATGGACCCATCAGATCGACTCCCTGGTTGGCTGTGGCATGAGTTATCCTAAGAAAAGGCATTATATTTCTGCGTCTTACCACATATTTCCAATTGAGTTATCACAAGGGTATTACAAAAAAAAAATCACAGGAATTGGCAGTAACTCAGTAAATAAAATCACCACTTTAATTGTGCCAGTGTAACAGGTCGATCATTATCAAGAAAGGTTTTGATATATTTTTTAATTAAATGTTGACTCTGTTGATCAATTTCACTGATAGTCAAGTAATCTCCTCCTCTTTCCGCATCCTCCAAAACAGTTTGCTTCCCGAATAGGACCGTGACTAAGAGGCAGAAATCCAGGAACCTAATCTTAGCTCTGCAATTAGCTGCCGTCTGGCTTTAGGCAAGTGACTTCTCCTCTCTGTGCCTCAGTTTCTCACTCTGCAAGGATAGAGAAAGAATCAGTATTTTCTAAGGTCCCCTCCCACTTTGGAATTCTATGATGTGAATACATAATATACTATTACTGAACAATATTTTACAGCAACAGAAACTTGCATTTTTATCATTCATTCAAAGATGTCCAAGAGGCCTATGAATGTTAGTGCCCAGCATGGGGCAGCATGATTTTCTATAAAAAGCCCCTGGCATCTGGCCTCGTACCAGCAGTAATTGTGAGACACTCCCTAAGCTTGTTTCCTCGTTTACAAAACAGAACAGTGGTTCCTGTCCCTACTCTTGGATGTTGAAAATTTGAATCCCAGGGTCATAGTCAAAAGACATCCTTCTGCCTGTTCTCAGCATGGGAGGGAGGGCCGCCCAGTGGCCCAGTCTGCAGGAGCCAACAGCAGGCAGCTTCTGCCAAAGCCCAGCTCCACTGCTAACTGGTTAAGTGGCTCCAACAAGTTGCTTGGGCTAGTTTTATAGGTGGAAAGTTAAGGTACCAAGACATTAACAGTCATGTCTACCTTATAGGATTCAGAGAGAATAAATGATTTTCACACACAGAAACTGCCCACAGCAGGGCCCGGCATTTGATAAGCACACACTGCATCTTAACCATAGTTGTTAACTATCTTTATTCCACTTCACAATGGCTTGCATTAAAATGCCTATTTGGGCCAAGTGCAGTGGCTCACACCTGTCATCCTAGCGGGGCAGGAGGAGCACTTGAACCCAAAAGTTTGAGACCAGGCTGGGAAGCACAGTGAGACCCCCATCTCTTAAAAAAAAAAAAAAAAAAAAAAAGTTAAAAATTAGCTGAGCGTGGTGGTGTAGTCCCACCTATGCCTGTAGTCCCAGCTACTTGGGAGGCTGAGGTGGGAGGGTTGCTTGAGCCTGGGAGATCACCACTGTAGCGAGCCGTGATCGCACTGCACTCCAGCCTGGGTGACGGAGCAAGACCTTGTTTCAAAATACAAAAACGAAAACAGAAAACACTTATTTGAACCACGGAATTCACAAAAGAGTGACTTGACTCAAGTCTGGGGAGGTTTGTGGCCATTCCATTCTTGCCCACCCTGCCCCACGGTGGTCTCCCACTCTCTAAGCCAGCACTCCAGGCCTGCAGCCTCCCATCCCTGTGAGGCCTGGGAAAGGCCTGCCCAAATCAGCCCTGCCTGGCCCCTTCCCAGCGCGACTTTTGCTTCTCAAGGATATGATTATTAAGTGAATTTCTCAGTGAAAGTCAAACCATAAACGGGCATTTTCCCTCTGATGCTTACTTGTTATCTGGGAAGATGGACAGAGGAGGGTCAATGGATAGCAGCTGTCTGAGTTTAAAACTCTCCATTGTGTTGGTCAAAGAGGCTGGTATCAACAGTGAGGTGCTTTGCCCAGATGCCCCCTGCGGATGCCCTAACTCACAGCAGGCACATGGCTCACCTCTCTCTGGGATGGACTCATGGGGTACCAAGGCCCAGCCCCTCCGCCTCCTTTTGGAATCGCTCTGAAGGTTCCACCCAGCCCCAGAGTGCCCCGGGGACCAGCTGAGGCCTCACTCAAGAGGCACTGTGGTCAGCTTCTCCCTCTGCCCCTGTTGCCGTCCTCCATTCCTCACAGGAGTTCTCCCCCAAAACCTGCCTGCAACTCAACACTTGAGCCCGTCCCAGGGAACCCAGCCTGAGACAGAGGCCCTCTTTCTCTCTGCTAGTCAGAAGACAAATGGCTTCTCTTCCCTCATCAGGACCAGAAGGGAGGCCCCAGGGAATCTGCTGAGTGGGGAAGTGGGGTGAGGGACCCCAAGGTAGGAGGCTTGAGCCAAGGGCCCCAACCAGTGATCCTGACATGTGGGCTGAATAGTGCCCTATCTGCTGGAAGGAGGCCTTCACCCCCTAACACCTTCAGAGACCCATAACACAGAGGAGCAAGATCTCCTCTTCACCTCCCTGGGCCTTCTGGTCTTCAGCGAAATCCCTGGGGTGGGCGAGCCCCTGGAGATCCCTGTGTGCCTCCCCCGTCTCTCCTCCTACCATTTCCTGCCCCATTTTCTCTCAGGACTTTTTCTGCTCCCTCCTCCAGATTGCAGGAATGTAAAGAGAGCTTTGATCTTTCCCTGGGTCACTGGGGAGAAGGCTAAATTTAGATGTAACAGGGGATGAAATGGAAGGGGGGAGGGGAAATGAGGCAGGCCTAATGTTTGTGTGGTTGGACGCAGGGAGCGGAATTATTTCCCCGGCTGTCCAAGGCCTTCGTGGAGGTAGCCCCTGGTCACAGGCATCCATTTCGTTATTAGCTTTTTGGACACTACGAGGAGCTTTCTAGAAAACTGAAGAGTAAAGCAATCATAATTCTGGCGGAGGGAAAAGTGGAACATTCTCTAACTTCAGAGAAATGATCTTGGAGAAGCATTAAGGCAGCCTGGGCATGGCGGTGGCTTGCAGGTCACACAGGAGCTCCGCCAGCAGGCTCTGCAGCTCCTGGGAAGAGTCACCTGGAAGACGCTTTGCTCTCTTTTTCTTTTCAGACGCCATTCTCTTCTGCCTTCAAGAAGCAGGTTATTCCATGAAAGTGAGGGCATTGATTTAAAAAGAAGAAGAAGAAGAAATTTAAAAGGAAAGTAAAAGGGGCAGATCCTTCTAGATCGCGGTTTTTCAGCATTGGCGCTATTGACATCTGCGATGGGGTAATTTTTTGCAGGGAGCAGTCCTGTGCATGGAGCTTTGTTTAGCACCAGCATTTCTGGCCTCAACCCACTAGATGCCAGTAGCAACCCTTCCACCTGTGACAACCCAAAATGCCAAAAGTGTCCCCAAATGTTGCCAAGTGTCCCCAAAAAAACTTCCCCCCACCCCACCACCACCACAACGCACACCATTGAGAACTATTGTTCAAAATGCACCCTTTATGTGGGCGCTGGGTGGGAATGTGGGGACGTTCTTTTGTATTTACCTAATAGTTTATAATTGACAGAGCAGCTTTCCATACCTCTGCTTACGTTTTTCATGTTACTATTTGTGATGGGCTGATGTGTGCCCTCCACTCAAAATTCGTATGCGGATGTCTTAACCCCCAGTATCTCAGAATATCACTGTATTTGCATCTTTAAAGAGGTAATTCAGTTAAGATGAGGTCATTAGGGTGGGCTCTATTCTATAAGGATTTGTCGATGTCCTTATAAGAAGAGAAGATTAGGATACCAACAGGTACAGAGGGTGAAGGCAGAGCAAGAAGGCGGCCGTCTGCAAGCCCAGCTGAGAGGCCTCAGAAGAAACCAACTCTGCCCACATCTGACACCTGGATCTTGGACTTCAGGCCTCCAGAACTGTGAGAAAATAAATGTCGATTATTTAAACCAGTTAGTCCATAGTGCACTATTATGGCAGCTCAGCAGAGTAATTCACAATGTGTGGGTCTGGCCAGACTGAGCTCCCATTTCGGAGGGAACAGCCCTGTTCCCAGAGGCATGGAGCTCCTCGCTCACTGGGGACCCAGACAGAAAACCTGCACCTTCTGGGCACCTTTCTGACAGCCTGTGAATATTTGTCAGCATGTCTTTACTGGGGGCTAGACAAAGAGAGATTTTCTATTAAGAGAAATTACAGGCTTCTTCCTTGATGATCAGTATGAGGGAAGCAGCACCTGCTTTGAACATAGTGTTTTCCTTTATCCAGAATTAGCTCCTATTTTGCTGCTTTTTTTGTCAGAAACCTAGATACTATTAACCGGTCGCTCACACTTAACTGAAGACAGAGGAAATGTACATGGATGAAATTTAAGCATTTTGCTAAAAATATGCAATGGCTTCTTTTTCTGGCTTTTAGTGCAGCAAAACATGTTTCTCCCTTTTCCCGACTGTCCATTTTTTCTTCAGTTTTTGTTTCAATTTTCAGAGCTTCTTGGGACCTAATACGGATTTGTACATTTAGATAAAATAAATCCACTTACTATCTTCAGTAAATAGCACACTGTAGTGCATTATTTGGTTGATTATTTCAGTGACTACATCATCAACTTCAGGTGACTGGCAACCAACTGGTTTTAGGATTAAGGACATGTAGTAGTATTCTGTGATATGTATGCATGCATTAAAAAATGTGAACAAAAATATATTGTCAATGATAAGGGCTTGTGAGAAATTCTGTTGTAAAGAGTTCCCTACTTTGGGAAGATGATCTAAAATTACTGGTTACCTTCCCCAGCTTCCCCTACAGGGCTAGCAGCATTAGGAAAAGGTGGCCTAGAAGTGGCCTATCTTCCTCTCCCTAATCTTGCTTTGTTTCTATAACCAAATGAAGTCAGTTACCATAGATGACATTTGCAAGCTCCTATAAACAGGTACACAACTCTTTTTCACTGGAAAAGTGCTGAGTTCAGAGGCACAGAAAGATGTCCACAGACCACAGTCTTTGTAAAAGAAATTCTCCACAAAAAACCTGACAGAATCAAAAACCACTAAAATCTCACCTAACTCAGATTTTCTGGCAACCTGATTTTTTTTGTATATGTGGTATATTTCAGGTTTTGTTGCTCGGACTTAAAAAAAATGCTAACGGTAATAGGCACATGAACTATCTTTAGGATTTATGGTATATGGGAAAAAAACAGAAAGTACCATAGATTTGTATAATTTTTTTCCTAGAAAAGATATATTGTGCTGGTACTAGCAGTAAGATGAAGAAAAATCATGAAATTCTTCATGGTATTATATGAAAATTGTCAAGCTGCTAGGATATCCTCATTGCCCATGAGCCAGCCTTAAACACACTAGTATATTTATACTCAAATTTTTCAGTTTTCTTGGACAGTAGCTTTAGCCTTGTGCAGTTGTAAAGTCCCACAAAAGAGTATTTACTTTATCTTGTCAGAAAATGTAGTCATAAAAGAATCATAAATGCCCTGTGTTTATCAGGTTGTCTGTGCATACTGGTTGTCATTGGAGACACAGCTTTCTATTTTTTTTCTCTCTCCCTCTAAAGAAAATGAAATGTCTCATTGCTCTCTTCAACAAAAATACCAAGAATCCTAAGTTATCAGAGCAAGCTCCTCTCCCCATTAGTACTATGTTAGTGATAAACAATGTTTTATGTCCCATAATTAAGATACAGGTAACGAGCAATTATGCAGATCGTGAATTAATTATATTTAAAACAGAGGCCATTACAATCAATATTCACCACATTTCAACTACATTCTGGAATTAATAAATCTAATTGAAAGTTTCTATTGGCAGAGATCTGTTTATACCACCTTGGTGAAGAATCGTAATTAACAGCTGTCTATGAAAAAGTACATTCTGTATATCTACACACACACACACACACACACACACACAATGGATGTGGGGACTTTGTGCTGTCACCTTTGCTTGGGTAGATTGGTTAAGATAAACCTTTGTTGGAGTGATTCCTTTCTCTTGCCAGTTGACCACCCTAGGGGATGATTCAGAAGGGCATTTTTTTTTTTGTTTAGTGAGTGTGCTAGAACTGAGTCCTGGTTCTAAGTCATAGAACAATTGTTTCAAAACTGGCTTGGAGTGCAGTCAGCGCTGGGTTGCTGGTTGACTGATGGACCCCCTGCCCAGCATCTGTGTTTTGGAGGACAGTCTTTCTCCCATTCTCCATCTGTGTTTTCAGATTGGGACTGGCAATCCTTATTCCACCATGGCAGACTCATGTCTCAGTCCTGACCAATGGGACATCACCACACTTTGAAGTCCCCAGCAATAGGTTCAGGGATGGGTCTATGACCCTATCAGAGCTCAGAGTCACAATGATAACTTTGCTGTGGCTTTTGAGGACAAAGTTCTCTTGTTTTCCAATGTACTCAAAACCAAGAAGATGGAGATCTGGAGCTCTTGGCAACCACCTTGCCACCAGACGGAGCAGAGCTGAGTGGGAGAGAGACCAGGTCCCGGCGATATCACATGTGTCTCTGAACCCAGCTGTGCCTGAGCCTCTAACTCTGGAGTTTCCATTTATATAACTTATGTAATCCAATAAGAATATTCTCTTTTTTATTTAAGCTTCTCTGTGAAGAGTCTTTGGTCACTTGCACAGTATCTGATAAAGCAATTCTCCCATTCGGCTGATGCATTACTTCAATATAGTTACTGTGCTAAGTCACCTTAAACAAATAAAAATCCTGGCTAGAATAAGGGACTTAGAGTAGCAGAGGATTGGTGATGGGGAAGGGAAGAAGATTCATCTCACTTTAAAGTGAAACATTTGTGGGTTAATATCTGCTTTTTATTAAGTTTTCAAAATACACTTCAGTTCATAGCAGGCACACGTCTAAAAATACTGGTGTTATATAAAACCTGGACTATGGTTTAAGAATCTTTCCCACCCATTCTTCACAATCTCCTGATGACAGAAGACACCAGAAGATGGCAAGAGACTTTAGTCTTTCTTAAAAGTGGTGTACCTCTTTCAAATTGATTTGTTGGGTGGGAAGATGTCTTCCAAAAATACTAACGATTATTCTCCATCAGTGGTCTAGGGAGCATCTCAACCAAACTGAATTCTTTTGCTAGACATATTTTGCTACAGAAATTTTCTATTTGTAAAACAATCCCATATCCATTACCTTGTTTGATCCTCACAGCAAGAGCTGCAACCCTCATCCATTTCCCATCTATCAGATCTCTGTGCAGATATCTATCTGCTGCATCCTACTAGGTGGTAGACATGGAGTTATGTGGGGACCCAAAAGACATGGATCCCCTCTTCCACTATTTGGAACACTGTGCTTCAAGAGATTGGGCTAAGACCACTAGATTTTGAATCCCAGCTCTTAATATCATTTAAGAAGAAAATGAAAAGATGTACCCCACTGGAATCCACCCAGCAAATGCACCCATCTCCCCCTTCTCTGATATCCAACAATATTTACACTCTAAACAGAAGTCATTTTACCTTGACACTGATACAGCTTGATCTTCAGGGCCCTTTGCCTGCATGGGTGCCTTCCTAAGCCCTAAACCTTAGGAATGTGGTCCTGTGCTTTGGAAGATCCCAAAGGTTTTAGCTACAGTTGGTTGAGAACACTGTCTCTTCCCAGTCAAACTTCCTCTCCACCGTAAGTCTTCTAGTGTCGGTTGGAGTTGGAGAGGCCATGGACAGTTTTGGGATCTGGGTAAAGACAGGTTGAATGTGGGCACATTCATTTTGAGGCTGGAGGGATGCATTAATGTATTTATAGCCAATTCTGTGCGTAGTTGTATGCTTGCCATATTGATGGCTTGCAGAAATGATTTGAGGAATATTCCTCTTGCCTCTATATCAATCTACCCCCAAGCAAACCATGAAACCACAAGGCCAGAGTCTCTATAGACATATGCATGTGTCCAATGGCACCTTAAAAGGGTTGTAGAGAATTAAAATGGTTTGCAGTGTATAAAACTAGAAGCTAGTCTACAGAAATTCTTGCAGTCATTAGACATGTAAAATTATTAATGTAGAATAGGTTATTATTGATGCGTAGTCAAAATGGAAATCATCTCCCATAAGGAATATATTTAACATAAAACATACAATTATAAACATACCATACTTCCTTTTCCTTTTTGATGAGGAATAAGAGAAACAGAATGTATGAGAATTCATATGTTTGTAAGGCACAAATCTGTAGCAGTACGTCACTCAGCAAATTCATCTGAGTGTGAATTTGCATGTTTTATGCATGCTAGAGGAAGGATCTTTTCAGTCCCACTATAGAAAATGACATTATAAAATTGTTGATCAAAGAGAATGCAGGCCGAAGAAACAGTAGGAAAAAATGTACCATCGAGATGTGTCAGAATGTTAATTAATTTTAAAAATTGATTAATAAAATATGCTTTTTTTCCTGAGATATTTGTGATACTTGTCAGCTGTTTCAAATGTATATTTTTGGCGATTTCTTTTCTCATCCTAAGTAAATATTTACTTCCAATTCTAATTTTGTATACGTAATATATTCTTAAAGACAGCCTCCAAAGTTGTATAAGCTTGTATACAATCTGGAACCATCTCCAACCGGAACCTCACTCCCTATGCTGAACTCTAGTGTAAGGCTCCAGGGATGCATCTAATGCTACAGAGATAGAGACAAAAGAAAGACAATGGCCCTTGCATAGGGTAAAATTTAATATATTTGAAATGATCTATAGCAAAAAAAAAAAAAAAAGTCACAGAAAGATAAGGTCAAGAAGTAGCAAGTAGGCAAGTGTGCTAAAGGGTAGCAGAAGAGTTAAGAGAATTATCCATGTGTTCATGGCTATCTATGTCTATATAACAGGTTTTAATACCTAAGTTGTAATTGGAAGATCAGTATCAGTGGTGGACAGTCTAAATACAGTGGATAGCCTATCCTTCCTCTACCCCTTTTCTGGAAGCACCTCTTCCCCTTACTTCCTATGATTATATTGAGAACAGATTGCCTAATTGCGGTAGAATGGTCCAGGAGTAGAAACTTGACCCAATTTGGACGAATTAGCTTTTCTCCTGGAAACCTGGAATCAGGACTAAGAGATTCCTGACTCATTCTGTTTAGTTTCTTGTGCAAAGGCATGGAAGTTCGGGAGTTATGGGAGGCCATTTTCTTTACTTTGGATTGGGGAGCAAAGCAAGCCAACAAGCTGCTCAGAAGAGAGAAGGAAACAGATGAGAAAAAAAGAGGAAATGCTCTTGGGAACATCTTGTCCCTGGTTCCCGTTCCCATCATTTTTTAGCTATAATTCACATGTTATAAAATGTGCCTTTTAAAACTCTACAATGCGGTGATTTTTAGTATATTCACAGAGTTTTGCAACAATCATGACTAATTTCAGAACATTTCCATCACCCCAAAAAGAAAATTCAGACTAATTAGCAGTCAATCCCCATTCTCCTCTCCCCTCAACCCCTGGCAACTACTAATCTACTTTTTGTCTCTATGAATTTGCCTACTCTGGACATTTTGTGTAAATAGGGTAATACAATGTATGGACCTAGCTTGTTCTTTTGCAACTGGCTTTTTTTTTTTTTTTCACTTAACATGCTTGTTTTCACGGTCCATCCATGTCATAACGTGTGTCAGTCCTTCATTTCTTGTGTGGATATAACATGCCTTCTTATCTATTCACTTCATCCAGCTTTGAAGCCTGGGAATATCTTTTTTTCTTTGTTTCCTAGAGAAAACTGTGCATCCTTCACATCCTGATATAAGTACTCCCTTCTGCTGAGGTCCACAGCAATTCACTTTGGTTTCTCCATTCATCCTAAGTAATTAAGGAGGAACTGCCTGATAAGATTCCTGAAGGAGGTGAAGTCTTGAGCAGAGCCAGGAAATAGAGAGCAAGGATTTAATAGTTGGAAAGGAAAAAGTAGAGGCAGGGGGGAAGGCCATTTAAGACTGTAAAGACAGAACTAGCAAAGATGTGAGCGGTGTCCTCAAGCCCTGGAGGAGAGTGGCTCACCCAACACATGGGAAGTTGAGAACTGGGGTGACATGCATGGAGAGATAGGATGGTGTCGGGATAAAGAACTACTAGGCATTCTGAGGTCCAAAAGTCAACTTCTCTCTATCGCTGTCAGTCTAGAGGGGGCATTTTCGTGGCACTACAAAATATGTTAGAATTGGAAATCACTGCCTTTTGAGTTCTCCTCCCCATTGGTAAGCTAAACCATAAAACCTTGACCTAAAACAAGCTAGTTGTTTCCCAAGTCCCCAGTGGTGGGAAAGCCAGGAACAAGAGTATGTGCCATACCTAGGACCAGTTAGCCTATGCAGACCCACTGCCCTTTGAAGCAGGAGCAGAAGGGGCACCCTTACAAATCATCCACAACAGCTGGGACATAAAAATCTATATGTGGGGTGGAGCCCTCTCTGCTAATTGATAGCTGAGTGGCCTTTGATATTTGATTTGTTTCTCTGAACAATGTCCTATCTATATCTGTGTTTATCCTATTTTTGCTTGTTTGTTTAGGCTAAAACATCTCTCACTGGGTGGTGGTGGTGATCAAATGAGATATTGAGCTGTCTGTGAAAGGATGTTGTAGAACCTTCTACAGCTTTATTCCAATGTATAATTCCATTTGTCTATTGACCACAGATATTTACAGAAGGATCTTTATGAGGAAGACATAGGGTTGGAATTCACTGACAGAAAAAAAAAAAA
>NW_012105142.1:2982774-2985952 GCF_000951045.1 Mandrillus leucophaeus
CGTGCCACCATGCCCAACTAATTTTTGTATTTTTAGTAGAGACAAGGTCACCATGTTGGCCAGGCTGGTCTCGAACTCCTAACCTCAGGTGATCCACCTGCCTCGGCCTCCCAAAGTGCTGGGATTACAGGTGTGAGCCACTATACCAGGCCTTTTTTAAAAAATAAAATTAATTTTAAAAAATCAACATTTCATTTATTGACCAAATGGCAAATTGCTCCTGAAGATCTTTCCATACAATGGCTACATTCTAAAAGAAAACAAAAAATTACAGAAAATACATAATAGGCCTTCATTGTCCCATCTATCCAACTTTAACAGCCAAGGGGTGCCCCACGGCACCCTTGTAGATTCACATGCATATTGGTCTCTCTGTCCAGGCTCGGTTGGTGTGTGCTCTCTTGGTCTCTAGAAGGCATCTTGCAAAGTAGACAGACCTGACGTTTTACCCTCAGCCCAGTCCTGTGCTTTCACTCTTGCCTTATGTTTAAATGAAAAAGTGCAGGCCAAGAATAGCCCAAAGTAATTGAGCGGATTTGCACCACGACATGCGGCACTGCCCACAGCTATACCTTACAATCACCCAATTCATATTTTAGGTTCTGACACCAGAGTTTGCAGTATTTTACAATTTTCTGTTCCATGTCAGCAGCTCACTGTACAGCTGAATATCAGTCCTATTTAAATCTGCAGGAAAATAGCTGCAGGTGACATAACCTTTCGTGTCGTACCACTGTGTACATACACAAATAATTGGGGCTCTTGACCCTGTCTGGGCCCATACAACTGTAAGTACAAACTTGACATTTTGATACTGCTGCTAGCCTTTCTCGTTGTTATTTTCTGTTTCAATAATCCATTGCAGGTAGAAAAATGAAAGAAGGAAGCATGAATGATTAATGCTGTCAAGCTAAAATAATGTATTTAGAAAAATCTATAAATCTGTTATTTGTGGCATTTTAAAACTGAACACGACACTCCTCGGTGCCACACCGCCTGTTTCCCGGTAGATGAATGTGAGTGTTTTGCAGCATAGGGTGGCCAGAGGCCTTTGGCTTCTGGCCTGAACCAGACCATGGACATCTTGGGATAAGTGCAGTGGGAACCTTGGGTTCTTCCTGTTCTCAAGGTCAGGAGCAGAAACCCACAGGATTCCTCCACAGTGCACAGTGGTCTGTTTTGTGTTCCACACTAGGGTGAGGCTGGGCTTGGCCTGTCGCCGTTTCTGATTTGCCACTCTCAGGGGGCCGCTGTCCAGAGGGCCCAGGCAGCCAGCTGTCTCTTGCTCCAAGCCAATCTCTATTGGATTTAGTTCCAGCTCAGGCTGAAAGTTGATCAGGTTAAGCTCCTAGGAGGCTCCGCACCGCCCCAGGCAGTCTGCTGAATGCTGATCCTAGAGCATGGCTCTGCTGTCCACACTGGCCACACACTGGAGTCTCCTAGCCTCTGGGACAGACAACAATTCCAGTCCTCTCACCTGGAAGTCCCCGGTTCTCTGAGGCTAAAAAGTGCCTCTACATGTGGAACAAGCTTCCAAGCTCTGACCATTCCACTCTGGCCAGAGGAGCTCTGGTTAAGAGAGTATAGGGCCTACAGAAGACATTTTAGACCTGAAATCAACTTGCCAATGACACCTTGGCAGCCCCAACTGATATAATCCACATATCTGTTAGGTTTACTTGGACAGTGGGTCAAATTTTTGCAGATAGTAGAAATAGCAATTAATGTCAACAGTGGGATTATTTGCAAATTTCAAACTGTTTAGCATCTGGTTAAAATGGTCGCACATCACACCTTGTATGACCCTGGAGACAACACAGGCAGACAATTGGGAGTGCTGCTGTTCTGGAAGTGTGATGTGAGGAAGTGGGAGGGGCCAACGAGAGTAGGAATTCTCTGGAGAAAACTTGGGCTGCTGTGAGAGGAGAGGGGATCTCCTGGAACACAGATGTCCCAGCAGAGTTTGGGTCCTCCGGGAATGAGGACTACACTGAGAGACAGGCATCCCTGGGATCTGCTGGCTGGAGGCTCAAGCTCCTCATTTCACAGAGGCAATCTTGGCAGCCTTCACTGGCCAATACTGTTGCTGATTTCTATCCAATAAATGCAAGGCTCATCTTAAAGCAATCTAGCAAGGGGGACTGGGGGCACCCCAGGTGGTGGGGACGTTCACAGACATTTTGGAGAGCAGCAGGCATCCTGCAGTGACCACGCTGCAAAGAACACTGGCCACATACAATGCAGAGGAGGCCTCGGGAGATCCTGGAAGCCACTCTCTGAAGTCCATGGACAGCTGTCTGCTGCCCTGCTGGGAGGCAGGTGCCAGGGAGGAGCCTACACACTGAGAACAGGATCAACAGGCTCTGGCTGCTTTCTTCTGTCCAACAATAATGTGGCTCTCATTTGCCGCAAGTATCTCTGCCACGAAGGACTCCTTGCAAACACAGTCTCAGTGCCCAGCACTGTGACTGGCAGAGACTGGGGCTGGGGAAGGCAAGGCCCTTCCACTCCTTAACTGGGTTGGGCAGGCAGATTGCACCTGTAAGTCAGCCTTCTGCTTCCTCAGAGGCAGACCCAAGCCTGGTTCCACCCAAAATCCATTCAGGCAAAATTAATGGCAATGCCAGACCTCTCTCTGGGTCCATTGTATATATGCATCCGGCCAGCAGAGGAGAAATGGATTTTAATCCAGTTGTGTTTCTGTATTAGCAGGGCCTACAGATGCCCAATCTCTGTGAAGATGCTCGCTTCACTCAGGTGCTGGGCCTCAATAATTTAAAATTAACTCAACTCTCTCAGCATAAAAAGTAATGGCTCTGTCAGAACCCGAGTGCGGAATGCCTAATTTAGGATTTTACATGCTAATTCTGAATAAATGGAGGTGTCATGAGAAGGAAGGGTTCTCTTTTTAAGTGCATAAAGGCAGACCGTGAATTAGTGGAGACTATTAAAGTTACATCTTCAGTGCCTCAGGTTTCATGAATGCCAGACCCAGAGGGGTTTTTTGAAAGCCTGTCACCTAGGGTCTCCCAGGGCAGAGACTTGGGTCTCTATTGAAAAGACAGACAATGTTTTCTTCCTGGAAACCTCTGATTTTGGGACTCAGAGTCCCCTCTCTGATATGGGCTAGAAGCCCCAGGTAGCATATATTATTACAGCCCAAAGACCTCAGGCTGCT
>NW_012105142.1:2986002-3010652 GCF_000951045.1 Mandrillus leucophaeus
TCAACAGTGGGATTATTTGCAAATTTCAAACTGTTTAGCATCTGGTTAAAATGGTCGCACATCACACCTTGTATGACCCTGGAGACAACACAGGCAGACAATTGGGAGTGCTGCTGTTCTGGAAGTGTGATGTGAGGAAGTGGGAGGGGCCAACGAGAGTAGGAATTCTCTGGAGAAAACTTGGGCTGCTGTGAGAGGAGAGGGGATCTCCTGGAACACAGATGTCCCAGCAGAGTTTGGGTCCTCCGGGAATGAGGACTACACTGAGAGACAGGCATCCCTGGGATCTGCTGGCTGGAGGCTCAAGCTCCTCATTTCCCAGAGGCAATCTTGGCAGCCTTCACTGGCCAATACTGTTGCTGATTTCTATCCAATAAATGCAAGGCTCATCTTAAAGCAATCTAGCAAGGGGGACTGGGGGCACCCCAGGTGGTGGGGACGTTCACAGACATTTTGGAGAGCAGCAGGCATCCTGCAGTGACCACGCTGCAAAGAACACTGGCCACATACAATGCAGAGGAGGCCTCGGGAGATCCTGGAAGCCACTCTCTGAAGTCCATGGACAGCTGTCTGCTGCCCTGCTGGGAGGCAGGTGCCAGGGAGGAGCCTACACACTGAGAACAGGATCAACAGGCTCTGGCTGCTTTCTTCTGTCCAACAATAATGTGGCTCTCATTTGCCGCAAGTATCTCTGCCACGAAGGACTCCTTGCAAACACAGTCTCAGTGCCCAGCACTGTGACTGGCAGAGACTGGGGCTGGGGAAGGCAAGGCCCTTCCACTCCTTAACTGGGTTGGGCAGGCAGATTGCACCTGTAAGTCAGCCTTCTGCTTCCTCAGAGGCAGACCCAAGCCTGGTTCCACCCAAAATCCATTCAGGCAAAATTAATGGCAATGCCAGACCTCTCTCTGGGTCCATTGTATATATGCATCCGGCCAGCAGAGGAGAAATGGATTTTAATCCAGTTGTGTTTCTGTATTAGCAGGGCCTACAGATGCCCAATCTCTGTGAAGATGCTCGCTTCACTCAGGTGCTGGGCCTCAATAATTTAAAATTAACTCAACTCTCTCAGCATAAAAAGTAATGGCTCTGTCAGAACCCGAGTGCGGAATGCCTAATTTAGGATTTTACATGCTAATTCTGAATAAATGGAGGTGTCATGAGAAGGAAGGGTTCTCTTTTTAAGTGCATAAAGGCAGACCGTGAATTAGTGGAGACTATTAAAGTTACATCTTCAGTGCCTCAGGTTTCATGAATGCCAGACCCAGAGGGGTTTTTTGAAAGCCTGTCACCTAGGGTCTCCCAGGGCAGAGACTTGGGTCTCTATTGAAAAGACAGACAATGTTTTCTTCCTGGAAACCTCTGATTTTGGGACTCAGAGTCCCCTCTCTGATATGGGCTAGAAGCCCCAGGTAGCATATATTATTACAGCCCAAAGACCTCAGGCTGCTACAGAGACCTTGACTGGTCCCAAAGACCTCAGGCTATGGGTACTCATGACAGTGGAAGAACCTGGGTCTTCCTGCCCTGTTGGGCTTTCCCATTGAGGGTCTACTTCTCAAAGAAGAATGCAGGGGGAGACTTGGGGCCCCAGTAGAGTTACAGAGCCTGGTGTGAGACTTCTGTGAATATCCCAGGTGACCCAAGGTAACTTGATGGAGATCTCTTTGTGTGTCCACAACTCATAAAATGCTCCCGCCATGGGTCCCATTCCAGGTCTGTCCCTGGCCCAGCAAGTACCTGAAGAAGCTCAGGGCAGAGGAGTGACTTCCCGGCTCCTCAACTCGCCAGTGACATTTTGCCTGGACTGTCTGGGACAGAGAGACTTGTAAATAAAGTCTCACCTCTCGGCTGTTTGGCTCCTCTGTGGGAATCCAGGGGGCCCATAGCCTTGCCCCGTAGCTTGGCTTATCTGGGGCCCACATCCTTGCCCTGTAACTTGGCTCGTCTGGGCTCTGACAGCCCAGGTTCTTTCTCCTTCTGAATGAAGCCCCAGGGCACTAGGCAGAGATTGGGTGGTGACAGTGGCTAGCATGGGCCTGACACCTTGTGGTTCCCAGAAACACATGCCACCATGTGTGAAGCCTGTGTTCCAACCCAGCGTGGCCTACCCCACTTTCTTTTCACTGACATGGACAGCATGGTGTCCTGCTGCAGGGCTGAGGGCTGCACGTGCAGAGGGGTGCCTGTGAAGAGACCTTTCCATACCATCTGCCCCTCCTGCCAGTGCTGGGGCATCTTTCGGAAGCTTCTGAGAGAGACCCTGTGAGGCAGAAAGAACAGAGTGTGGAGTGTCCCCAGAGGCAACCTCTTTCCCTTCCCCCAGAGCATGGAACACTGAGTGGATCACACAGCCAGGTGGAGGTTCAGGGGGCTCCTCTCCATTCTGCTGTGGTTGGAAGGGTCTGTGTGAGATGAAGGTGGTGGAGCTGCCCTGTAACCCTCCACAGCTGACTTCTAGAGGTACCTGCAGAGAATTAAGGAAGTTATGGTAATTTTCACACGTTCACTTAAGGAGAAGAAGTGGGGGCCGGGCGCAGTGACTCGTGCCTATAATCCCTTATCCTAGCACTTTGGGAGGCCGAAGCAAGTGGATCACCTGAGGTCAGGAATTCTAGACCAGACTGCCCAACATAGTGAAAACCCATCTTTTCTAAGAATACAAAAAATTAACTGGGCATGGTGGCAGGTGCCTGTAATCCCAGCTATTCAGGACACTGAGGCAGGAGAATCACTTGAACTTGGGAGGTGGAGGTTGCCATGAGCTGAGATCGCACTACTGTACTCCAGCCTGAGTGACAAGAGCAAAACTCTGTCTCAAAAAAAAAAAAAAAAAAAATAATAATAATAAGAAGAAGAAGTGGGATCAGTGTTTGGGTTCTTTTCACTCCTAACTGGACACAGAGGTACTTGCTGGCTCTTTAACTTCTTCGATGTACACAGACAGCTTGTTCTGTACCTCTTTCTCCTAAAGTAGACAGCAATAAATAAGATTCATGACAAACAGCTTCCTCCCCAGCCAGGGTCTATCTCTGCCTCCCCCTTTCCTTTCACTCTCTGGGATCCCAGTTCTGGCATTTGTCATGGGCCACTCATTGTAGGGTTTCTGTGAGGATATGCCTGAGATGCAGGCAAGCCCCCGCATTGGGGCTTAGCCCAGTAGGGTTCTTGGCTTCACCCAGGAAAGAATTCAAGAGCTAGCAGGTGGTCTTAGCAACTTTCATTGAAGCTCCAGTGTACAGAAGCAGCAGAGATACTTCTCCATGTGACGCAGGGCTACCCAGCAGGCAGTGTGCCCACAGCGTCAACTCAGAGGCAGTTCTGCACTCATATTTATACCCACTTTTAATTGCGTGAAAATTAAGGGGCAATCTATGCAGAAATTTCTAGGAAAAGAATGGTAACTTCTGGGTCATTGGGTCATTGCCATGGAAAAGGGTGGAAACTTCCAGGTGTTGCCATGGCAATGGCAAACTGACAAGGCACATTAGTGGGTGTGTCTTATAGAAAGCTGCTTCTGCCCCAGTCCTTAGTCATCAATTTGGTCCAGTGTCTGATCCCTGCCTCCAAAGTCGAATCCCACCTGCTACCTCACCCATGCTCTCCTTGGCACTGTGAGTGCCCTGTGGGCTGGGACCCTGACAGTTTATCTCTGTAGCCTCAAAGGCCAGTCTGTGGCTGCTCTATACCATCTGAAAATTAAATTCCTGCCGAAATCAATTGACACATCACATGGTTCCTAGGATAAGATTTACAAGCTTTGTTTCAGTTTTCCCTGGGAACAAAAAAAAAAAAAAAAAAAAGAAAACATTGGAATAACTGTTCCCTCAGTAGTTCCAGAATTTTTCTGTCTCAGAAGAGGAGGACATTTGAAAATGCCTACGAAGAAGATTCCATCTGCTTTCCTTTGCGGTAAATCCACCTGAATGGCCCTGAAGGGTGTGAATGGAAAGCACACACTCTCCCAGTGTTTTGGGGAAAGCAGAACTCACCATTGTTGGGAAAGCAGAGCTCGAGGTTTGTTCAGGGGAAGTAAATTGGCATTTGGGATCAATCCAGCACCGAATCTCAGAAGGTTTTGTTGCTCTAGGGGGAGTACAGCTTTTGTATTTTAGGATTTAGACAGGACAGTACTGATAAATGACTGAGTGGCAGGGATAAGCAATTGCTGGTGGATCATAGCTGGGTATGCTCCAACTGCAGGGAGCAGATGGTCAAAGAGGATTCCCTCCCTGACCAGGCAGGACGAGGACTGGAGTGTTATGTGTTATTATTGTGGGGGGCAGATCAGACAATGCAGTCTCTCAAGTAGTCTCTGTCGCTCTCATGCCGTTGATCTCCTGTGGCCATAATGCAAGGAAACTGGAGGTGGGAAGTGGAAGAGTTTCCTCTGAAGGAGCTGGACTCACCCACTGTCAACCATCATAAGAGAGGGCATCAAGAAGCAGAAACTGGCCTTAGCCCAAGGACAGTTTTCTTCTCTGGGCCTCTTTGCAAGCTGAACCTGGACTCCAAAAAAACGGAGTCATGCATGTGGATTTGCCACTGTTGGGACAAAAGAGTCCAGTTCCTGGCACTGGGAGACACGCTGGCAGGGAGTTGGCAGGCTGCACCAACCAGCCTCTTAGGGCAGAATGGGCCTCAGCCTGTGGGCTACGGAGACAGCCACATCTACTTGCCATGCTGTGACTTCATTTCCTGATGCTGACCTCATGCCCTCAGTCAAGTCTTGCCAACAGTTGCAGCCTGGTTTCAGCTGCATTGGAAGTCATTAGTGAAAGGACAAATTCCCTTCCCAGTGGCCAGCCCAGCATTAGCTGTTGAAGGTGAGTGATCTCTGAGCTACCAGTGGAGTCGATGTGCAGGGAAGACATCATCCACATGGATCCAAGCAATGACAGCAGTAAGGACTGGTGGCTGCAGAAACCCATGAGAAATGCTAGCACCCTAGGAACTTGCTGAGATAACCAAAGGAGTTCTAAGGTAGGGACTGGAATCCCAAAGCATGGAACAGGAGGAATTAAAATATGAATGGAGATGTGGCCCCCATGAGACTTCCAGGCTGACCATCCTGGGGCATAAGGGTTGCCCAAATTATGACCACTCCCTTAAGGCCAGAACACTTGTTCGACATTGATGTAAGCTATAACAAATTCAGGGTGCTTGGATGCACCCAAACACAAGGACTCCCCAGGCTGCACATCCTCATGTCTACTAGAAAAGTTAACATCACTTTGCTGCCCACTAGACCCACAGACATGGAATTCTAGACCCCATCACACTGCACAGTTGAACACACACAATACCCTCACCAAATCACATGCTTGCACCTCACCAACCTTGACATTCCCACGAAGTCCCCACACACGTGCTAAACTCACAGCTCTCCCCTCCCAAAGGGGGTCACACTCTTACGTCTGGCCCCACCCTACTCTATCCACTGGATGTGTTTTGCTGGTTTATGTCAGGAGAACAAAAGTAATGTACGTTACTTTTTGGGATCAATGCGGCAAGTTCCAAATGATGTATGCGGTTAAAAAAAAAAAAATTCTCTGCCCTGTGCACAGAGAATACAAACCATTATGGCTGAGAGAACTGCACTCGGCTGCCTATTTGCTGTTTGTTGACTGCTGTCAAATATAATAAAATGAAATAAATCTCTAGGAACAGAAAAATTAAGGCACCTAAATGTGCTATTGTTTTTTATTTTGTCCTGCGCTCATAAAATGGTACTTTTCTTCCCTTCCCGAGTGGTCAGATAAATAAATTAACTATAAAGTCTGAAAGAAAAACACATCCGTGGAAAAGTGCTCTGCAGGGGCACTGCCTCTGTTCTCACTCTGCCGTCTGCCCTCCCTCTCGGCTGCCCCTCCGTTGCTCTGCAGATCCTTGGGATTAGGGGCTTGGCAAAGGAGGCAGGTGGACTCCCATGGAGAGGCAGCCCACCTCTCCCTGTGCCGCCTGCCCCAGGGCCCTCCTCTGCCTGGTTTCAGGCGCCTTCTCCACAGAGGCATGATGTCATTCTCTGCCCAGTTTCCTTGGGGACTCAATTTCATCATTTTCTGTGTGCCCCATGACTTGAGTGGGTCTTCTTTTCCAGGAGCCAGCATCAGCAGCATATCTAGGGCAGACTGCTCTTGGAAGCCTGCAAGCCTTGCTCGGTCCCCTTTGAGTATGAAATGCTGAGGGATATTACCTCCCCCATGGGGTTTCAGTGACATTCCTAATCCAGGAGTAAAAGCCGCAGTCCCTTGCCTAGAAGTGAATGAATGACACTGAGTTGTAACTAACATTGCAAAGTCCCCAGCAGGATCAGGCTGTGGCAACCCTTTGAGGGACTTCCGAAACTCTCACCCTTGCATGGCTTCCTTCTCTTCCGTGTTTTTCCCCCTCCCTTACCAGTTCCCTGGATGCCCTTCCTTTGGATGTCCCTGCACACACATCCTGGTGCAGAACCTGCTTCTGAGAACCTTCCCAAGCAACTCTCCAGTGGGTGGTTGGCAGAGAGACCGAGGAGGCCTCCCCTGCCCATGCCTGCCCTACTTGACCCAGAGAATCCAGTTTCCATCATGGAACTGCCTGGAAATGCTTTGTAAAGGTTTCCAGTGATTAATTTAATTTTTTGAAACCACTAACCATGTGCCATTTACTCATTTTACAGAGGGAGAAACAGATCCCATTATCTTTGGAACCACACCAGGCCAATCTGGCTCAACTTTCATGTAACAAAGTTGTGAGTTGTTGTTCAGTTGCCACAGACCCCAAGTGGAAGGTCACCCCCAGATGAGCCAAGTGTGCAACCACCGTGGGTAACCTAAGTGCTGGGACTGAGGAGTGGAGACTGAATTAAGAAGCGGACATGAATAGTAGGATCCAGTATCCAATCAGATCAAGCCCTGGCATCACCCCATGGTAGGATCCAATCAGATCATGCCTCCTATCATCACCTCATTACAAGATCTAATCAGATCACACCTCATTATTCTATGTTTATAAAACCCAACCCAGCCCTCAGCTCCAGAGACATAGTGAGTGTTTCCTCTTGTCTCCTTGCCAGTGGACTCATAGTAAAACTTTTCCTTTCTCAAAAACCTCTCTGTGCATTGGGCAGAGAGCCCATTGATGGCCCCTGTAACATCTTCATGCTAAGAACTGATGTCGAGGCAGCCTGTCAGGGTGGACCAAGGTACGCCTATGGGACAGAAAGGACACAGAAGTCTCCCAAGAGGAACGCCTATTGGGCATTCAACCCATTGGACAATTAGAAGAACCAAATTAAAAGAAAATAAACCAACAAACGGCCTCATCTCCCAGTGCTGGAGAGATCTTTGCATGGATGGGTTTATCTCATCCCATGGTTCCTTTCCATCTCCATCCCTCTACTTATCACAAATGTGGGGAAGAGCCTGGGACTCTGAGAAACAGGCAGGGCATGGGTGATTGAGGGCTGGGGGCCTGACACTGGCTCAGAAGAAAGACCTGGCTCTGGGCCAGTGGGAGTCTGAGGCAGGAGGCCTTTCCGGACCAGCCCTTCTATTGGGTTGAGCAGAACCAGTCAGCTCTCAGAGCAAGGGGAGCAGTAAAGTAGAGACCTAGCATGGAGCACCAGCAGGGCTCTGCCCAGAGAACTGGGCAAGGAAGGCTTCCTTGCCTTCTGTCTTCCCTCCCTGCAGTGGAAGCAAGCCTAGGCCAGCCGTGAAGTGCCCTCGTCAGAAGCAAAAAAAGAGAGACAGGTGGAAGTGACACTGCTGGAAACCTAGGGGACTTTCTTTCCAAGCCATCACTGTCCTGTAAGTAATCCTCAAGTAACTTACAGAATGGGAGAGCCTGAAGAGGGCCATATTGGGCTTCCTAGTCATGTAAAATGCTATTGTTATTCCCATTTTATAGATGACAAAATGTAGGCACAGAGAGGTTCAATAATTCACCCAAGGTCACACAGCTAAGAAGTGGCAAGGCTAGGAGCCACTCCTCTCATCACGACAAAAGGATATCTGTCTCTTGCAGCTGGGCCACAGTCAAGACTCTCACAGACTCGGCATGCAGGAGACAGACCTATCTGTGCAGCCAAACCGTGGCAGAGTCATTGGAAGGGAAGTCCCAGTCCCAGGCTGCTACGACTCTGCTAAGTGGGTGGCTCCAGGAGGCCCAGGCCCTGAGGTCTGTGCTTAGGGACAGGGAAGGTCCAGCAGGGTGTTGAGAGAGGAACTATCTTCGCATGGGGTGGCGGGGAGCAGAAGGGAGCTCTGGACACGGGAAGGGGCATGAATAAAAACAGGGAGATGTGAAGACACAGGGTGAGGGCAATGTGGAGATGAAGATTGTTTCTGTTGGCAGACAGTGCTGAGGGTGGAAGTTGAAGAGTCCAGATCTTGGAGGGTTTTTAGTGCTAGGTAAAGGTGTTTAGACTTTATCCTGGTGGGGAAGGTTGCATCAGACTTTCTAATGCTGGGTCTTTGCCTTTTATGTGGTCAGAAAAACAGTCTTAATCTTGCACAAGGCTCAGCTTTCTGTAACATATCCTGTGAAAGAATGCCCCCCGCTCCGCTCCAGCAAATCACCCGTGCCCCACCTGTTTCTCTGTGTCCCAGGATTTTTCCTACATTTGCAGCAAGTAGAGGGGTGGAGATGGAAAGGAACCATAGAGGAAGATACACCAAAGCCATCCATGCACAGATGTCTCTAGCACCAGGGGTTGAGGCTGTTTGTCAGTTTGTTTTGTGTTGATTCTTCAGATTGCCCAATGGGTTGACTCACACATACACACACACACACACACACACACACACCCCTAACCAAAGCCAACAACTATCCTCAAGACAGTGCCATCTAAAATACAAGAGGGGAAAGAAATATTTGCCCAACTGCTCCACAATTTGAACAGAAACTCTCTTGCGATGAAATTAATGATTCATAAGACCTTGAATGGCACAGTGGGTCCCCTCCTCCATCTTTCTGTTCTCACTTTGTGCCCCTTTGGTCCTCCTGCCTGTTATGAAAGAAAGACGTATGACTGAGCCACGCCTCCTGTGATAGGCACGATTGATTGACAAATCCACTGCCTTCCTCACAACCCACTCCCTTTCCATGTCTCACTGTCTAGTCTTCCAGCCCCCCTTGCACGTAGCAACATCCAGGAGGCCCAGTTCTGACCAGCACGATATAAGGGAGGTTTATTGGTGGACTTTTAAGGAAGTTATATTGCTTCCTGATAAAAATAACGGGAACAAACAGAAAGTGTGCTGGCAGAGCACTGACTGCTTTGAATACAGATTTGATGCCTGGAGCTGCAATGGCCATTTTGCCACCATGAGGGAAAAAGTTTTTAAAAATAAAAAATAAAAATAAAAAACACAGATGAAAATCTAGCAAGCCAGAGGTGAGAGAAGGGAAAGACAGAAAAATTCTGAAATCTTGATTGCACTGCTGAGCTGAGTAACAACCTGGAGACTTTGTGACAGTAAATGTCCTCGGTGTTTTAGACACAGTTAATCTGGTTCTCTATTACTTAGAGTGAAAAGCTTTCTCAACTGACAGACACATCTTAATGGCCACTCTCTTACCTACGCAAAGGCCCGGCAGAAGCTCTGAAATTACTCCCCATAAATACTCCTTTAAGCTCGCCAAGAGCCATCTGTACCTCTGTCTGGAGTAAGGGAAAGACAGAAAGTCCCTGATATGCATATCCGGACTCCTTAACTAAGCTCTTTAACAGGAAGAATGCATTTTTATGTTCTTTTGTCTCCTCTATAACACCTAAGCTATATCTGTGCACATAGAAGATGTTTAGAAAATCCCTGATGAATTGTGCTGAGCTCAGCGTTTGTTAGCTGTTCTTCTTAACAATTGCAGTAGGTTTCCATTTAGTGGTTTGTTTCTATGTCTCATTTCCGTATTATCGAAAACTTTCTTAGGGCAGAGTCTGTGTCTATTTATTTTATCTACCCTGGAGTGCTTTACGCTGTACCCAGCATGAAGAATGTACCCAGCTGAGAATGACTGCTAAGTAAGGGGTGATTGATTGACATGAGGGAGCATATTGGATACAGTGGTTGACTCCACCATGCCAAGGCTATCTCGGGATGACAAATTTAAGCCAATCCTGGTCATTTCATCCCATTTGCTAATAACTGGTTCAGGAGGAAGCGTCCAACCCAGAACTAGCCCAAAAGACATAGATGAAAATCTGCTGTGGCCTCTGGGAAAGATTTTCTTATTCCTACAAGGAAGGCACAGAGAAAGAAAGCTCCACCTTTTTCTTCTGGATATTGTGTCAGGACGTGCTAGCTGAACAGCTGCAGCCGTTGTGTGACCCAAGGAGGCCAAGGCTTGTGATGAAGGTCTATCTTGAGGGTAATAGACTGGGGAGATGGAAATAATCGGTGTCCTTGATGAGATTATTGTGCTGTGAATGGAGGCATTCTACCTCACTCCTCCCCACTGCTCTGGATACCTAGTTTTGTGAAATAGTAAATTTCCACATTTTTCAAGTCAATATAAGTCAAGATTTTGTGCTGCTTGCTACTACTAAAGGCATCTTAACTGATCTGGGTGCTTTTGAAATTGATGGTGGAGAATTGAGACACCTCCCCATGCTACAGATCCAGTGGCCCTGTCCCTCTTTTAGGTCCCCAAGAAGTCAGGCAGTTTTGCTGACAAAGAAAAGAGTTTTGTGTGTTCAGGATGCAGACTAGAGTGGGTTGAGTTCTGGGTCCTCAGTAAGCCAGGCCTTATTCTGCTGGGGCTGAGATTTACTCTTGGTCTGCTTGTCATTTCCAAAGAGCCCCATAATTGCTTGATTTGCATCTTGAAAATCTCTGATGACTTACAGCAGTAACTAATTAACCAACAGAACACATTGGGGCATCACCCACATCTCAACCACATGTACTTCTTGATGCTTCCAGCCTAGGTGAACCCTAGAACAGTGAAAATAGAGCCCAGATGAATGGGATCCCAGTAAGGGGTCTAGAAAGTTAAGAAATGGCAAGGTCTTGGCCCATAATCCTGCCTTGTGTGGAACTGGCCAGTTGTGTTGATAGATTTTGCCTAGGGCAGGAACCCTGATGAATCCTCAAAGATAGCCCAACGGGTTAAAGGAAAGTCCTCTAGGTGTGCAAGACAAAGATCTGGACATGTCGTCTGAGTATCTAGGTTCTTGCCTACCTGGGTCACTCTGTGTGAGCTGTGGCCAAAGACCTGCTAGCCTCAGTTCCCCTGTCAGTAAATGAAGTGGTTGTTTCTCATAAACTCCCAGGCTTTCACAGTGCTAATGTTCTCAAAAGCAGTGGGTCTTTCTCAGTCAGTAGTAATCTTCCAGTCATGCATGAGAACCTGAACAAAGCTTAAACAATTGGACATATATCTGCGTCTTTATTAAGGTACATTTTAATCAAAGTGTCTCCCCAATGTTGGTCTTCTGCACGAGTTTGCACAAACAGGTCTGGAGAAAGGAAACGGAGGGAAAGTGTGGGCATCGCTTTTCTATTGATTTCCAATCAACACCACTTCCTGAAACAGAGATTCAAATTCCTATTTGCCTGGCTGGTTAAAGAAACCTTTCTCTTCCACACAAAGAGTGGTACCAGACTTCTCTAGTGGTGGTGGGTTGGCGAGGGAAATGATATTTTGGGTAGAAATGGTAGAAAAATCTTAGCTACAGAAGACTTTTAAATTGACTCATATCTTGAAAGCAATGCTATTTTATATCCACTCTGAAAGGGTAATATCAAACTTATGAAATATTTACTAACTTGGCTGCATAAACAACAAATCACCTCTTTTCCATTAAATATTTTTGTGAAAGATATTTTAGTAAAATACTGCAGCTTGCAATTTAATTACAATGAGTAATTAAAACTTAGAGCATAATCATTTTTGGCAAAAAGTCAGTTTTTGTTAAAATTTTAAGATAGAAAAAAGATGCATATTACGACCATAATACTGTTAGTAATTAAGATAAATGCATCAATTATTAAAGATGCAAACATGTCAAGCAAGCATAACTAATTATTTGAGCATGTTAACAGTTGTTTAATGTTAACAAGCAGTGAATTATTAAAGACCCCATGTGTCACATTCTGGACTGCATAAAATATAATGTTCTGGAACATTTTATGATTTTCAGGTCTTTCTTAGATCTTCTCCATTGGATTAGCCATAAAGTTAAGATCACTTGCCTTTAAAATATATTTCTAAAATAATTAGCTGTAATCAGGCTAGGAGAGACCACATCACTGAGTTTGTGTAACAGAGAAAAATGCAGCAGATCCAGAGAGAAACTGCAAACCAAGCTCCACGTCTGCAGGAAAGATTTACGCAATTTGGGGGACTGTTTCCCAGTAAAGGTCCAGTCTAGGGGCAGAAACTGGAAAATGTGGTGTCAGTGCATAAAAGCAAAGGGAAGGCATAGATTCTGGGGGGCTTCACACACTTCACAGCTGTATATTTCTTCTTTTTTCTATTTAGAGATACACCTTCTTGAAAACAGCCCTTCACGCAATCATATAATCAAGATGCCAATTAAGACACTTGTATAAATCACATGCAAAGCAATGCTTGGATTATTTTTGACTGTCAAACCACAAATCAATGCCGGCATCGTTCTCACTGGAATTCAACCAATCCTGGGTGTTTCCTTCCCCCAGACACAGAGCAGGGCCCTCAGGGAACCCATCTGTTTATGGGCCTAGAGAATCAGTTGGGAAACATCCCGTTGGGGTCCTAGAGCCCCAATATTCTGAGCCTACTTGGCCTCTTGTCCTCCACTGTTGATCCTTCTGCATGGGAAAAAAGAAGCTTCCCTAGAATCTAACTGAGCGTCATGGGGCCTGAATAAGGCTCTCAAGGGAGCTGGGTGTGAACAGGAGGATAAGAGGAGCAGAAACAGATGGGAGGCTGACCCCTAGCTACCCCTGCCTGGTGCCTGCAGAGATGACTGCCACACTCCCACAGTCTTCTAGGAATACACCTTCTAATGGCAATCAGAGCAGCTTCCTGTATGCCTGAGACAGCCCATCTTTCCCTTGCACACCAAGGGTCCACTGTCTTCCCATGCTAGAGAAGTGTCAACAGCAGCCACTGATAGAGTCAGCAGCACCACCAGCCCGGCTCAGATCCCTCCGAGCACTCAGCCCTCTACCAGGCTCTGGGAGGTTAACGATAATGCACTGGACACACAGGCTGCTCACAGGGGGCTTGCAGTCTATTCAAAGCAAGACTCGCCAAGAAGAAAGATAAATACAGAAGCAGCTGTGAGGCAGTGGATGATCCTTCCACTCAATAGGAACCTGCTAAAGATTTCCATGTTTTCATCCTTGCATGCATCTAATCAGGCTTCTTCCAAACATGTACTGTGCATAGGCTGTTCCCCACAGAATACCAGGTACAGGAAGTGGGGTGGGGAGTAAGGGTGAGGAGAGCCTCCTGGAAAGACAGTGTTGGGCTTACTCTTGAGAATGCATGCTCTGATGGAAGCCACATGGCCAATGGGAAACCAGCTATAAACCCCGCAGGAGAGAGGTCTGTGGCCACAGGTGAAGGGGTGACCAGGGTAGGGAATGGTGAATCAGAGAAAGCAGGCTGAAGAAGCAGAAGTGGCACCAGCATTCTTCTATTTCTTCACGTGACGCACAAGTGCTGAATTAGCTCTGAAGGGGTCAGGAATCTGTACAATCAGCCTTTCAGTCCCATCCCTGAGCAGCAAAGACTTCTCTTCTGCAAGGGACTCCCTTTCCTCCATCAGCTGCTCTCAGAAAGACCCTCAGCCCCAGATGTCCTCAACTGCCTCCTGCTACCAGCACAAACTGGCTGGTGCACACAGCCCAGACACACTGACTGTTCTCCTGCTACCTCCCACTTCCATACACAGCAGGGTCTTCATGAAGTTCGAGTCTCTGGGGAACCCCTTGCCCCACCCACCAGGCACAGGGCGGGGAGAAACCCTAGCAGTTTTGCGCTCATAATTGTATACTCTTATTCTTAGAGGGCCTCTCAAATTGTTTAAGTTTTAGCTCCCCCCCTCAAAACCTAGTCCTGCTCCCAAACCAGCCTCTGGCCAGCCTAAGGTAGGAAATTGGCTCCTGTGTCCCTACAGCCCCACCCCAGGTATGCCGAGTTGCCTGGTCACTGCACAGTCAGTCACGGCACAGGAGGCATCTCAGGGTAACATCAGAGTGGTCAGCTTGCCCCTTCCTCTCCCAAATCCTACACGATCACCTTAGGACCAGGCCCTGCAGAGACTAAAGTTGCCTGGCTGTCTCCTGTCTGGATCATGGAGGGCTAATGGCATGAGGGAAGTCATACCTATTGGAAGATCCGGCCCTAAGTAGAAATATCACTCTGCTCCTCGCATGTTCCTTGCATTTAGGAAACAAATGTCATTTGCCAGCACTGAGAAGGAGAGTTTTTGCAGGGATACAAGGACTAGATCAGGCTCAGCCTCAGCTGAGATTGGCTTATAGAGCTTGAGTCTCCTAACCTCTCACAACGGAGGTCTCTCAATGTCTGAGTGAGTTCCATAGAAGTAAAGAGCCTGGGAAGAGAACGTTTGGGACCTGAGTGCCTGGGATCAGAGATGAGAGATGATAAACAATGAGGGTTCCACTGGGTCTGGTCCCCAGCTCCACCCCAGCCCCTGAGCTGAGCCCTGTGGAGGGAGGAACATTCTTCTAAGCTTTGATCAGAATTCAGCTAACTCCGGTGGAAAGAAATGCAGGGCCACTGAGTGTCTCTGGACTTGGCAGATCTGCAAGGAACCCAGTTCTCAGGAGGGATGGAAGATCAGAGGACACCACATTTCCCGGGAGGAAAAAGAGCATCAATTTCAGACAGGCTTGAATAGGTGGGGAGAACATGCAAGACCCTCCTGGGACGACAGAGCATTTAGTTAATACACACACGTGCCACACTGCAGCTGCCCATCAAAACTTCTCTCTCTACGTGCAAGGCAGTGGCACCCAAGTCCTTGTAACCAGTGGATTATGAGTTGAAGGGGAATGTAGAACTCTGGGAATCAGCTCTGAAGAGAGCAGTGGGCCTCCACTGTGCTCTCCCCATCTCACCTGCTGGGTGCTGGAGGTGACAAGACCCCACTGGATGGGGAGCCTCAAGGTGGACAGAGACCTCCCCACCACTTTACACACCCTAGACTGCTGTATACAGGACACATAAACTTCCACTGTGTTTGCATCGCTACATTTTGGGGTCTGTGTAACAGAATTTAACCCACCCTAACTAATACAACATGTAGAAAAAAAAATGCATGTATTAACGCCATTGGGATACAACATGGAAATGTGTTAAATTTTCTTGGGAAAACACAATATCCAAGAGAGGCTCCCTTGCCTGCACGTGCCATCCAATCAACCAGGGTCACACGTGGGGCTGGCACTGGGGTCCCTCCCTTCCCGTCTAATATCATTTTCACTGATGTCTCTTTGTCCTGCACATTTTCTCTTTTTTCAGCATCCACTGGCGGCAGCTCTAGGTAAAAAGCAAATCCTAACTTAGTTAAAGGAAGCTCCAGCAAACCTGGCATTTCTCCACTATTGTTTTTATGAACCATTTATAAAAGCCAGGATGAGCTCTCTGTTGGAACTCACGGTCACCTGAACCACTGAGAACACCATCCTCCATGGCAGGATGGAAAGAGCCCAAGAACCTTCCACGGCATTCTAAATCCTGGAGCTGCCGGCATTCCAGATCCTGAAATTGTGGGTCTCCCATCTCAAGCTTGAACACTCACGGCTGAATTAGAGTGTACTGCTGGCACTGCGCCAAATGCATTCCTTCATGTGTCAGCCCTGAATCTCTTCATATGTTAGGGTGAGCTGCGTGTACACTAGTTTCTTCACTTCCAAGGCAGTTTCACCATCTGTTTCTATTATGGGAGTTTATGGCACAGAATACCTCAGACACCAGAGCCTCCATTTTTTTCCTGGCGTGCAGTTAAAGCACTTTATGAACAGAATGATTAAAAGGTAGGGGCCTCCTTAATTTTTCCCCATTTTTCTTGGCACATTATGGAATTCAGAAGGATTTTTACAGTTCATTTTATGAAGATGAAAGGTGATTTGAAAGAAAATTAAGAAATTATCGGGGAATGTAAATGTGGCTGCAACTCAGCTTTTAAAAATCCTTTAATCTCATCATGATTAAGTGGATTTCTCATATTGTTTCCTAACTACATATACTTAAGAAGGCAAAATTCAAGCATATTCTGAAATTTGCAAATAATTCTGGAATTTGATATCACAGAGGCTCCCATATCTCTGTATTTTAAAACCAAATTAAGACAGCTACACTCTGAAGCTTTTAGTCAAGGGTTTTGGGTGCATTTTGTATCACATCCACACAGATGATCAAACCATATAGCTTTTAAGGCAGGAGATGAAAGTGTTGAAATCCCACATAAAAACGGTACTTCTCAGGATCTTCCACGAACATGAAATAGGTCTACTTTGCACACACTCATTTACACACACATTTTTCTGTATAGCCAATATACAGAATAATCAATGTGGTCTACACAATAGTTAGAGAGACTGTTCACTGTAGCACTTTTTTTGGCCTATTCATGCCATTAGTTGTGTGTCCATAGAAGATATTAAAATCGTTAATGATTAAAGATGACCTGTGACACCCTGACAATGAACGTGGTGGTAAAAAGTAAGGAGAAGCTGGAAGACTTACTACAACTTGCACAGAGGAGGAACAATTGTATCATATGAAATCCCCAAGAAATCTCCTTTGTCTGGGGAAAGACCTGTGTACAGAGAGCAAATGGAACTTGAATCATCGAGGACTCTTCATGTGTGTTCAAGAAAGTGCCCACACTTTCATGCTATCTCACAGTCATGGGTAGCTTTCATGTTAAAGAGGGGAAGATGGGAAGGGGAATTTGGAAGAGGATGTGCAGGAGAAGGGAGGAGTAACTTCAGGCTGGAGGTATGTGTCAAAGTCTCCACGTTGTCATGGCTGTACCACAGTGAGAGATCAGACACTTGTCCGTGCTCTTGGAGGACTCATACATGCACATGAATACCCTGGATGAGCCCATTCTCCCCTCAACAGTTCTGGCTGGTTCCTGGAAAACAGCCCACCTCTACCTTCTGTCCTCTGTTCTTTTCCTTCAAAAGTGTGCACTTTCTTGACCTGCTCCACAATTCCAAGCTGTGCTTTGTGGAGAACAGCTCAGTGTTCTGCATCCTCAAGGGCAGGACCGTGCCCAGAGGCAGAGCTGGGTCTCCCACTATTGCAATTGCCACTTCCTTGATTTACGCCCCAAGTCCTTAGAGAACACGAGGTAAGCCCCACAGATGGAGAGCCCACCTGAGGCCCTTTCATTGCAGGTGTGCAGGCTCCATCAAAGAAAACTATGTAGAGATGCCAGAGCTGTGGCTGTCCTCAGTGAGCAAGGAGACACCAGGGACCTCTGCAGAAGCTCTTCTACTTTAAGATAATTTTGTTTTTTCCCTCCCAGCAGGGACTCCTCTAAAAGCAGGTGAGGTTTAAAGGGAAAAAAAAAAGTGTCCTTGAGATCCAAGGAGCAAACGTAAGCATGCGGCTCTTTAGTGATCACTGATGAACTCTTTAGCTGCTTCTCACAGCAAGCAGAAATGGAGAAAATGGCCACCTTAGACTCTCTGTGCCACAAAGAGACATCTTTGGCAAAGCTGATGGGTTGGCACACAACAGATACTGCACAGGGTAGTGCTAGACAGGCTGTGTTGTCACTTGCTTCTTTGAGCTGCTGCCATTTCACCGTATATGGATTTGTCTTCTTGGTTGAGGTGAGTTGTGGGTTTCTACTGGGTGTGGAGACTTATGCAGGAGCAGAGCAACCTCTAAGAGCAGCCATTCAGCTCATCCTAAACCACAGAGCGTGAGGCTATAGGCACACACTAGGGCTAAGAACTAAAAATGCCTTAATCAGATTACAGCATCCCCTGGGATACATAATAGCCCTCCTAGTTACCCAATGCAGTGATTCTTCCCCCTTCTATTACAAGGCACGCTTCCCCAAACTAGAATTATCATGAGCATCCATGAAGGGATTGCATTACATCAGCAGGTGTTGGTCTACCCACCTGGCTCCCTGTAGTATCAGGCAGTTGTGATGCTCAGTTAGTTGTGAGATAATTAAAGGACTTTACTCAAAGTTGTCATGTGTGCTAGTGAGCACATGGTCTCTACACTGATGCATTATACCTGATTCTACAAGATGTATTTTTACCTGGCCAGGAGTACCCTCGGTGAGGTGGCCAGTAATACTAGTGCGTGTTCCCATCTCAATAGAGATAATTCCACCTCCTTCATTCTGTGGCTCTGCTGAGTCCTCAGGAGGCAGTGGGCTCTAGAAAATTGGCCGCTGCTGGTGTCAGATCTCACCAGAAAGCTGGTTTCCAGCACAGCAGCAGTGTCTTCCTCCAGAGTCTCAGCACACCCCATGCTCTCTGGACCCCAGACTTGTCTCTCCAAATTTCACAAGTCCCTAGAGGACAAGACTGCATCATAGCAAACTTTCTATCTGCTATCTTAGCACAGTGCCAGGCAAAATATATATATGCAATAGATGTGTGAGAAAAAATGGCTTATATCACACATCACACTCTTTCGTTTACTTAACGTTTATTATGGAAAATTCCAACACACACCCAATAAAGAGAATAACATAATGAACTCTCATTTACATACTTCCTAGCTCTAACAATTATCTATTATCAAGGCCTGTCTTGTTTCATCGATTGCACGAGCTCTCCACCACCACCAAAGCGAAGTATTGTGACAAAAAAACCCCAACTATTACACTCTTTCATCAATAAATATTTCAGTTTGTACTTCCAAAAAAACAACATCACATCGTATCTAATGCTAGCAGAATATCATCAAATGTACAGTCAGTTTTAAAACAACTTAATAGACAACAGGAAAAATTTTATTACTTCTTGGTTTACAGTTGGTTTATTCAATTTTTAATCTTAGATTTTTTTCTCCCTGTCTTTCCTCTATATTTTTATTTTTTGAAAAAAACATGTCATTTGTCCTAGAGAAATTTCTTCATTCTGGATTTTGCTGATTGCATCTCTATTGTGTCCTTTAACATGTTTCTCTATCCCCTGTATTTATTTTCTGTAAATAGATACTTAGATCTAGAAGCTGGGTGTGATTCAGGCTTGGAAGTACATGACACCCAGCTATCTCTTTTCTTGTGCTGTCAGTAGCCATTAATAATTATTACCTAAATCTCTTTTTTTCAGGAATTAAAAAACCTATCATCCTTTCTTCCTTCACTAGTTGCCATACTTCTATAAAGAGTAATTTCTCTTCTCAACTATTTGGCTAGTCTGAGGTATAGCTCTCACAGCAAATGCAAGTTAAGTGCTGGATTCTTTTTCACTTGCCTTTGCCAGCTTTCACAATAATGAATGGATGATGTGGCCTCCAAAGGTGACTAATAAGGTGTTTGTCTGATTTTTTAAGTATTACTGTGAACAAGTGGATTTTAACAAGTTTAGTGTGATTCCAGCTATTGTGGTTAATATTCACATTGAAACTCTCTGACCATATAACTTTCCATGTCTCTGACCAACAGAAGCCTCATGTTGGCTCTTAATTTTTTTTGACACAATGCCAGGTATCCTGGAGAGCCTTCTTGCTTTCTTACATGACAAGTTGTTCTGCAGGACTTGCCCTGAATCTGGGATCAGCCATTTCTCTAAGGAGCCCTGATTCATTTTGGTGAAAGTGGTATTTAGAGACCACAGTCTGGCTGTAGAGATTCTCAGCATGCCTGGGTTGGTCATCATTTTCAGGTCTTTTCACTGAACAGACAGGAAATAACTCTTCTTTCCCAGGAGAAAATACATCACAAATTCTAACTGACATTTTTAATTCGAACTTAGGTTTTAATTTTGATTTTCTATTTGTATTTCTTTTCTTATGCAAATACTCTTCTAGTAGCATTAGCATAATTACTTCATTGCTTCTTCCTACTACATACATGTGTGAAAGAAAGAGAATTTCAAAATGACAATACCAATATGATTACTAATAATATGATACTGAAAACCATGTTGGCAGTTCCTTTTTGCCCTTAGGATATAACCCATTAGGGAAGCTATTTTGAATTCACCTAAAGCAAATTATCTCTGTAGGTTACATAATCAAATCAACACATATTTAATTTCATTTTGTTTTTTTGGGGTTTTTTTGCCCTTGGTTTGTAGGAACTGATTTTTTTAAATTTTGAATTAATTGTGTTTGATAATTATATAAAATATCTATTGGGTTCCTAAATTAATTTCTCAAACCAAGTCTATTCAGCCAAGTCTAGCTTCTCTCTCTGTCCCTTGTACTCATTCTCTTTCTTCCGCTTATAACCACACCTATGACTTTTAACTTTATTTATTTAATGTACAACGTATATTGGCATCCCCCTTGTCTTAAATAAACAAGAGCATGCCCTACCTCCTGTTCTCTATCTTGCTTTGTTTCACAGAACTCTTTTTCTTGGAGATCACTGTGGAATATAGAGACACCACTCTTTTTTACAGCTGCAGAGTCCTCCCTCTTGGAATGCCCCTCATTCTTAAAACCAAGAGAGCCACCTAGAGTGAAATGCTACAAATCATCAAGTGTAGCATTTAAGCACAGCCTTTTTGGTTGTGGAAGGTCTCAGTGAATTTAGATAAGAATCGCTGAAGCAAACCTGGACTTCAGTTGAAGTAGTAATTATAGGAGAAGTACTAGTAAGAATAGTGGCAGTAGTTAGAGAAATAATGAAGCAATTATTATTGCTATTGCATGTCAATCACTTATTCTGTGCCAGGACCTGGGGTAAGCACTTTGCATATATTACTTTATTTTGTTTGCTGTCTGCAGCATTGCTATCTGCACAATGCATACTTGAGACATGAGGAACATACCTTCTTCCATGTGGATATAGCAGCCTATGGACACTGCTCTGGGAGCCCTGGGTTCAAATATTCTTTTCTTCAGTGATACCCAACACATCCAAACTTTCCCCAACATTTATGTATATTGTAACTGAAGACACTTAGCTGAAAATGGCCCTTGGTGAGTGATGAGTGCAAGAGAGTATCATTGACAGACAGATGTTGATAAGCTTGGGCAAGGTCAAGTTTCCCGAAGACCCCTCCCTCAGCATGCTCAGCCAGGAGTTGATGGGTTGCAGCCGCTGATTCTGAGCTGTGCTAGTGTGTGGTGTCGACCTCCCATACCTATTAAAAGTTTCTGCCTGTTAGTGTGGCCTCCTGTGCATGTCAGGAGATTTGAGCTGAAATTATTTCATTCGATGCTTACTGTGTTGTCTGTTTTTTTCTATTTGAAATAGTTATGGGTCCAGCTAGCAAGTCAAGATATCAATGTAAATGGGAATTCTACAGCCAATTCTCAGCAGTGGACATCACCCTTGGTGCCAGTCATTGGATGCCATACCTTAGCAATAGGGGCTCCCTATTGCTTTCCCTGAGGGCTCCCCACAGCCAGGTCCCTGAGGATGGATGGAAGTCATTTCTACAGGGACTCTATTGAATACTGCCAGCCAGGCAATTGCTGCCATCTTGAAAAATGTGGCCAAGACTCTAAAGTTTGGAAAAAGGCTTTTATAAGCAACATTATCAAAGGTACCACTCGTCTTGATTTCCAGAGTCTGCTCCAACTCACATTTTCAAACTCTGATGGGCCAACCCCTGAGATATAAACCCCACAGGGGAAATCTTCCCAGTATGTGAATCCTGGGAAGCATGTCACGGACGTTGATTTCTGCAGAACACACTTGGGCAAACACTGTAAACTGAGGGATTGCTTGTGCCGCAGAGGTGGGCAGCCGTTCAGTTGTTGAGATGTACTCAGAAGTGGCTTGGCAGAGCCTATGACAATTCGGCTCTGTTTTTGGACTCCTTTCCTTGTCATTCAAGTGTGTATTTGGGGCCAGTGTACAAGCAGTGGCCTGAAGGCTCTCAGCAACAATCCTTGGGACGGCTCCACTGCAGATAGTGAACTAGATGAGCAGGGACACTCAATGGCAGTTCAGTTGTGCGGCACCACATGGGCTGCTGGCTCACACAGCAATGTGACACTAACTCAGGACAACAGTACATCCCATTAAAGGGGCTCAAGACAACTAGGACATTGTCACAGCCAAAATCACCTGGCCTGGACCTCATGGCAGTATCACAAGTAGGAGTGGGAGGGCAATGGGCCAAGAGGGTGAACTGGGGCTCAAATCCTGCTCTGCCACTTCCTGTCTGTGCTGGGGCAGGTCAATTGACTTCCTTAGGTCCTAGTTCCTTTCTGTACAGTGGAGATAGCAGTAATAGAACCTATCTCACAGGGTTGTAAATGAGGCAGTTCACGGAAGAGTTCAGTAGGGTTCCTGCCACTGAATGAGTGTTCCCCGAATGTTCACGACCACTGTGCGTGGGATGTAAGGGCTTTGCTCCTGTGGGGCATACGGCCATATGTGTCCCAGGGGTTAGGATAGGGTAAGACAGGTCACAAGGAACTCCACACTCAGAAGATTAAACAGGTTCCCAACCTTGGGGACCGTTCTCAAGGGGGAAATGTAGCCCAGCGTGGGTCATTTCTAGCAATGAGTGGAGGAAACCTGAGCTGCTGAAAAAGTCAATTCTGGGGGCTCCACACATCCCACCACCCTTTCTCACAGTGTGACCCAGAGCACGTTTTATTCCCATAAAGAGCGGATGTGGAAGACTTTTCTTGCCTTGCCTATCATATTTCCAGGGCAATGTCAGCTTACTTAATGCCCCCCACACATCTTTAAATCCTTGGATCCCAGGCAGACCAGTTTTGATTTAAAAAATGTTCAAGTAAAACAGTGCATTACCAGCTTCCGTCAAAATACACCCCATTTTCTTTTGGGACCGAGAGGCTAACCCTCCCTTTTTAAAAGGAATTCTACTGAAATTAGTGCCTGAGATTTAGGCCAATAGGGCCAGCTACACCTCCTTTCCCATGATTTCCAAAATGCAGGTGGGCATTTTGCATAATGCCCTGACATGCCGCTGGGTCCCTATGCATAACTCTTCAATGAATAAAGTGAGCAGAGGCCCGAATTTAATTTATGGAGCACTACATATAAGAGTCAAATCTTATGTGATTCTCCTCCATTCCTTGCTAAAGGACAAATGCATATTCTTTGAATGTCTTGCCAGCAAAACATGGCCAGCAGAGTGAAACCAAACACAGGATGGAATGAGATCAGTAAAGCAACGGCAGGCCCTGAGGTTTAATCCCATCTCAGATTTGGGAAGAAATGCGAGGACTTCATTCGAATAGGGAATGAATGCCGCTAGTCATGGCACTACACAGCATTTTCAGATCAGTATGTTCAGGCTGAAAATCTTCACCAAACCCTCACCTAGAACAGACCTTCCAAGTCGCTGATTTATGTTCGTGTCAGACAAGACACAGGCTGTCATTTCCAGTTTTCTGATGGGAATGGAAGGTGAGCTGGTCTTGAGTTTAGCTGAATCTAGTGGATGACAACATTTTACAGGCTAGCTCTTTCTTCTCTGTTTTGCAGGAACTCGCCACCAGGCACCACTTCCCCCAACCCTTGGATTTTACCCATTCAGTTCTTTCTTCCCATCATGGGAAGCATCACTTAGATGTCAGGGTCCAAAGAGTTAAATTGCCACCCCCATTTGTGTACCTCCACCCCAGCCTGCTCTTCTCCTCTCCCTGTGATTTATGGAGGGCTCCATCCCTGAAGGGAACTGACAGTCACTCTCATTTTCTCATGCTCCCCCCGTCATGGCCAAGGTCATGAGCGAGGGGGCCCCTCCAAGTTTTCCGCACTCGTCCTCCTTCACCCTTACTCTGGTGCGGCCTCATGAATCATTCCGTCTTCACATTGAACTCCTGACGCTTCCCTAGCACCAAACTGCCCGACTTCCGCAATTTTTCTTCATTCTCACTAACAATTTGGTAATGAAATATTGATTTTTAGTTAGATTCAAATAGATGTTATTAAGTTTGCATTGATAAATCGTTCCCTTTCTCAGGCTGGAAGTGCCTCAGTCAAATTCTAACTGCGCTTTCATACCTGGTGATGTATTAATCTGATGTGTCTGTCAGCCAGGTTTCGGGGCCCAGCTGGGGGTGCTGGCCTAATTGCTGGTACCTCACACGGAGGGGATAATTCCGGCTGGTGTGCTGTAAGAATGTTAGCCCTAGGACCCAAACGGGTGAGCTTTTCCTCCAGGGCTCCTACTGTTTAAAACAGCACCATTTCTCCACGGAGACTGGCCTCATAGGCGACAATGAGGTGGCCCATTAAATGTGATTTTTCCTTTATGCCCTTTGTTAATTGAATATGTAACATCCAAGTCATATTACAAAATATTGAAGAGACTAACAAGAGTATTCCGTTCTCCTCCTCAAATTGTAGGTTCAGGGCTAGGTGCTCAAAGGCAAATAGCAGAAGCTGTAGCCCCCTCCACTGTGAACAAGGTACCCGTAGACTCTGCAGCAGACATAGATGCCCAGCTTCATCACAGGCTTTGAATGGCTCATGTGGAAGGTGCAAGAGACACCAGGTCCCAAGGGCTCATCACTCACCCACACTGCCACCTTCCCTGCCCCTCCCTAACTCTCCACTTCTC